>NC_136794.1:22543460-23065960 GCF_951216825.1 Electrona antarctica | reverse complement strand
TGCTCTCAACCCTAGCATAGCATCTCTATTCTGGGGTGAGGGTGCCTAGATAGTGGTGGGAAACATTGGTCAAGTGTAATACCCTTGCCCTACAAAGCCAAAGTGCAGTAAGTACGTTTTTGGACACACCAACTTATCTGTGTATCCTGAAGGTCAAATTAGCCTTTGTGATTTTGGGGGACAAACAAATACCTCAAGAACATATTTACAATTAGTGCAATATCACTTATTTGCCGATATCTCATTTGACTGACCAGTTGAAACACTTTTAAACCCATTACCGGCCATTTTTCTCCCCGTAGTTATTGCACTTTGGCTTTGTAGAGCAGTATATGTGTGTGCATGCATGCGTTGGACCATGTGAGCAGGCTTGACGACGTTGAAGATCACGCTTGCTTGCACATTGCAGTGAATGCACACTCCCTCTGTGGCAGGTACAATAGTTAGTTAGTTCATCTGCGATTCACTAAATGTTTGAAATATCACTCGGACAAAGCCATGAAGGAAGGGAAGAATTGATCATAACTTGGGGGTTGGTCGTGTGTGTGTGTGTGCGCGCGCGTGCGTGTGCGCGTGCGTGGGTGTGCGTGCGTGAGAAAGAGAGAGCTCATTAAGGGAATTATGATCTGTGATGCACCCCCTCACCACAAACACTTTATTGGGCTGGATATCCTGCTGAGATAAACCCACCTAGACAACTCTCTCTCTCTCTCTCTCTCTCTCTCTGCTGTTTCTCTCTGTCTGTCTGTCTCTCTCTCACACGTTAACAGGAACAGAGCTAGCACCAATACCCATTCCAGCTGGAGCCCATGTGCACAGCCCCCATTCTAATGACTCCATTAGTCAGTGCAACATCAACCACAACTGCTACCACACATACACACTGAATGAAAGTCTAGTTAAATCAAACATAATCACACATATTCGAAACACACACCCAACTATAAAACCTTGCTCACATGCTGGTACTAACACCACACACATACTTCAGCACACACACACACACAGTAGCATACCACGCGCACAAGCACACACACCACGCGCACAAGCACACACACACACAGTCACACACAGTCACACACACACACACACACACACACACACACACTCCAACAGAGACAAAGAGATCGTCCATGCGAGCAGATAAGAGGGAGGAGTGGCCATCACGTCTGACAGGGTTATCGCTTAACACGATAGTCATCTTCTTCAGCACAACCCAACAGCTGTCGGCGCTCGTGCCGTCTCCCACCAATAGAGGGCACTAGAGGCGTGTGCAGCCTGCACGGCAGCCAGCTACACTGCAGCGCCACGGCACCTCTCTCTCTCTCTGTCAATGTCTCTCTCTCTCTCACTCTCTCTCATCCTTGGTGTCTCCTCCTCCTTCCTTTTATCCCCTCTTCCCTTTCTCTACTTCCACCCCTTAACCCATTCTCGACTGTGTCGTGTGTGTGTGTGTGTGTGTGTGTGTGTGTGTGTGTGTGTGTGTGTGTGTGTGTGTGTGTGTGTGTGTGTGTGTTGTGTGTGTGTAGATGGGTAGTTTACAGTAAAAACCATAAAGCTGCAATCTGTAACTATACCCGCGATTCCAACACGTCTCCCACATGAGACCAAATTTCTACCCCTTTCCAAGAGGTAAATGGTGCATTTACTGTATATAGCGGTTATATTCAATGGGCTTTACATAGATTGTGCATTACATTCACCCATACACACACACACACACACACACATCCATACACTGATGGCGGAGGAAACCATGCAAGGCAACAACCTGCACATCGGGAGCAATTAGGGGTTCAGAGTCTTGCTCAAGGATACTGTGTGTGTGTGCGTGTGCGTGTGCGTGCGTGCATGCGTGCGTGCGTGTGTGTGTGTGAGGGGGAGGTGGAAGGACAGAGTAGAGGTAGAGAGGAAGAACTTGTGTGTACATCTTCCGTTGCGTTTGTTGTGGAAACGCGCTCCCTAATGAGTGTTTTTAATGAGACCCCGACAGACTCCCTGTGATCAGCAGCCAGTCGTCAGCCAAAGGCCAAGCTGTAATTAACCAGTATCTTCACAGACACAGCAGTCAAAGGACTACACTTACATTCATGAGAAAAAATGTAATAAACTGAAGCCACAACTACTGTCTGGACCATTAGCTCAGCGGTTCTCAGTGTGGGTTCTGGGAACCTCCAGTGGTCCTTGAGGGTGTTCCCCAGCTACATGACTGATAGTTAGCAACCAAATGGACCCTTACGGGTCTGTATGGACCCTTCATAATGGTTCCATTTTGTACACTCTCAGAGTAATATTAACACTTAAGATTTGACAGTGTAGATTCATTGGGGTGGCAGGGGGCTTTGATTAATTAATTTAATTATTTATTAGCAGTTTGCCGGAAAAAGTACAGATCAAATCGGGGTGGGGGGTAGGTGGGCGTTTACTTTTTACAGGGGCCAGTTTCGTATTGGAGCCACTATATAGCATAGCCTATCAAGCTAGAGACGCACCTTCTTATGCATACAATATGTACAGCAGGCGCAAACGCTGATCACAAAGGAAGTTAAGCCATTTCCTGGACATGAGCCATGTCCCAATGTGAGTAGTATGCTGGGAATGCTAATGCAGGTAGAATGGTGGATGGCAGGTAGAGGCAGGTGGATGAAGTGAGGGGAGGTCATTGAGGTCATTGTTCTGGCCGCTTATTAGTCCGACCCATTACTAACCCCATCCCAAACCCTAACCATAACCATTAGGGTTAGGTACAGTCTACCTGTATGTGTATGTTCTCAGGGTATGTGTTCTGTGTGTGTGTGTGTGTGTGTGTGTGTGTGTGTGTGTGTGTGTGTGTGTGAGACAGGGGTTGCGAGGTCATATAGCACTGCTGCACTACCTCTGCTAATGGTATTAACTTAAGAGCGAACCCGACCGACCAGGGCAGAGGTCCTGTCCACTCCACTGTCTAGAGAACACTAGTACACAGCCATTGGACCTCAGTATAGGCAGTAAAACACTAGGCAGACTGCATAATATAATATAGCCTACACTACACGCAGCTTTCTCTGGGTGTTCACTCCGGAGTTCTACCGCTCTCGTCTGGACTACATGCATAATTATTACATAACCGCAATGTGGACGCTCAAAACTTTAATCCCGTTTTCAAACTTGAACGGGTAACAGCCCGAGCCGTGTGGAAGGCCTCTGAATCTCTCCAAAGGAAGAAAGGTGAACTACTTAAGAGGCCAACAACACTCTTGCTTAATGTACTTGGACAGGAGTTTATTTCAAAAAGGAACACATCTGCAGGAGGATATTTTAATGTCAAATCTAAAGATCCTGGTCCATTCCTTCCACGGAAATGTCCACTGAAGGAAGGTAGTGTCACATGAGTACCAAGTTCAGCAGATTTTCAAGTATAGCTCACCTGGTAGAGTGGGTTCAAATCTGGCCTCAGGCAGTTTTCTGAATGTCACCCCCTCTCTCTCTCTGCCTCCTTGCCTTTCCTGGCTGTCTATGCACTAGTATCGACATAAAGCACAAAGTGTCTTTAAAGAAAAAGAATTATGATGATGCGACACTCAGCCCCCTAAACCACACCCCCCCCCACACACACACACCCCTCCACAGCTTCCCGCATCGACAGCCGGCTTTGTGACGCTTTCCACTAAATAGGAAGCTAAAAATAGTCGCGAGGATGGAACTGAAGAAACAGACATGTTAGAGAGAGAAGGAAGAACTTTGGGCCGACTAAAGATCATAGCCTACGCCTAGTGAACATAGAGATTTTTCTTTCTCAAACCACACCGCTTCATTCCTCTCAGTTTGCTGTTCCAAAACAGAGCGGGAAAAAAACAATGCAGAGAATAAATCCTAGAGGCCATATAAACCCATACATACACACATTCCACAAAGCATGATGCAACTTCTTATTCTGGCCTTGACTTTTGTTGTTTTTTCCCCATGCATGCTCGTAGATGTGGTGTGTTTCCAGAGTTTCCAGAGTATCCCCTGAGGGTACCTGGCCTTGGCACTGTCCTTGACTGACTGACTGACTGACTGACTGACTGATGGACTACCGGCTAACAGACTGCTGCAAGAGAAAATAAACCAAAATTAAACAGCCTTTGAGGCCCTTAAACTGGTGGGAGACAGAGTGAGAACTATGGAGGGTGGAGAGAAAGAGGGAAGAGAGAAAAGTGGGAAAAACTGTACAAAGAGTAATGTATTATATTAGTAGCTAGAACAATGGGATGAGAGAGTATAGAAGGAAAGGGACAAGATGATAGACCACTGGAGGGTGAGAAAGTGTGAGGGAGTGGATTTAGACAGGAGGGCAGAGAGAGAGAGAGAAGCCTAGAAACAGGAAAGAGAAAAATACTGTACACAGACAGCTTAACAAGAAGAGAGAAACACAGAGGGAAGAGAGCGAGAGAAAAAAGAGACAGATATAAAGGACAGGAAAGAGAGAGGGAGAGAGAGAGCGAGAGGAAAAAGAGAAGGGAAAGGGTAGTGATAGAAGACAGGAAGGAGAGAGCAGGAGTTTCTTTGAAGTGTGGGCCCCAGTTAAAAACCTGTCCTCCCAAGAGTCATAGTAAAGCGTTGGAGTTGGGCAGGGTGGAGGAGGGGTGCAGAGGCTAGGGGGCTCCCATGAATCTTGATGGCTTGGCCAGGAGTTATGGTGGACCTCTCCCTTTCTCTGTTTGTCTGTCTCTGTCTCTCTCTTTCTCTCTCTCTCCTGTCTGTCTGTGCCATGCAATGTGTGCCTGGTTTAGCCGGTTATATTCAACTAACAGGGCGACAATTACAATGACAATTTAGGATTTAGCAGACACTCTTCTCCGTTCTGCGTACAGAACCCAATGGACACGCAAATTAAACCTGTGCATTGAATGAAGCATGTTTTTTGTATTTGTTGGGTCAGTGTGTTACAAACTGCAAGATCAGAGTAAATTAATTAACCCTAATCAACAAATTAGCATTCCACAACTTTGGTTCTCGGATGCTATGAGCAATGGTCAGGTGTTGTATAAAAGGGACGGACAGACTTCCAGTGTTAGCTGATCCAAGTGTGCGGGGTGGGGTGGAGGGCGTGCTTTGTAGGGTATCATCAATGTTTTGATTTGGAAGCGAGAAGCATCGGGTAACCAGTGAAAGGAACACAGAAGAAGGTAGAAGTTAAAATGATGAGAGGTTGAAATGCCACAGCATTCCGGATCAGTTGTAGGGGTTTGAGTGAGGATGCCAGCAGGAGGGAGTCAGTAATCAGAGCTGGGCAGACTCATTAGTGATCCTCCAGATGTTGTACACAGTGCAAACCTACAGGATCAAGTGATCGCTGCAATTATGTGCCTTGAAGGACAACTGGCCATCCCAGTTTGGAACAGAGTCCATCAGGGTATTGTCGATGGAAATGGAACAATCCTGCATTGGGCAGGACATTCCAGGGGAGAAATAACTCTCCAGGGAAGAAAAGAAGCTCAGTCTCGTCTGCCTGAGCTTGTGGTGACGAGAAGATTACTGAGAGATGTCACCCAGGGCATGCAACGTACATGTATACTGTAAAATCCTGAGTTTCAAGTCAACGTAAACTTTCAGTATAAAGATTTAATGAAGAATGTATTGTGGGCTCGAGTAGCAGGCTCACTGTTGTTATCGTATACAGTACATCTTTATTCCGGCTGTGACCTCATCATACATCTTTATTCTGGCTGTGACATCATTGTACATCTTTATTCCCGGGCCTGTTTTCCTGCTGGGCTGTGACGTCATGTGGGTCAATACATCATTATCGAGTAGGGAGCTACTCGAGCCCACACTGTTTCTTCAGGAACAGTATTTTCTAGTTAGTTATTGTTTCCGTGAAAATTCCACCATTTTAGCAGTTTTGGCAATTACTGTATGTGCTATCGTTCTTCACAACATTTGGCAAGATGGTAGAGAGCCCTCAGAATCCCTCAGGAAGTGAAGCTCACACTCATTCGTCGAAAGACGTTTGACCTTTAGCGTAGTCACAATAGAGTAAATTATTATGATTTTCTCAATCCACTTTTCGGCAACGTCAAAGAAATCGCATTTCCATACATGCGAATGGAGTGTGATGAAGTATGATGATAAGAGCGCCCCTCACTGTGATTTCTTTTTTTCTGGGCTTGACCCCGTCTTATAGCTGCTTCCAGCTATATTTATAATTATCATTCATTGTTTGAGGGGCACTAGCCCCTCCAAAGTCTGGCTTTTGAAATTACGCCATATGGCCGCCAAGTCTAAGGACTTTTACTGTTTGTTTTTAGAGCACTTTAAACAAAGAGTGGCAGCCAAGTCTAAGGACTTTTAATGTTTATTTACAGCAGTTAAACAAACTGAGTGTGAGTGTGATGTTTTTATAGAACCGTGAAGAGAGAGAGAGTAACAGGAAAGTGCTGGGGGAAGCGAACCGGGGATGCCTGTTGCCTGTTATCATACAAAATCACAAGCGCAAAGAGAAAAAACGCACACATGCACGCACGCACGGCGCACGTCTTTGATGTTTTTTCTTTTCCTTCACTGCCTTTCAGCTACTAAACTTTGTGCTTCGGGGCCTCGGACGCTCCTTTTGTTTGGCAGCCTCTGGCAGTGTGTGAATCTGTCCATCTGATTCATGTGGGCCAACGGCGGTCATTTAGACCAGGGGTTCTCAACGTTTTTGGCCGGGGACCCCCGAAAATGCTTTGGCAACGTCTCGGGACCCCCGCCCCGCCCCCTCCCGACCCCCAATATAAATTGACTGCTACAATAACCTTAAACCATTTTGGGCGGGAACCCCTTTTGGTGTTTTAAGCATTGTTATAATTTAGCTATTTAAAAATAGCAGATCTACAAGCTCATAGCGCGCCACCGAGTGGCGCGCTATGAGCTTGTAGGTCTGCTATTTTTGAAAAACCGTGAAAAAAAAACAAAAAGAAACGAATCTTTTTTTTTTTTTAAATAATTTGGGGACGCCCTAAAATAATTTGGCGACCCCCCGAGGGGTCGCGACCCACGGGTTGAGAACCCCTGATTTAGACTAGAGTGAGGCTTCCTGCATCTGCCAGCCTCTCATCTAGAGATGCCCGTTCATCCGTGGTGGAAGGTAACTAAGTACATTTACTTAAGTACTGGACTTAAGTAAACATTTGTAGTTTACTTCACAGTACTTTTACTTCTACTCCACTACATTGTATGTACTTTTACTCCACTACAATTATTAATCTTTAGTTACTAGTTACTTTGTAAATTTGGATTATTACTACAAAACATACATTAACCACTTCAGCCCTTCATGTCCAATCTACAAGCTCACAATGCGTTGCGACTGCCATTTTCAAAAGATTTGTATACATTTGAAAACTTGAAACGGTGCTAATACCTTTGTACTTTTACTCAAGTTAATTTTGAATTACGGACTTTTACTTAACAGAGTATTTCTTCATTGCAGTATTTATACTTTTACTTAAGTAAAACATTTGAGTACTTTTTCCACCACTTCCCAATAGGAATAGGGGAAAGGCTATAGCACCGAGCACAATGTTGCTGTGGCGATAGCAGCAGCGGCCGGTCCCTTGGGTCGCCTGCCACTGGGGAGTGAATGAACAAGGATTGGTGGCGGGGTGTGTGTGTGTGTGTGTGTGTGTGTGTGGGTGGGGGGGTGATTGATCTCCAATCCGTTATTGACAGAATACATTTATTACATAATTAACAAAACTAAGGCAAACAGTGGCACTTCACAGGCCATATATATACACCGGTATATATACACACACACACACACACACACACACACACACACACACATATACGTAAGGGAAGGGGGGGGGGGGTTGGGTATAGCACTTCACTGTTGGGAAGTAACAACGGAATATGTGAGAGGGAGGATGTATGCAATGTTTCCAAAAAGGACTACAGGGGCACTGGAAACGTTAAGAGAGAGAGAGATGGAAACTGAAAGAAGATGGGGCGGGACTGTGTGTGTGCGTGCGTGTGTGTGCGTGCGTCCACGTACGTGCGTCCACGTACGTGCGGGGGGTCTTTTGTACAACAGCACGGCACAGGAGTGCGGTGGGCGTCTCAGATGGAGAGATGGCTTTATCTGTCCTTCACACTCCGCAGCCTCTCTTACAGTTGCCAGGCACTTCCTGCTCCATTGTGTGGAATGTTGTTGGCTGTCCGTACAGGAAGTGGGCTCTTTGTTTCCTATCTCCTTCCTGGTGGGGGGAGAGGGGGGGGGGGGGGGGGGGGGGCAACGGTCTCTTGTTTGCGTGTTACCAGGACGGGGCGCCTGGAGACCGTTGTAGAGGGAAGTCCATTTGCACCAGTTTTACAACCACGTGTCATGCACGCACATACACACACTACACTACACACGCCCACAGTTGTGTAGGATGAGTAGCATGGGCGAGTTTGATTAAAAAAAACACAAAATAAACTAGTCGACAAAATGTCAGCGCATGTCGACTGCATAATCCATGTGCACACGCACACGCACACGCACACGCACACACGCAGTATTAAACCTCATTACATTAGACACCTGATCCATGTCTGTGAATTGAGCAGTTTTATGACTCATCAGGGAATTGAATAAATCAACAATGACAGGCTTGGCAGTTACGACATATGTCCCCTCTACTATCTCTATATTTGCCATACTATATTGATCCACGCCTGCCCAATAAACCCTGGGAGTGGGAATGAATGCGTAGCGTAAAAAATAAAGCCTGAAACAACCCGGTGCCGTTACTTTATGAAGCTTGCATCCTAGATGGCCTAGAGATGAAAGGGAATGTATCACCATGATGCTCCATCAACTAGATTAAGAGCTAAGTATATGTCTCCAAATCTCTAAAGTCTAAATGAAGGCTTCTTTGTTTATTTTTTTGCTATATATTACATCAACAGCCCAGAGGAGAACCCCTATACTTACTTCACCGAGGGTAAACTAGGTTACAGGGAGAGCACGTGCCAAAGATGGCAGAGACTCTTTGGCGTCACCCCACCTCCCTGTCACCCCCCTCCCCCCAAAAAAGGAATTTTTCGATGCTGGAAGCTCACACAGGACCAAAATAAAACTCACATTGATGCATTTTCCCTGACCACTTAAAACAACAACTTTCATTTAGGCCAGGGAAGACATAACAAAGAACTCAAGTCTGAAGCTCTCTCGCCTTTAGCCAATGTTTGTTTGGAGGGATATTGCCTTGCTACATAACTGCAACGGACCAAGGTAGGGTGACCGGTGACATGCCTTTTATTTAAAAAAAATAAAGGGTTTTGATGAGCAGAGAAAACAGAGAGAATATGGGCCTACGCTATACATACAGCTATACCGAAACTAGCTGCACTGGATGGACAGGTTGCTGGAGGGAGGGAGGGAGGGATGGATGAAGGGAGGGAGCAGGGCTGAGGGGAAGAGGCGTGAGAGCAGCTGTCTTTCGAAAAACATAGATTTAAGGAGAGCATAATAGAATAATGAGAATAATTTGACCCCATGGTTTCATGCAAAGAATTGAAAGGGAAACAAACCCAAGGTGTCGCTTCTGGTCTGAGCATCCCATTACAACACATGAGCTGCCATAAAATCAGACTGCTGAGGCTCACACAGTAAAGTAACACATTTATTCGTATGGGTCCATTTGGTTCCATCTATCTCTCTGCTGTTCACCCGCTTGGCCTTTCACATAACACAGATGCACCCCGTCCCAAACCCACAACCCTGGCAAACTAACGGCCGCTGTAAACATATCCGCTCCGATTCTGTCTTCCTCGAAAGCAAACCGTGCGGCTCGCTCACGCTCACACAGGGCCAACAAGACCGACCAGTCCTCCGATTGCCTGTCTTTTGTTTCAATGCAATGCAGATCATTTTCAAGCACACTTATCTTAATCATTGTGTGTCCACTTCAATGGTTAATGTCTGCGCTCACGTGTGGCTCCGCAGCGCGCAAAGCATGTATGAAGAATGTAGCCCTGGTGTATATACGTGTACTTTCTTCATAATGAAGTCAGCGCTGCAGGCCGCAGGAACCGACCCTATGCATTTATTGCAGGACACTAATTATGTGTGCATGCCTGTTTCTGCACATGCGTGTGATGTTCGTTAATGTACTGTACATACAGTACGTCCACTGGCCAAGCTGCAGGCTGGAGGACCTTCTGTATTATGTGCGTGTACGACGTGTGAGTTGAGATGCACGGCATTGTCTTAGGATTGAAGGGCCTGGCTGCAAAGAGGAGACAGCTGGGCCAGGCGTGAAGGTTTAATGGAGTGCGATAACGACAGCAACTAATCTGGGGGACAATGGGAGGTCGAGCGACCCTGATTGACATGGGGGTCAGTGCGGGAGGAGAGGAACATGGCGCGCGCGTGCGTGCGTGCGTGCGTGCGTGCGTGCGTGCGTGCGTGTGTGTGCATGCATTTGAGAGGGGGACATCATCATCAGAAGGGACGATGACAGAGTAATGAGAACCATTGTGTACAAACAATGGCAGGGCCAGGGGACGAAAATGATCTGAAAGACTGCCGTTGCCCTCTCGAGGAAATAATGTTTGCAACATAATATCAGGGAGATATATAGATTATATTAAAGTCATTTAAGAGAGTGAGAGAGAGAGAAAGCTGGAGAGCAGAGGAAGGATAGGAGAATATGGACAGAGGACCAGAAATAGGTGGTGAACAATCAGAGACAGACAGTTGTTACTTGCCTGCAAGCAGAGCACGCAAGTACTGCGATCGGCTGGGTATGTATGTATGTCGGTGTTGTCCACCGGCCAATAAGGGACCACCATTCTTGATGACGTAACTAAGGTACGTTTGGTGTTTGGCCTGGGTATGTATGTGTCTATGTATGTCGGGGTAAGAATGGTGGTCCCTTATTGGCTGTTGATGGTGACGTAACTACGGTACGTTTCAAGGTTGGTATATAAGGTCAATAACGGGTCTAAAGGATTTAGAACAGCAGTTGTAATAGACATTAGTTAGTAGCAGTACGTGCTCGCTCTGCTTGCACACAAGTAGGCCCTGTATGGCCTACTTGTGTGCAAGGCATCAAGTTGGCACCTCGACAGAGTGCATTTCTAGGATAGATAGATAGATAGATAGATAGATACTTTATTAATCCCTGAGGGGAAATTGAAGTGTTACAACAGCAGGCAGCCACATCACGCAGCGCCAAAAAAACATATAATTCTGCTCTCTGATTATGGGTGTCCAACACTGACACTCTGACAGGACTGACATGGAAAATAAACAACTCTATTGCTTTCTGTTCCAACCTTTTTCCCCCCTCTATATTTATTCTTAACCATAATTTTGTCTATCCATCTGCCTATTTTCTTCCTCTCTACCTTCCGCTCTCTCTCTCTCTGCCTTTTCCCCCGCCTTTTTTTGCCTTGTTGAGCAAAAACTTTGATGCCACGGTAGCTAAAGTTCAAGTCAAGCAAGTTCAGTAAGCTTTGGGGGCGTTTGTGATTGGGTAATGCACGTACAGGTGCAGAGGAGCATGGTGAGTTTTTCAACCGTTGCTAGAAAGAGGAAGTCCTTCAATATCCCAGCTGCCACCTGTCACACCGACCCGACCACCTGGTCTATTGACTATGTCAAGGAACAATGGACGCACGCGCGCACACACGCACACACGCATGCACACAAACCTTCCCTCACGCGCGCACACACGCATGCACACAAACCTTCCCTCAGTCAAGTCTCACAAGAATGTGCCTACATGCATGCTAAACACGCTGTGGGAAAAGTAAACAAAGCAGTTAATGCACCCGTACACGGAGGTGAAGTTACATACCAACATACTTACTGCAGCATGTGTCATTTAGGCATCACTTACGCGTGTAAAAAGACACTAAACAGCATAATATCGGCTCCACAACTTTCATAAGACCCTGTACGTGCACTGCACATTCAACCACAGCATTACGACAAAAGCAGAAAAGAAAAGTGGGAATTAAAAACAGCCCACAGGCTCAAAGCAACCTTCTGAATAACATAAACCTTCATCAAAACTATGTTTTTTTTGTGAGGGTACCTACCTAAAAACATGTAATCCCTTCTAAACTACCTCCCCCTGGTCAGCCGGGGCGCCTGATGGAGGGGAAAGGAACTGGTCGGAATAACGTGTTCCTTCCACTCGCTGGCGGGGGAAACTCTCCCCTGTCAGGTGAAAAGAAGCAGCTTGGACTCCTCATGCATAGAAGGAAGCATGAGGTCAGTTCGCTGCCCCCCCAGGTTGGCAGAGGAAGTGTAGCGCCCATGATTACATTAGATAATTGACACTGGGTGAAAAAATGGGTTGCAAAATCGTGGGATAAAAAAATATATAGAAAAAGTTTTAATTGAAACATTTTCAATCAGAATCAGTGTCGGACCCAAAAATCTGGCATCGGTTGGTCATGCACCCAATCACTTCCAGTTCAGAGGTCCAACTAGCTCTTAACAGCTCAGTTTGATTCCGTCCTATTAGAGCAGGAGTGCCCACACATTTTTGACGTGAGAGCTACTTTCAAAATGACCAGCTCAACAAGATCTACCCACCGGAAAAAATAGTTTAAATATGTAATGTACATGAGGGGGCTTTGGAATATAGCGGAGCTGTCGTTACATACTGTATAAGACAAATGCACTTGGAATGGGAAATAGAGGGGGAAGAAATGGAATAAGTATAGGTTTTTTTCGTATTTAATTTGTAATGCTACCAACGTTTTTGTGCACAGCAACACTCTTTAATACTGTCCAATACATACATAGATGGGGAATTATGACAGGCAGTTGCTGCTGTCAAAATATGACAAAAAACACTTTGTGTTTGAAATAGACACTCATGCTTTCTAAGGTGTGATTTGGGGCAGCGGGACCTAAAGATGAATACAAAATTAATATCAACATCCTAATACTAAAATGTGCCAAAAATAGTAGTAGATCGTGATCTACTGGTAGATCACGATCTACCTTTTGGGCACCCCTGTATTGGAGCATTAAGATGAATGCATTACTGCAGGCCTGTATCTGTATCTGGACTGAGGACTACATTAATGACCGCCTGCACATATTACATATGTACGTGGCATGTACACACACTGTGTCTACTCTTTTGCTTCTTGGTTGGTTTCCCATGCAAAAAAATAAAAAAGAACATTCAAAATGTTTCAGGAAATTATATATATTTAAAACAATGCGACAATATTTGTGTGTGTGTGCGTGTGCGTGTGCGTGTGTGCGTGTGTGTGCATGTGTGTGCGCGCGTGTGCGTGTGGCTACAAACCCCCATCTAACAGCCAACCGTTACTCCAGATAACTGTGGGACTGGTGGGGGCGGTGTTTGTTTTTTTGCAGGCCTGTGAAGCGAGCGCTGTGTTTGTACTGGCGCCCTCATATCTTCACACACACACACACACACACAGAGAGAGAGAGAGAGAAACCAGCTGAGTGAGTAGAATGCCATCTGCTGCCTAGTCCAATCAATACCCACACCAGGGTCTCCTCAAATGGACTACACTACAGCATCAGTTTTTAACCACAATTTGTATGATGTGTCGCGTGGCAAAAAATAGCTGAGCTACAAGCTTAGAATGCATTGCAAGCCCAAAACAGGAATGCCAGGTGAAAGTGGTTAACGATAACGGCAGTTGGATGGAATACAAGAAAAGACGCGCACGCGCGCACACGCACACACGCACACGCACACACACACACACACACACACACACACAGTTAAACATATACTATTATAGCTTAATCCTAAACCCTAATCCAAGCCGATATTTCATGATATATACAAACAACATAACCTAAATACTGCTTGCTGTAACAGAGTACAGTTAAAACCTGTCACTCATCTGGTATTATCTCCTCCAAGTGAACTGTTTCTCACTGAGTGTCAGAGATAATACAGGCCCATCACACTGAGAGGATTAGCATTGTAAACTGACCCAGAACACGGCCACGCATCAATTTCCATTCCACAACTTGATTGTCAACATTTGCAAGCAGGAGTAGAAAGGTGCCTTTAGGTGTATAAAAAAGGCTTAAAAACATGAAGACAAAGGGGATGAAGGATACGCATAAAAAAAACAAGGATATAGCCAGGGATAAAGTGTACAAATATGCCTAACTACAGGAATGTTGTGTGCAACTGGAGCAGGTTGCAAAAGCATGTTTGTGGAGCCTCTCACAGATTGGTTGAGCTGGTTTTAACACTGAAGTTGTCATATTGTCTCTTTATTGTTAATGGCATTTAATGTTTGTGTTGGCACCGTTTGTTTTACATCATTATTACATCACCTAATCAACATGAGTTAGACCTTAATATATTAGCGCCCCTCACTTCACACGGGTGTGATTTTTGAATTTGAATCCTGAAAAGTAACAGTTTTGGACACCCGACAGAGACAATCATCATCATCATCACCATCATCATCATCATCATCATCATCATCACCACCACCACCATCGGTTTAAAGTCCGCTTTCCAGGCACCGCTGGGTTGAACTGGATTCTTGATATCCATATACCACCGGGACCGGTCCATGGCCATCTCATGGTCTACAGTATGCCGACATGTGACACACCACACATCCATCTGATCATCCTCATCTCTGCTCTGTTAAGCTTCTCTTCATGCTCCACCCTCAGGGCCCATGTCTCACTTCCATACGTCATGCCACTTCTGATGCAGGCAGAGTACACTTGCCCTTTCATCTTGGGGGACGGGGCCTTGGATGTTAGGAAATGGCACGAGTTCCCTGAACTTCTTCCATCCACTTCTCACCCTTGTGGTCACCGCTATAGGTCCACCCCCTCATCAGTGTTGAGCATGTCCCCCACCCCCAAACTGTCCACCACCTCATACGTACGTCTCCCTGTCCACTACAAGACCCTCTTGCTCGGTTGCATCTGCTTGTGGGATTTCTCCCCTGCATCGCTTGCACTGGAATGTCCCACTTGCAGACAGAGACAATAAAGTATAAAGACAGGTGACATTTCTAGTAGCAAGTCAGCTGTCACCCTTCAAGTATATATACATGAATCTTCCAAGAGCAACGTGTCTATACTGACATGTGTACATCTCTGGGTATCTCAGAGTACTCTATGTAAGTATGGACTTCCTACATCAACTGGTTTCTGATCAATTGGGCTGCAACTATTTGTATAATCAATTATCCTACAGTATTACCTATTTTTGTTGTTGTTGAGTAATCTAGTTTGCAGTTCATTTATACTATACTATACTATACTATACTATACTATACTATAATTATGGCGAAATACAGTAATAAAGTACAGAATGATGGTAAATGCATCTGATCTCATCTTAAAAGTTGTACTATACCTGGTACATATTAATAATAGACACGTCACTAAACCAAATATTCCATTGCTAAAATCTAATTAGATTACAGTTATGAATGATACATTAATCATAATTATCAAATTAATTGTTTCATGCCTAGTCATCAACAATACCATGCCCTACTCTGACTCCTTCTTAGTTTATGCGCCTGACTCAGCTCATATGGGTCTGCTGCACGCTATGAATCAAAATGAAAGCCTAGGAGTGAGGCAGAGATAGAGGAGGAGGAGAAGACATTGCCATAAATCAGCAGTTAAATATCTCTCTGAAGCACCCTGGATAATTCCCTTATAAGGACCAATGGGCTAGTGATACAGTTCTGTGCTGTAGGTACAACAAAGAGACTGCTAGCAAGACTACAGTTCTAGTGTGTGAGACAGATAGAGAGAGAGAGAGAGAGAGAGAGAGAGAGAGAGAGAGAGAGAGAGAGAGAGAGAGAGAGAGAGAGAGAGAGAGAGAGAGAGAGAGAGAGAGAGAGAGAGAGAGCTCATTTGTTGTTGCAGTGTATTTGTGTTAAAGTTAAATTTTAATGCTTCAACAAGGATGTACTTGTCATCATGCGAATAACGCAAGTGGAAACTGAAAAGAAAATAATTGAGAGATAGGAGGTAGCATCAAAATAAATAAATACATTATATAGATATAGAATGGACTGCACAGCAACATTGTGCTTCCATGTCAAATAATAAATACATAATATAGATATAGAATGGACTGCACAGCAACATTGTGCTTCCATGTCAAATGGTCGTGGTATGGTAGGACATGACAAAAAGAGAAGATATTTGAATCGCAATAAATGGTCCTAAATTGATTACCAGAACTATTAGACAAGATCTTGTAAATGGGGAACACTTACGCTAGCTTTGTGTGGCAGAGAAGAGACAATAAAACAATTATGTTTCCCCAGACTGTCTTTAATGATACCTTTGATTCCACTTAAGTTACCTTAATATTGGTTTTAAGGGGGAATATAAAACCAAGAATCAGTCTCAACAAAATGTGCAAAACATGGAAATAAAGGGGGGTTACGGTTACCATAAATGTATTATTTTGGTCTTTAATGGCAAATACCCCATGCTCTGGGCCTATTGTGAACAGTGTGAGGTCAGCTGTTGAATGTGGCTAGAAAAATCTAATCCAAAATAAATAAGTAATAATTGGATTTTTTTGCCTTCATGTCAATTATGCGCAAACTCATTCACTGCTGGAGGGAAGAATCTTATTATTAATTTATTATTAATAGTTAATTGTTATTACAACAAACAAAAAAGAAGACCAAACTGCAAATTAGCAAAAAAGATAGAAATACAGAAAGAAATAGCCGATCTACAAGCTCACAACGGGTGTGTGTGTGTGTGTGTCAACAACACAAAGTGTACACGAGAGTGTGTACTGTCTCCCCAGACTAGGGACGTTAGGTTCCATGTGGTTAGCAGGTCTTATGAATTATGATGTGATGATGGAGAGAGGAAGAGTGTTCTTCAGAGTGGACACTGACAAAGAGACAAACATGGAGACAATGACAGGAGAAAGACGGATCAAAACGAAAGAACACAAAGAAATATGGTACATATAAATAGAGGTAATAGAGATATGACCGAGAGTGTGTGTGTGTGTGTGTGTGTGTCTTGAGTCTCTGTCGTGCTAGCAGTAAGAAAGGAAGCAGTGTGTTTATCAGGACTCCAAAAAGGAAACTCAGTCGCTGTAAGGGTCAACCTCACAGCTATCAGCACACACAGAGAGAGGTGCAGGGAAATAGTACAGCTTATGAATATACTGTACGCACGCACGCACGCACGCACGCACACCAGTAGAAAGTGGTAAGAAATCTGGACACATCAGTTGCTATTCAGATGCCATAAAAAAAGTCTAATAAAAGGTATCTAAATATATATTTGTAAGGCCTGTCATCTGTATTTCCAGGAGTACATGGTTAAAAGTTTTAGGGGCATTTTTTTGTATGTTGTGAAATGTGTTCAGATTGTTTTTTATTGTGGTAAGCGACTACCCCCGTGTTCGCCATTATCTTTAGATAGCAAACAAGCCACTCTGACCATGTATGGTGTGAAACATTCCATTACAAACAATGTTACACACACACACACACACAGGCGGGAAAACACTACATCACTGGATATTTTAGCAAATCAGTCATCTGGCTGCCATACCAACTGGTGCTAGGCCGAGACCAGGCCGCTAGGTGTAATGCTAGCGGGGGTCAGAGATAGCGCTGTCAGGTGGAAACCTTGTATGTCCATAAATGTTGCTTTTCAGAAAATAGAAAAAAATAACCTGTGTTTTGATCCAATGTAGTTATTTATTTAGTCACAAGTTATTGTTTATTGTACTGGGGTGACTGTGGCTCAGGAGGTAGAGCAGGTCGTCCAATTATCCATGGGTCGGCGGTTCGAATCCCGGCTCCTCCTGTCTACATGTCGAAGTGTCCTTGGGCAAGACATTGAACCCCAAATTGCTCCCGATGTGCTGGTTGGTACCTTGCATGGCTTCAGCCGCAATCGGTGTATGAATGTGTGTGTGAATGGGTGAATGTAATGCACTATGTAAAGCGCCTTGGATAAAGGCGCTATATAAATGCACCATTTACCATTTTACTTTTCATTGCTTCAATATTTATAAAAACCCACAGACACACTACCAGTAAGACACCTAAGGGCGAGAAGCGACCTCGCCCTAAAGAGCGAGGTCGCGTGTACGCATCCGCCTCATTGGCGGCAGACTGCTGGCCGAGTGCTTTGGCATGGGGGGTCAGATCAACATGGAATGAATTCTGTACTGGCCATATAAGGAGCATGTCTTGAGTGTATAGGGTTTGATGAGGGCCGGACCTTAATTTTCGGACTAGAACTAGCTAGTTTTCGCCAGCTGCCGGACGTGGCTACACTAATAACTTGCATGCCCGTCTAGAGTTTGAATGGACATTCAAAGAGGAAGGAGACATCAAAGAGGAAGGATGGATGGGGAAGGATCAACATATGGAATGTCAGAACAGGTTCTGACATATATCCATATGGAGATTGGGTTTGAGGTTTGAGGTCAGATGTGGAGTTGCTGGCCAATATTGATGCCATCAGGGATCTCCATATATGGGCTTAATTGCGACAGCAGATCACATTTACCTTGACATCAGATCATGTCATAGTGATGTCACGAGACCTGAGCTGGGATTTTGAGTGATACACTGACGGGAATTGCACGTTTTCATAGTAAATGCGACCTTCGGTTGCTATAGAGGGTATGCGCATGCATAAAGTGAATGATCGACAAATGATCGATTTGTCGACAAATGATCGACAAATCGAGTGGCAAAGTGAGTTTAACGTCGTTTAACGTCGTTTAATGCAATCATATTGGACTTTTCTTTTTGGATGTATGGGCTGTCAAGGCCAGAAAGTAGTTTTTTGGCACTCCGTAGGCGTTCCCGCGTAACTTTCTGGTTTGATGATGATGTCACATGTCACGATGTGTGAGCTTGTGGATTGGCTGTTTTTTCTACTTTTGTGCAAGATATTAATTTGCAAAACAAACCATAAAGAGTGAAAATATGGAGATACGAGGTTTCTATCCGACAGCAACAATATGCTAAATGACATCAGGGTAAAGGCAGGCTGGAGATCTGCCACGTTCAACATAGTAAGGGAGGAAGAGAATGAGCAAGGCTTCCAGGTTTCCCAACGTGCTTCTTCCTTCCTAATTGTTCCCCCTTGATTCTCTCTTACTCTTTAGATAGTTCTCATCTCCCTTGATTCTCTCTTACTCTTTAGATAGTTCTCATCTCCCTTGATTCTCTCTTACTCTTTAGATGGTTCTCATCTCCCTTGATTCTCTCTTACTCTTTAGATAGTTCTCATCTCCCTTGATTCTCTCTTTTGTTTGTCTGTTCATTTAGTTGTTGTTGTTATTCCCACTGAGGTTTAATCACAGAGGGAGGGCGGTGTTCTCTCTGTCCTGAAGGAAGTTTTGTACTGTACGTCGTGGCTCATCTTTCAGAGGAGCAGCATATACAGTAGAGGAAGGAACTGTGCATGTGTGCGTGCGTACTGCGTGCGTGCTTGTGTGTATATACTGTATGTGTGTGTGTGTGCATGCATTTGGGAAGGGGGCTGAGGCTGTAGTAAATGAAAACCGTCCTTTGTTTAGACTAGGCTATACAGTATGACTCATGAAATAAGAATATATGAGAGATGGGGAGAGAGGCATCAGAGTAGAACACAGTCAGTGAGTGTAGTGGAGTGATGCATGTCCCTCTCTCACACTCCCCGTGTCTGCTTCTAGCTTTCTTTCAAACTTAAAGTGTAGTAGAGTAATACTACTAGCTTATGTACTTAATCCTAATGAAAACCACTGTTCCTTTAAACTGTCCAGGCAGACAATATTCCTGAGTAGTCCCTCTCCCTCTCCCCCTCCATCTCTCTCTCTCTCTCCCTCTCTCCCTCCCTCCCTCCCTCCTTCTCTCTGGCGAGCAGCATGCAGAATGCACACAAATTACACACCACGCAGGGCGCAGCCATCCGCTGACATCACATGGCCAGTCTGCCTGCGGGGCATGACCCCAATGACATTCATCTTAATTCGGTGACGCAGCAAAGGCTGCCACAGCTCATCCGCATGGCCAGGGTCTTTAGCTGGAAGCTGTGAGTAGAGAGTCAAAAATCAAACTGCTTCTGGAGAGCGGTGAGGACAACTCGTGTCACATCAGCCAGGCATCAAAGGCCAGGTTGAGGTCAGTGTCTGCTTTGAAGCAGGTGACCCCCACCGACTGGGACTAAAGAGCCCTAGGGCTCATGGTGTAACGCGCGTGACCTTAGCGTGTGGGCGGAATCAGCCAGCAGGTCGAGCACTAGGTAAACAGCTGAATGCTGAATGCTGACTAACGCGAGTAGTGTACATTTAAAAATCCTTCAATGCCAGACTAAATAATCATTTAATTAAACAATTGTTCATTTAAGGAATTGATTTATTAATGAATTAATGCATAAGTTAATGTATCTCATAGTCAGGCCAACTTATCCTACTATAACAGAATGAACAAAACTGAAATTGACAACAAATCAATGCTTAGTGATGTGAAGGGACAAATCACACCTGTGTGAACTGAGCGGTGCAGGCTGTGTGTGTACTGTACTATGCTATTGTTAGTTAGTGGTCAGTGTGAAGCTCAACAGCTGTACTGTAGCCCTTTAGGCTGCTCAACAGTGCCACTTTAGGTCACCCAGCGGCATTGCAGCTGTCCGTACTCAAACAGACGGACATACATACATAGGGACAGATAGACAGACACACATAGCTGTTCATTGGAGCAGTTAGGCACCGCTCACATTGTGAAATCTGACAGCATGATTAAGCTTTACCAAGCCTTACCTGTGCTCTCTCTCTCTCTACCTCTGCACTTCTTAGTTCCTATTTCTCTCATTTATTTGTCGCTCTAAATCTACAACTAAATAAGAGAGATGTTAGGGACTTGTAGCTTCGATGTGATGTGTTCAAGTCAGTGCTCTTGTTCACACACACACACTCATATCACATGCATACACAGTGCACACACACACTCATATCACATGCATACACAGTGCACACACACACACTCATATCACATGCATACACAGTGCACACACAAGACACAGACATAAGGAACAGAATATGCACTGTGCACGCATGCCTGACAGTGGAGAGATAATTTGATGTGATCAAACATGCATAATACATACTTGACGATGTCTGTGAAGCATGAATGGGATTCAGTTTGGCCCGCAGACTCTTGTTAAACAACTGTGACATGGCTCTGAGTAAAATACATGTACTTGACTTGACTGACAACCTGCTCCTCACCTGGATTCTGAGGTCAGCTACATAATAGCCTCGGAAACCCAGACGTTTACCTACATAACAACACAATACCTTTGTTTGTATAATTTGTGTGTGTGCAAGTCAAGTTTGAAAATCCTTGCCAGTTCTGTATCTGACATGGCACTGCAGGCAACAAGCCTTTCACATTTATGTATCTAGCCAAGTTTGGGCTGAAAATGTAATTTCCTAAAATAATAGTAATAATAATATAATCTAAATGATAATAGAATAGATCTACTGTTTTCACTATAAAAAAACAAGTCATGGGCTTGAGGAGGGGGAGTGTAATCCAGGATCAGCCATGGGAAATACCAGGCCGATGGGAGAGTCGAAGGTTTGATCACTCAGCTGATGACGGACACTTCCTCCTGCAATTCGCCCGATAACGCTGTTTACACTCCTAGCTACACTCCTAGCTTACCTCACTGCCAGTGGTCAAAAGTAACTAAGTTAGGGATGTTAATAGTTAATCGATGAATCGCCGATAAGAAATTAGTCGGTAGTCGTTAACATTTAATAACGCAATTAATCGAAAATTATGCGATTCTATCATTGGGTGGTTTCTGTGAATGTAATGCTGTCTGCGCGCGTGTGGCCGAGGAACGCACATACAAAGATGCCATTACCTGGCCCTGTATCGTCAATGGTCAAATAAATATTTGATTAAGGAATAAAATATGCTTTTTGTAATGTAGAAGGGAGTTCCAACCGCGCCTCTAGCCTATGGCAGGCCAGTCTTGTGCATCTCAGAAGCAGGACAAGAAGGCACTGGAGCAGCTCAGACAATTCAGGCCCTTAGTTAAATAGCAGGGTGAAAGTAAAAAGTGACAACGTTTCGATGTTTAAGTTACATGTTCGTCAGGTCATAGCCTATGGCTATACTTGCACCCTGCTATTAAACTAAGGGCCTGAATTGTCTGAGCTGCTCCAGTGCCTTCTTGTTCGCATGCCTTTTGTATTATTTCTGTATATCAGCTAAATGTAGATTTGTATGTTAGACATTGAGGGAAATTAAGATTCTTAGATCAACTAACCGATCAATAACCTTATCAAAACTCATCAATTAACTATTAATGCATTAATCGATAATTCACATCCCTAAACTAAGTACATTTACTTAAGTACTGTACTTGAGTACAATTTGGAGGTATTTGTACTTTACTTGAGTATTTCCAATTTCCAGTAGGCCTACTTTTACTTCTACTCCTACATGTCAGAGGCAAATATTGTACTTTTACTGCACTGCATTTATTTGAAAACTTTAGTTACTAGTTACTTTGTAGATTCTGATTACAAAACATGTATTAACCACTTCAGCCTTATAAACATTTCGGCCTATGAAAATAGCCATTCTACAAGCTTAGATCTGCTATTTTCAAAAGATTTGTATACATTTGAAAACTTTAAATGATACATTCTGCATAAAGAGTACTTTCTACTTTTGGTACTTCAAGTACAGTACTTTTGTACTTTTACTCAAGTACATTTTTAATTCCGGACTAGTCCGAGAGTAGTTCTATATTGCAGTATTGATACTTTTACCCAAGTACAAAATGCGAGTACTTTTTCCACCACTGCTTACCTCACTGCAGCACACTCATCCATCCACACAACTCCTGCATACATTCCCAAGCATCCTTGTATAATTAAAGTGTAATGTTCTTTTCATACATTGAATTTTATTTTAAAGGTGATTTGTGTTCATGTATTTGTACACTTATAGGTCAAAGAAAAACTTTAAATCAAATGTAAGTTTTTCAAAGTTTCTCGGAGATGAGAAAACACTTGAAAAAACGGGATCACCATTGGACCCAAAACATGGCCTGGGTCAGGCTGTACATCTGGCCACGTCCTCTGTTCAACCATTCAATGATAATGAGGCAGCAGTACCACCGCGGCTATGAATGAGTGATCCCCGTGCTGCTGACAGGCCGGCTAATCGGAAGGGACTCTCCACATATTTCAAGGACAACAAGGACAACAGGAGCACAATGTTAGCTTGTTGCTTAGCAGGCAGGCAGGCTGCCCAGTTCCTGGAGAGTGAGGGAGTTTGTATGTGTGTGTGTGTGTGTGTGTGTCTGTGCTAAGGTTCAGCAAGCCCTGAGAGTGGCACCCACTGACCCGTGACCGTGCTTCGCAAGCCAGCGCGTGCGCGTGCGCACACACACACACACACACACACACACACACACACACACACACACACACACACACACACACACACACACACACACACACACACACACACACACACACACACACACACACACACACACACACACACATTCCAATCCCAACCTGCAATCACAGTGCACACTTCAACGCCCAAGTAGCTGGAGCAAACATGATGCACACAGTCAAATGTGCATGTGCACACGCACGTCGCACGCACACACGTACACACATACTATTGCTAATTATTATGAGTAGAGCAGAATGGGGGGGTGGGTCGGGTTGATGATGGGGGGGGCGTATGTCTGCTTACAGGAAAAAGCAGCATGCTTGCTTGTCTAGTGTGGGTGGCTTGGCTTCACAGTCACACATCCCAGCGCTGGGGGACAAAGGCACTTCTAAAGGCCTTATCTTGGGGCAGGAAACACACAAATGGTGTAAACGCCCAGAGACACAGAGCGAGAAAGTGGAGAGATCCAGTGGTCCCCTGTGAGTTTCCATGTGTTACTGCGTGTGTGTGTGGGTGCGCGCGTGCGTGCGTGCGTGTATGTGCGTGCATGTCTGCCTGAGTGAGCCCTTAATCTCGTTTCCCCTCTACTGTGCAGGTATAAAGAGCTGCTACTAAATAGATTAGTGCTGCTTGTTCTGAGGGAGGTGTTTAGGGCATAATTGCATCCAGCACCATAAATAGTTATTACGACTAGCCAAGAGACCTCAGTCACAGACCATACTTCTCGACCTGTGCGCTTTTATACATTTTTTAATGTGAACACCACTCTCAGCTCTATTGTAATGGTGACCCTGTCAGCCCTGAGCCCAATGTAATAATAATAACCCTAAGCCAAGTGGAGCCTCACAACACTTCCTCTCATCAAGATAGCGATTAACACCCCCCAAGGCAGACTGAAAACACTGTGATTGCTACCTTGGCTCAAGTTGGCTGTGAGGGTTTTTCGTCTGCAGTGTGTCAGGAGAGAGACCCATCATCAACCATCAACAGTGAGTCCACTGACGCACTCTCACGCTGTCACAAGCACAGACTCCAGTAGGGATGAGGTAATTAACCTGTGTGGTAGCCACCGGCGCAATTGTTGTACTGACAAAGATGGTCTCTAGGGTACAATGTGACACCAGGCAGGACAAGGAGTGCACAGTATTCAGTTCTCCCCATCAGCCCATGCCGGGGCTGAACCTGAGACGTAACAGACAAGAGGCATTGACAGGCCTATACATTAACTCTGAGCGAGCCTAAAGGCCTTGTGTGAGATAACGCTGTTGTTACACTACACATCCTCACATTAAAACATCACTCCACGTCGCACCACACAATACAAGCCCATATACAGTTATACACAATGTGAAGGAAGGGGATGAGGTTGAGGTATGTGGCCACGCACAGATATGTGCTCCTTTCTTTCCTCACAGGATTGAGAAACACAAGGCGGGTGGTGCAGGGGTACAGCTCCTGAGAAACACAAGGCGGGTGGTGCAGGGGTACAGCTCCTGAGAAACACAAGGCGGGTGGTGCAGGGGTACAGCTCCTGAGAAACACAAGGCGGGTGGCGCAGGGGTACAGCTCCTGAGAAACACAAGGCGGGTGGCGCAGGGGTACAGCTCCTGAGAAACACAAGGCGGGTGGCGCAGGGGTACAGCTCCTGAGAAACACAAGGCGGGTGGTGCAGGGGTACAGCTCCTGAGAAACACAAGGCGGGTGGCGCAGGGGTACAGCTCCTGAGAAACACAAGGTGGGTGGCGCAGGGGTACAGCTCCTGAGAAACACAAGGCGGGTGGTGCAGGGGTACAGCTCCTGAGAAACACAAGGCGGGTGGTGCAGGGGTACAGCTCCTGAGAAACACAAGGCGGGTGGTGCAGGGGTACAGCTCCTGAGAAACACAAGGCGGGTGGCGCAGGGGTACAGCTCCTGAGAAACACAAGGCGGGTGGCGCAGGGGTACACCTCCTGAGAAACACAAGGCGGGTGGCGCAGGGGTACAGCTCCTGAGAAACACAAGGTGGGTGGCGCAGGGGTACAGCTCCTGAGAAACACAAGGCGGGTGGCGCGGGGGTACACCTCCTGAGAAACACAAGGCGGGTGGCGCAGGGGTACAGCTCCTGAGAAACACAAGGCGGGTGGTGCAGGGGTACAGCTCCTGAGAAACACAAGGCGGGTGGCGTGGGGGTACACCTCCTGAGAAACACAAGGCGGGTGGCGCAGGGGTACAGCTCCTGAGAAACACAAGGCGGGTGGCGCAGGGGTACAGCTCCTGAGAAACACAAGGTGGGTGGCGCAGGGGTACAGCTCCTGAGAAACACAAGGCGGGTGGTGCAGGGGTACAGCTCCTGAGAAACACAAGGCGGGTGGCGCAGGGGTACAGCTCCTGAGAAACACAAGGCGGGTGGCGCAGGGGTACACCTCCTGAGAAACACAAGGCGGGTGGTGCAGGGGTACAGCTCCTGAGAAACACAAGGCGGGTGGTGCAGGGGTACAGCTCCTGAGAAACACAAGGCGGGTGGTGCAGGGGTACAGCTCCTGAGAAACACAAGGCGGGTGGTGCAGGGGTACAGCTCCTGAGAAACACAAGGCGGGTGGTGCAGGGGTACAGCTCCTGAGAAACACAAGGCGGGTGGCGCAGGGGTACAGCTCCTGCCCACCACCATGGAGGCTAGAGTTTCTACCTTAGAGTATATATGAATAGAGACGGCACCCGGATGAAACCCTGAGGCGAAATGGACATAGTGGCCGAATTTGATATTGCAGCGTGGGCCCAAACACATGAACGCGCTGGTCCGTTGACTATCATTGTGCACGTGCACGATGACACGTGAACGCTGAATGCCTGCAATGATAGTCAGCGGCAGCGCGTTCATGTGTTTGGGCCCAATCCATCCCAGAATGCACTCTGTTCCTACCCAGAATGCAGTGAAATCGCCTCATGCGCTTTTGAGCAACTTAATGCAAGTGGATGGGAGGAGAACTCGGGTGCCGTCTCTATTCATATATACTCTAAGGTTTCTACTCCTCCACGGTGCCTCTGGCCTGGCCAGGCACTCTAACAATCTTAAGTGACCGTGTTCACGGATGCGTAGCTGGCAGGGCAGTCGCTGCACTAGCCGATCCTACACATTTCCCCCCCCCCCCCCCCCCCCAAGGATTCAACATATACACACAGAGACATCTAGTAAAAATAGTACCATGTTGGTAGTTTTGCTGAACTTAAGTCACATCTTTTTAATGGAAGTTTTTATTTAGCCTAAGTGAGTCAAAGTTTTATTTAGCCATAACAGGTTTCCTCCTTGTGGCCTCGTGGCTAAATGTTTCCAATTGTTTATAGAAGATTAAAACAAGAGACATGCACCACAATATAAAAAAAAACAGGGGACCATTATGAATTGTGCACCATGACACATACGCGCGCACGCGCACACACACACACACACACACACACACACACACACACACACACACACACACACACACACACACACACACACACACACACACACACACACACACACACACACACACACACACACACACACACACACACACACACACACACACACACACACAGGGAACTAAGGGCAGTGAGTGTCTTTGTTACCATGGCAGATAAATATTTCTGTGTCCTATTCTGTGTCTGACGTGTGTGAGGAAGATAATGAGCACAGGTGAATGGCTGCGGGGCTCCCAGTCCCAGCTACAGGATGACTCATGCAGAAGATGCTGCTTCATAACATCCGAAGTGACAAGGGGAACTATTATTGTCATGACTTGAGGCCTTCCCTTCACACACAATAGACTTGGTCTTGTCTGAACTACAGCATATACTGACACTATGAACAACATATATGAAAAGCGGGTCGTGACAGCATGTAAACATAAACAAAATAAGAATGACTCAGTCATAACTGCCAGGTGCAACAAGCTCTTGTAGCGCCCGTTTTCGTTCGTTTCCGACGTTCTTTTGTTGGTGGCTCACTGTGTTTTGTTACGGCTTTCCTCTAGCTCCAGTTAGCTCATAACATTAGCTTCCACTCGCTCCACGTTGCGGCATTCAGAGTATGGGTTTTCATGCCGTTCAGACGATGGGATTTATGGGTAAGTCTCCAATTAGCTTAGAGGCAGCCAATCATGAAAAAGTGTCCATTACGGTCGTCTTTACGGTCGTCAGTAGTGGTGCGTACAAATGTAGTCCAGGCGCTGTTTAAGCACCTGGCAAAAAGTATTTATTTTATGACAGTAGAGATTAAGGGCAGTATTATGCGTGTCTTAAGTACCAGGTCTTATGACTTAACTTAAGACCTGGAGGCGTGGTCAATGCTGTTTGGCAACTCAGAATAGCCAAATGGCATTGATCACGCCTCCAGGTCTTAAGTTAAGTAATAAGACCTGGTACTTAAGACACGCATAATACTGCCCATAGTCTCTCACTCTCAGGGCAACCCCACACCTTGCTCCACCCTTTTTCCTCGCACAATCTATCATTCCGTCACGCACCACCTCATTTCTTTTTTGTTTTCCATTTATCTTGTAATTTCACGTGTCTTTGTTCCACCACCACCCAAGCCACTTTCCATTCCCCTGCCATAGTTCCCATTCTTTGGATTCTCGATCCCCTTTCCTCACGCTGTTCTCTTCTATCACTTCTGACATCTCAATGGGGCACCTGACAGAAAGACAGGGAGAGTACAGACAGACAGACAGAGAGACAGACAGAGAGAGCCAGAGAGATAGATTCCTTTGTGAGGGTATCCGAGGTTAGATGAAGTTACAAAGAAAGGTAGCAAGAGGGCGAGAGAGAGAGAGAGAGAAAGAGACAGACAGTGAGAGCACAAAAGAAAGAGATGGAGAATTGGAGAATTGGAGATAGAAAGAGAGATAACTAGAAAAAGTGCTACTCGGAGCCCAGTTCTCCACCAGGTCAGGAACGTTTGTGATGTTTGGAAAGAATGTGCCTCCTGGTGGCACTAAAATAGGGCAATGTTAAAAGTCAATCGGGATGGAATATGGACAATCTGACAGATCCGTGTTGATCACATTATTATAGAGATAGTGTGTACCGATTTGCATGATGTATGGTCAAATCTGAGTAATATTAAAAAAACCTTTTTGCAAAAATTTGGCCGCATGGTGGTGCTATAGCTATAGCAAGCCATTCTGGAAAATATGGGGCAGAGGTTCGGAATTGGCATCCAGGGAGTGTGTGTGCACAGTCGGTGCTGGAGATTAGCTGGTCACAGACAGACGGACAGACAGACACACAGATGGAAGACGGGGTGCAAAAGATACTCTCTCCCCCATGCCGTCCTCCTGGTGGAGACAACGACAGAGACAAAACATACTCTCTCCCCATGCCTTCCTCCTGGTGGAGACAACGACAGAGACAAAACATACTCTCTCCCCATGCCTTCCTCCTGGTGGAGACAAAACATACTCTCTCCCCATGCCTTCCTCCTGGTGGAGACAACGACGGAGACAAAATGAGATGGGAACATAATACAGCAGCAGGCACCACAGCAAGCACTTTTTATGTTTTTATTTGATACCATGTTGAAAGAGAAGTGAAGTCTGTCTGTGGGTTTTATAAATAGTTAACCAATGAAAAGTATTAATAGCTTGAGACTAAATAACAACTACATTGGATCCATTTGGAACACAGGTCCCTTTCCCCTTTCCTGAAAACTAATGGTTTTGGGCACAGAGAAAACGACAGAATGGACATGCATGAGTTTCTCAAAGCCCACCCCAGGTTTTCATTCCTGCACAAATACCCCACATTCCGCAATCTGCATGCAACGAACCACAGTTAAAAGTCAGTCATTCAGTCAGCCTTTCTGATCAAGCAGTGACAGCATCACCATGGCTAACTTCAGTGTTCACTGCTCTACAGCTACATGTAGATTAGAAGATAAGGCAGACAGCTCAGGGTACTATCGTGAGTTGGACTGTCTCTCAGTAACACTAGCCGTGTGATACCACCGTCTGGAAACACCACCTCAGGCTAATAAGACTCTATTGGTTACTGTAGTGAGAAAGCCTCACTTGGGTGTGCAGAGTTACAAGCACGGCCGTTGTGTAAAGTGTGCAATCTTGCGTGTGGATGTATCAGCCCTGGGCTGATAAGGTTTACTTTAGACTATTTTGAAAACAAAAGTTGGTATACTTTTCATTGAACTTATCTGACAGACACAATCTTAAAGTGGGTGCCATGCATCCACTCCATTGTTCTGAAATACCAAAATATAAATTTAGTTTGGATGAATGTACACAGTGTAGACAAAAGTATGTAATGCATGCAGCACTAACTCTTTAGTTATTCCGGTTTGACGGAGGTTGACTTCCATGAACTCACAGAGTCATGTGGTGCTGCTGAACACGAGAACGTTCAACACCAAACACAGCTTTAAAACAAACTCAGACAAAGAATGCAATCAATAAATAAAGTGTCCAGTTCACCAGACAAAATACCATTTATTTATGGCACCGCCGTGAGTTCCATTAAGGGGCGGGTCTCTCTTAAACGTGTGAGGCGATACTCGAAAAATAGGTGGCGTCGGCTCAAAGACAAAAACAAAAGCTGGTCCAGGCCGAAGCTTGTAATAGCATTTTTTCAGTGAGCGTGCATGGCGATCTGTGCTGCAGGGCCCACACTGCCTCTTACAGAAAGAGGACTGGGAGAAATAATAAATGGTCAGCTCCATAGCGAGGGAGAGGAGGACAGCCAACACTGGGTCTGCTTTTGCACTTATCCCCACTCGCACGTGTAAGCCAGGGGCCAAACCCGCAGTCTAACTCAATAAACAAGCTTTTTACACAAGGGGAAAGGGGTGGGGTGTGGGGTCTGTGAGTGTGTGTGTTCATGTTTGTGCATGTGTGTGCATGTGTGTGTGTGCGTGCGTGTGTGCGTGAGAAAGTCTGTTTGTTGTGTGAATGCATGTGTCGAGGGCGCCGATGTCAGGGGCCACAGATGATCGTCTCTAGGCAGACAGAAGCCCCAGTACTGCTCTTTGCCCCTCACCCCCAAATTTGCAGATCGATGGGAACACAACAGAAGCCCTATGCAGGCTCATCATCATTCGTCTTCTGTTGCAAGGCTTGTAGGGAATAATGCTATGATGGAGCATCAGTACAGGAGGTCAAAGTTCAGGGGACACACTAAGACCACCACCTCAGTAAATGGCCCTTTGCAGACAAGCCAGGCATGCCTTTTAATTTTCCATCTAACCCGTAATTTCTGTTTCAACCTTTCTGATGTACCAAATGGGAGAGATTTACGGTACCAGGGGCTTGTCATTCACATAAAAAGCAGTTTAATCACTTCTTAAAATACTGCCATAATACTGTGTCCTCTCCTTACTCTCCTGTGTGGTAGGAGTCAGACACACCATTCTGGCACTTCATGCAAAGCAGGCTAAAACAAACCCTATGACTTACTTGCGAATGCTATTTGACCGAGGTCTGATACAGCCCAGCTGGTTTCTGTGCAACACTCGACCCGAAGTAGATCCAAATACATCCCTGATCCCGTTCCCTCCCTTGTACTGCCTCCCACTATTCCTCTCCCTTCTCCTTCTTCCATAGCTGACCCTGTAAACACTACCATATAAATTAATAAAGTTTTCTCTTTATGTGTTTGACTTGGAGGAACTGACTGTGACCTCAGAGGCCCCAGACTAAACCACAGTGCTGCTGCGGGGAGTGGCACAACATGGTGGTAAAGGACACTTTACCCTCGTAAAATAAGCGTCCAACCAAGACAATTTATTTACAAAACGTCAGCGTTTCAGTGTGGCCGTGTCCTAATTTCAACAGGTGAACTTCATCCTAGCATCATATAGCATTTTCTACAAATTCTACAAAGTCAGATGTTAGAGATGGGAGCTTGGAGGCAGACAAGGAAAGTAGTCCCATTGCAGGATTAAAACCTTTGAAGTTTTGGCAGCTTCATCAGCAGTGCTCGCACAGAAAACCAACTCTCCTCCCAGGCTGCATGTGAAAGCCAAGCCACACTACTACGGCCCAGATATTACATTACTAGCTATTAATCACGTAACCAGGCCAACAGAGCATTTAAGCTTGCATCATATGCTGACAGCCAAGCATAGGCCAAACATGGCCATGAAAACAGTAGAGGTTAATTCACTTTACCTCGTCAAATTGAAATTACAGAATGAATGAGGTATGAGGAAGTAGGGTATCCGTCATGGGCAAGAGAGAAGGCCTCTGATTTACACTGGTCACATGGCTCACCCACAACAATTCACAACGCACAATTACCAATTAAGCTTAGAATTGTGGCAAGGAAGCCTCAGGAGAAGGTTTGCACTCCAGGGTGTGTGTGTGTGTGTGTGTGTGTGTGTGTGTGTGTGTGTGTTCGTCATCAGGAACATAATGACAGTGACACACTGATCCCAATTGGCAGAGCAGCTGGTTGCCACTTGTTGCTGTTTCACTCTCAGTTGCCTCTCACTCCTAATGACTAAGGTGTTAGATATTAGGTGGGGTCGCCGCACGCACGCACACACACACACACACACGCACGCACGCACGCACGCACGCACGCACGCACGCACACACGCACACACGTTAAAAGTACGTTACACTACCCAGCAGTAAACAAGCAATCATCAAGCACAAAAAAACAAGTCTTTATAGTCGAGACGAGTCCAACAGGAGATGATGCAGCATTGTGTAGCGTGGGCTTTGTTTCTGATGCGTTTAGACAGCGGGGTCAATACGATGGCTGAGAAAAGATGCAAGGAATGGCAATAGTTCTTAAATTCAACAACTGAGTGCCAGCTGTCACCATGGTGGTGGAACGAATGTGTGCGTCATGCGACCACGGCCGTTTTCATTGACCACAAACTGGAGAGGCTTGTGACCTCTGTGTCAGGAATGCTGTGAGTAAGAACAGCGCTAGGTGAACTCTCTGTGAGTGTCTGCATGCGTCATGCGTGAGAGTGAATGTGTGTGTGTGTGTGTGTGTGTGTGTGTGTGTGTGTGTGTGTGTGTGTGTGTGTTTTATTAGATTATAGGTCTGCCCTTAGCTGTATTTGTGCCATTGTTTCTCCCCAAGTGCTTGGGATTCCACACATATCATCCAGTGGGATAGTTATTCAGAATCTCTTGGGTGTGTTAACCACGTTGTAAAAAAGAAATTGAAGTGAAAGCAACTGGACTACATTTTCCAGCAATGCATTCAATGAGCCACAAATGTCATTGCAGGGTGTGTGAGGTCTTGAGCAGGTCGGGGTCAACTGTATGCTTAAAAGGGAAATATAAAACGCAAGAAGGCAAGACATGCCAAAGTCAGTCAGTGTGCTGGGGCTCAGTCCACACAGTCTATAGCAGAATGTACACTATATTTGAGTAAATGTACTTACTAGTTACTTTCCACCACTGCTTTGTAGAGATACTCATGATCCTCGACAGATACAAAGACTAATGGAACACCCCCAAAGTACGTGTTACATGCACCGCTTCGACAGGCAAACACTGGACACTAATGAGTCAATTACAGGGGAGATTTTCTTTTCTGGGCTGTGTGGGTAGCCCAACTCCTCAATAATCGTCTGTGTTGCAAGAGACAGTGCCGGCGGGGACCATGTCATAGATTTAATTCATTACAAAGTTTAAGCATGGATGGTTGCACTGATACATCACTTCTCAAGAATGGAAAACACAGGACAACAAGCCCTGTCTGACATGAGGCATGGTTATTGGTTTCAGTTGCCAGTTCAAGAACGTACAGGAATACAATGAATGAATGCAATGAGCATACAGTAGTAAGGCAGCTAAGAGGCCAGATGGAATGGAACTATTTGCCTGCAACTGTTCCTTGACCATACACTGCCAGATTTGAAAATGCTTAAGAAACAGAGTACGGTATACACTATTTCTGTGTGGAATGTGCATGTTCTCCCCATGTCCGCTAGGGTAGGTACCCTCACAACAACATGCAGTAAACACGCCCCTTTTCCATCTCGCCCCACTACTCTACCTAGCTGTAAATAACAAACATAATTCATGTTGGTGATTATATAAAAAGGTATTATCATATTAATTTATCATTGTTAAGTTCACTCTGTACATCCATGGGCATGATGCCATTACAAAACATGGGCTACATGGAAGAAATGTGTTTAACCCATTGATACCTGAGGCTGAATCTGGGAACGCCTTCTAGGGCCTGACCTAAGGTTTCTGAAAACCTTCAAAATTTTGATTCATTATTCTTTTAAATAGTTATGTTTTTTCAAAAATAGCAGACCTACAAGTTCATAGCGCGCCACTCGGTGGCGCGCTATGAGCTTGTAGATCTGCTATTTTTCAATAGCTAAATTATAACAATAGCTGATGAGACACAGAGAGAGCGCCGGCATCAAGGGTAGAACAACGTATAGGTTGCACCAGGCATCAATGGGTTAATAAAATGAAATTAACTGCTAGAAGGTACTAAATTAACTTAATTAAGCAGTCACCGTCTCTGTCTCATGTTATTCTTTCTTAATTTTACAGAGTATAGAGATCGACTACTATACAATCAAATAAATCTGTATACAAGATCATTTCAGATTTCAGAAAGCGAGGGAAATACTAAATTAGCTGTTAACTACATTAACACATTTCGCGGGGGTGAGTTGGTAAAGGGGCGAGTCGTCTGGTATTCCTGGCCAGCCAGAGTGCCTGATGGAGGGGAAAGGAATTGGTTGGAATAACGTGTTCCTTCCACACGCTACGTCCAACCAAGTGAAAAGAAGCAGCTTGTACTTCTCATGCAGTGAAGGATAGATTAGATAATTGACACAACAAAAATGGAGTTACAAAATCGTGGGATAAAAAAGAGAAATAAATAAAAAATAAAAGTAGGATACAACCGAAAAAGCAATCTGATTGGTTGTAATCTCTACCCATGCTTCAAACGTACATAAAATCACACTTATGTGAAGTGAGCGGTACAACTGTACCATGTGGGGGTCCACAAAGGGCCTGGCCAATCAGCAGCAGCTATCCCACCTCTAGCTGCTGATTGGCCAGGCCGTTTTGTGGCCGGGCATCAAGTCTGCCTGAGAGTTCCCAGATGGGAGCAGGAGGGGTGAACCCAGTGTACTCTCTGCTGCCCCATCTGGCGGAGTCAGGTTACGCCGGGGGTCCCGGACATTGAATTTCTAGCGAATATCTTAAATACAATGAGATAGAGCTAACAGTTAAGTTTTGTTTCTCTGTGTCCAGTCTGAGAAAAGTTGTCTAGCGTGGCTAGATGGACCCTATGTATTTCTAGTCTAGGATACAGAGATAAACACAATCGCAGAAACTTTCTTATTTTGAGAAAAATATATAAAAATATAAATTTTTATATATTTTATTTTTATGGTAACTAACTGTATGTGTATAATCACAATATTACACTCAAGGGTGTTTTTTGGGAGGGCTATGGATGGTAACTAGCATTCTTGCTAAATCCGGTGTATTCACATGGCATTGTATGCATGCTGCTGTCCCCCTCCAAATAAACGTGTAACTAAATAAACTATATTGTGATTATTGGCACTGCCTCACATTCCAGATCGCATCACTGGTGTGCTAATACTGGCTAATACTGGCGTGCTAATACACAAGAGGGTGTGCCGGTACAGTTACAATGTGACACACACACACACGCACACACACGCGCACAGAGCGAACATGTGTGTTTAAGAACAGATGGTGGTGTCAGTTAAGTGCAGACTTACTGACTTCTAATTGTCCCACAATGCATTGGGAACCTACTGTTGAACAATTTTATATATACAGATTGTGTCAAGAGATTTTGCTTTGAATTATTTCTAAACAATGTATCTCCGGCACAAATTAGTTCAGTATAGCTAATTACAAATGTAAAAGAAAGTGTGAGAGTTGCCTTGGGTGTTTTAAGATGCAGTTCTGACATGCCCTAGTAGCTCTACTCTTCCCCTTCCCTGTCTCCTTGTTGCTGGATATACAGGTAGGCTACAAGTCAAGAAACACATTCTGGGAACGGTCTCCGGAGGGTGAAAAAGCAATGTGGGGCTCACCTAAAACTGTCTGCTTGCTTGGCACACAAGGCTGAAAAACGTTTTTTCAGGTTTATTGCTCTGCCAAGTTATGTTTTATACCTAAAAAAGCAAAACAAAAAACACAGCTACACAACTTCTGTTCCGAACCTCATCCCTTCCCGTGCTGTTTTGGGACACCTAGAGCACTGGTTCCTTGTAGTTCAAGACCCAAAAGAGAAATGTGATGTCTCCCTTGGACCCAAAGCTGATCTACAAGCTCACAACACATTGCGGTGCTACGTGTTATGAGCTTGTAGATTGTCTATATTCACTACTTCTTAAAAGTATTTTTTATCTCTAATTAATAGATTTAATTTTCTCATGAAATAATAATAATATGCTTTTAACTTATGAACAATTGTGATTTTTTTTGGAAAATCTTTTGAAATCAATATTATAATATTATATATATAAAAATAAAAATTAGGAAACAAAATAATAAAGGGATATTTATTTACTTGTGACCAATAAAAATGTGCCCGTTCCCGACCCACTGTTTGGGACACACTGACCTAGATATAGAAGAATAGAAGAATTAGGGGTTCGGGGGGAACTGGGAACAACTTGGCCTTGTGTTGTCCTAGGGACGGCTATCCGTCTATGACTGTTTGTTGTGTTTGTTGTGCCCTCGAGCAACAGAAGGGGCTTCTGAAGGCTCTCTGCTCACGGTTAAGTTGATAGTTCATGGCGCATTCCAGCCATTTTCTGTCTGTTTGCTTTCTACCAGGAAGACTTACACTGCAGCCTGCTGCTGCTAAAGGCCCTTGCATGGCTTTGATCTGCACAGCACACCTAAAGAGGCCTACAATACACAGAAACCAACACGCATGCACACACACTCGCCATATTCTCGAACTCAATCAACTGAACAAACAAAAGAGAATAACTTGTCTGTGAGGTGTGTTCACCTCTTCAAGCAACACTCCATTCAACATTGTCTACACTTCCACTTTATTATTCTGCTAGTTTTACCAATTTCTAAGTAAGAAATTGGGCCCATTAACGGGCTACTTCGGAAAACACCTGTAGTAGCAACATGACAACTGTGAAAATTCCCTTCCCATGAGGGTGGGTCAGAAATATAGGAAATACAGTAACCCACAAATAGTGCCTCTAGTGCCTCTAGTTTATTTGTAATTGGGTAGCAGTGATGTAAATAGGTTTTCAATGTAATGGACCCAGGGGTGGTCTTTTAGATGGGTCCCATGGACATTGTATGAGTCCCGCTTCAACAAGTCATATTTTGTCATTTTTACAAATTGCAGCATTTAACTTTAGTCTGGGGACAAGCTCACAGGACAGCCTCTTTAATGCAGCATGGCTTTTAGGCAATGCACGTTTTGTGAATTGCAGAAACCTTCTTGGCTCCTGTGGAAACTGTTGGGGCATCAACAGATTTTCACCGTGGGCTCAAAGCTCTTTTCTTTTGAGCAGACAGGCTCAGGCACACTCGAACAACTCTAAACTACCCTCTCTAGTTTGACTCTGCACCACCCTCAATCCTCCTGTGCAAGCGGTTCACTCTGCAAGATGAAAACAATGCAGCGTGAATGTTGTGAACACAGCATCATCATCATCACCACCTTTACTTACAGTATGTACAATTGAGGGCAAGCCCTTATTTTCAATGTAGCCGAGGTTACAATACAACAGTACAAGTTAAAGTACATCAATTGCACCTTACATTATAAAATCCGGGAAAATTACAAAAGGAAATGAAAAGATATGGCATTTCAAAAGGCACGTCTTATTATGCACCAATTCAAACAGTCCTCTCAGCCACACTTCTATGAGTGGACCACAGAGAGCCCGGATAGTCAGCTAAAGGGCAAGGCTATACGACTTGGGGGATCTGCTTGACTGGCATCCAGCTCACCAACTTCCAACACTTCCACGCCATCCCGATGGATGAAAGCGAAATCCAATCTCACGACTGAATATGTAAGTCCTAATGTGCAATTTGTGTAACCTCACACTAGCTCCATTTCCTAAACAATTAACACAAGATTTTTAGTAATATTGCTCCTGCTGTTCAACATACTGTACTGCCAACCAGGCGAAGAAATCACAGACTGAGGATATGAAATATCCGAGACTATTACAATTTTATGGAAGACACTTCTGAACATGAGTTTGACCACTTCAAATGCTCCGATCTTAAAATAATAACCGATAATAGCCGATCTACAAGTGCATTGAGAGCTTGTAGATCAGCTATTTTTGCTGCCCAACATGCTTCCATAGAAGACAGGCTGGCTTCTATGGAATCATGGCAAATGAGAACTTGAATCCATGCCATCCCACGTGAACATGTGAACCTAAACACAGAGGCAGGGACAGAGAGACGCTGATGATGATGGAGGGTGAGCAGAACAGAAGTCTTGACAGCACTCTGCTGAGCTCATTCCACAATGTGTCCTTGAGAATTGTGTCTGATCAGCAGCGTGTCGCCCTGGCACCGCTGCCTGCCCCGCAGTGCTGCCCGGCTCTCAGACAGTCTCCGCTGAGTACACATCTCCCTCACAGCAAGGACACATGCAGTGTCACCACTGGGTCACAGGCATGGGCACGTCACGTGTGTGGAAACAATATATAAAAATACAATAAAAAGCACGACACAAATACACAATAATATGAATCCTGGCCTGGTGCTTAATTTTACCCATTTAGACCTGAGGGTGATGCAAAAAACGCTGTCTAAAACCTAACCTAAGGTTTCTGAAAAGTGAAAACCTTTAAAACAAAACATTATGCTGGTACATGTATAACATGCGTTTCTGATTGGTTGTCTATACCTATGAAATGTATTTAGTGACATGTCAGCCTATTCTGAATCATGCCTGAGGAAGGTCGAAAGACCGAAACGTTGTATTTGACTCTTGAGCTCTTGAACCAGCAAGTGACAGTGTGCGGGTCTCCCTCCCTCTCGACATGTCTGCAGTTTGCTGCTTGTTCGCCGACACACCTGTTGTCATAATAGTAAGTTGAGTGTGCAGAGGTCTTCCCTTCAAAAAGGTATGTATAGCAACATAGGTAGCATCCGGTTTCAAAGGTAAAACAACGTATAGGTTGCACAGCACCAGGTCTAAATGGGTTAAGTGGCATGACATTCAGAATAACGTACTCCAGGAGTTGTCAACATTGTGCGCGTCTGCACGCTTACATTTCAGTTTACGAAGGTCCTGCAAAGTCGAGCACCGTCGTAACCATCTTATAGCCGTGCAAAGTATTGTGTTAATTTTCTGGCCAACGGAGAGGAACAGTGGTGACTCAGTGGCCAGGATGGAACAGGATGGCCGCCTAGCCGGATGCTGGCACTGTATTGCCACTGTTGTCTTGGCAAAGAGCCCAGTCTCTATTGGACATGGATGACGTGAGCTTCCTGGTCACATATAGCAGCGGCCATGTGATTTCAAAGGTCAAAATAAATCACTTCAGACGGCTAGAGAAAACATCCAGAGCATTGTATTAGGGAACAAAACTAGTAGGAAAAGGTCTGTAAGAATCATAATGGACAGATAATATGGCCAGGAGGTCATAAGCTGGACACAAACGTATTACTCTGCAAGATACAGCATGCACCCAGCCTCTTCTTAGCCACCAAAATACCCTGAGAAACATGTACATATTCCAAGATGCTGAACTGATCCCATGAATGATCCTACAGTATGTACATTACACTAATCTAATTCAGCGCTCAGTCTGTGGGTTTCTCACCACAAATTCCTTTTCAGCCGAGCTATGACAAATGTTCACCGACTAACCTGTCAAGAGTTATGTGCTGTGCTTCATGTTAGTCAAAGTAAACGTCACCTGGATCCAGTGAAAAACGCCATCAGATTGCACCAGGACCTACTTAAACTGCAGTCAAGACAACAGGTCCTGTAATAGTGCGGCAAGGTAATCAAAATGCACAATTGGCTTTTCTATCTGTCACAGCCACGGCAATGAAGCACTATCCATGATGAAACCCTCTGGAACTATAGCACCAATAAATCAATGTTCCCCAAATCAAATGAGGGAGAGTAACATGTCTCCATCAAAGCTGATATGTTTGAGGCATGCATGCATAGCTTAAAATAACTTTTGTGGACTCTCAATTCCTCGTCCGCATGAAGTTCTTTGAAGTTGTCCTCCTTGCCAGGAAGACACAAAGAAAACACAATTTGAATTGCATGACTGTGGGAATCTGGACCGATTAAAGCTGAAACAAAGTTAATGCTTATTGGAGTGCCACACAACTAGCACAGCAAAGGAAAAACAAATACAAGTAGAACAATAAACCAGGGAGGGACTAAGGGAGTCCATGCCCACAGAAATAGGAGGATTATTAGAAATAGGCAGACTTAAATGAACAGTCAGAGGAAAGAAAGACATATTTCTACTGGTATTACATTTCTACACTGCAGTGCATTAATTATTCATGTCTCCTATAGAGACAGTCAGGATATTAAGAGTGTCATAAAGAAAACAAACAGGCTGAGCCTGGAGCATTGGGAACAATAAAGACATCATCTTTAGGCCACAATAAGATACAGCTGAGCTGAGTGGTTTGAAAGGGAAAGGAGCACCTCTGCAAAACACACACACACACACACACACACACACACACACACACACACACACACACACACACACACACACACACACACACACACACACACACACACACACACACACACACACACACACACACACACACACACACACACACACACACACACACACACACACACACACACACACACACACACACACACACAATAATCCAAGGCACCACTCTGCTCTAAGGCACACCCTTGAAATATTTATGACCCAATGTGATGTACCATCTTCCAGTACAGCTGAGGCAAGGCAGCGTTGCCTGCTCCTCTCTCAACTGCCTGAGTTGTGTCGCTATCACACCAGCTAGGCCAGCCAGGGAGAGAGCACGCGTCAAGGCTCGACATTCTTCTATCCCTGGGATCCCATTACGGAGACAGTCAGCGCCCATGGACAAAGCTCCTTTCACAACAAGTCCAAATCCCTACTCATTCTCTAGCTACAAGATTCTTGATCGAGGTGGAATGCGAAAGAATGCAGCCATTATTTGATCCACCCACAATACATGTCTGCGCTTGTGGCTTTTATTTAAATCTGTGGTTTTGGAAATAACAACAACAATAAGATATGCGCACAAGCCGCACATTAAGCTGGACGAGTCCGAAACTGGAAGTTCTTTCCTCATGAGTCTGTGGAGGGCAACAATGGCCACAGTGAGGAATGAGTCACTCAGGACCAGTGAGTTTTTCCTTGACTAACCATGTAGGCAGTAGCCTGCGGGTTTACTGAACACTCACACCCTCCTACCAACCAAAACTATCCCCCACCAACCACACTGAGTAGTATATACTGTAGATCTATGACGCAATTCAACATTCTAATCTAATAGGCCTCTATAATGACACTTTTATAGGCTAGTTAGCACCGCTGTTAGAAGGCCTCATGTCTAATGAAAAGATTAATAAAATAAATCAAGCTTCCGGGGAAAATGCTGTCTGATCGGTGCCCATGGTCCATGCATTTGGAAACTATGCAATGTGTTCTGAATGGGATTCAGTAGTTAGAAAATAGACTGGGGTGTTCAGCCACATAACCTGACAGTAGTAGGGGTCTGTACTGTACTGTACTGTACTGTATTGGTGTGTTAAGCCCTCAGGGTCCTCTTGTTCCTGGAGAATGGCAAGCATGCTTGAGGTGAAACATTAGCGTGTTTTTACTGGAGTTAGGCTACCATTTGACAGCTTTGCGCCTCATGGCACCTTTGCCCATTGGATAGCAATTCATGTACAACTTGAGCAGGACTCTACAGGGTCCTCAGTATATCCTGAAACAAACAACAACCAAGCCTGTGTTTTCTTCTGTCAAACACCTCTTGAGCTACTTCAACCATTGTTCTGCCATAACACAAAACAGCCATAAACAATTCAAATGGGGCAGAACACCTCTAAATAAACACCAATTACTACCCCAAACCGGCAATGTTCCTCTGTAAATGTTTGCTGAATGGGAGCTGGCAAAACAACTGCACCAACCAACTGTGATGGGCGGCTTCCCAGCAAACACCAGTGCCGGACTAAAAATGACTTTGTAATCAAAGGGTTTAGTAAGCAAACAGAGCAGGAGGGAGGGACTGTGGAGAATGATGGAGTGAGTATATGAATTACTCAGCAGACTACCAATCTCTCTCTCTCCCTTTCCTCCCAGCAGGAGATAATGGGGATCATCAGTCTTCTTGACCTCCTTTGGGCCCCCATCTCTTGACCAATCATTTGCATCCAGGTCAGCTGAGAAAGAACACAGAACCTTTCCAATAACTAAGCTTCCACCCCACAGTCATTTGGAAACGGGAAATGTTGGCTGACCACCAAAGTGTAGCAGAAGTTCTTCTATGTTAGGACAGAGCACAGCCTATAAAATGCCTCTATGGCAGGCACCATTTGCTTTAAAGATTGTTTATTTCACATTTGAACCTGAAAAGTAAAACAATACCGGCTAGTTCTTACAGCTGCTGCTGCTGCTAAACTGACGCACGCACGCACGCACGCACACACGCATGCACGCACACACATGTATATAAAGGACATTATTAATTATGAATTAATAATCTATCTAATACTGAAATAGTACAATGTGAATGCACACTCGGTCACTCACACATCCGGTGACAAAGCTGTGCATAGTAAAAATATAGATGGATTTATCAGCAGGGGCCTGGCTAAATTAAAATCCACCCGACAGGCTCATTGAGAGGGATAGAGAACCTGCGGTACTCAGGCTCTCATCTGCTTCCTAAATATAAAAATCACACTTGTGTGAAGTGAGGGGCGCTCTTATCATCATACATCATATTCGCTCAACCAATCACATTCCGTGGCGCGCGCGCACACACACACACACACACACACACACACACACACACACACACACACACACACACACACACACACACACACACACACACACACACACACACACACACACACACACACACACACACACACACACACACACACACACACACACACACACACACACACACACACACACACACACACACCTGGGCATAGGAGGGGTTCAAAAAGTGACTATAAAGTGACTGTGATACACCAAGACAGGTCGCAGAGGGGAGGCAATGGCGTGATAATGACATAAGAAAGTTAAAGAAACTACAGTTTCATATTTGAGCCATGAAGAAAACAAGACTGAGACACACAGAGAGAAAGAGAGTGCTTGCACAAGCGTGCATCAGTCAAACACCAATCTGAGAACCCATCGTCAAAAGAAAGGAAAAACAGTGCCCTTTTCCTTGAATTTGACAGAGTCAACAGTCTTTCTCGAGAGACTAGTCAATGACAGACAGGATAAAAAGCAAAGTGAGGAGGAGGCAAGAGAGGCAGGAACGTTACATGCTAGTATCAGGGCTCCAACATGACAGGATGTGACATGGGGCGACTCGGGCGAGCACGAGCAGGAAGGGGAAGCTGGACTGATATAGATTGGTTTGGAAGACACTTCTGAAAACACATCCCATCCGTCAGCCAGGAGCCTCAATGTCAGTGAATGTGCTTATCAAGCATACATTTCGAGCCTTGACCATGGCCTGGTCCTAAACACAAACAGTCATTCACAGTCTAGTTATAACACAGCATATACTGTAGCAAGCTTAGGTGAGTTATTTTTTTGTCATATGATGGACAAGGATTTAACACCAACAGCAGCATAAACTTAGTTTTACAGTGTTTATTTACTCTTGTGTGCACACAGTGCAGACACCTACAAAGGTCGACCCCCTCCTTCCCAAGGTCAGCACCAAGTCAAGACTGACAGCCCGTAGCACTTGCCCTAGCCCCTTAGATAGCACTTTTTGTAGACTTAGATAGCATTTTATACAGACTTATAGCATGTTACGTAGACAGTACTAGAATTGCATTGTATGTAGTCATAGCACATGAAATGCATGAACATAGCTTACGGATCAGACACTACCACTATGTGATCAGCTAAATCCTCATGTCTGAGGACATAAGAAAATATCATCATGCAACTACATAATCATATGAAATTGTGCTACTACTTTGGGAAGCCAATTCTCAGAATGTAAATTATCCGGTTCATGGAATGGGTGATTTAATTACCACTTTCATGTGTCAGTCAGAAACCAGTTAAGACAGGATTGCAACATAAGGCTACTATTTTAACAGAAGAGACAAACTTCCATCAGTAACAGTCCTTTATCTGAGCTTAGGTAGGCAGCAGTGTCCACTGTCCAGTGTCCACCTTTCCAATGACATGTAGACTATATGATATGTCCGACTCCTATCTCCCCTTTCTTGATCATTTCGAAAATTAAAGGGCTGGCAGAACAATCCTTATTGTCATTGTACCAACAACAAATAGGAGACATGAATGTCAACATGGGTGTGTCAGCTCTGCTAGGGACATACATACAGTACATGATCTAGTCACATGGGCTATTTAAACCAGGAATTCCTGAGTTTGTCTAATTAAGCTCTGGGCAAGACAATCAAAAAACAGCTTGCCTGGCCTTAACATGCCTGTTTGCAGGACTGCAAACAGTTCTGCAACTGTATCTCAGCCATGTTTACTTTGTTTACAAGCCCGTTGTGTTGTTGTACAAGTGTAGTGTTGTTGTCAACCCTGACGAGCAAACTATGCCAGAACTTAAGGAGTGGGAATGTCTCCCTGAGACGATAAGGGCTTTTGTGTTGTGCCTGTTATGTTCCTAAACATGACCCACAGAACCGTGTTAATGGGCGGTCGTGTTGGACAAATACAAGAGCATTAAATGATTGTCAACACAATTACAACATGATTTGGGCGCACCAGCCGTGTCATAGCCTACAGCCGCGAGTGCATGTTGTCAAGTTACCTTCAGACAGCTCCAGCTCCAGCTCTGCGAGCTTCTCTCGCACCTCCGCCGGGAGGGTCATAGCGACTGCCGGTGTGGGGTCCAACATCATCATGAGCAGCCCGGTAGAATTTCTCTCGGCCATGGTGCTCCAACGTGAAGCGAACGGGGAGTCGAGACTCGCCAAGTCCGATGACAAAACCGCCAGAGATCCTCCGTGGTGGGTTTTTAGCAGAGCACACTCAGCACAGGAGACAGGGTGGTGCTGCTGCTTACTAGGCTCGCTCACTCGTTACAACGCCATACAGATGTGTGAGAAAGCCCCCTGCACGCGTCATGACATGGCTATACTAGCTCAGACGGCAGGCAGACGCTAGCCGACACTCCTTGCGAAAGTATATTTCCATATGGCGTTAATCACAAAGGGCTAAACTTGCATGCCGTCCTTCGTCTCTCTCACGTTCCTTGAATTGGGACCAGAACTCATTCAACTCTTTACTCCCCGCGGCGCAGCAGTAGCCATTGCATCATAGCAACAGCGCACAGCAGCCCATATCATGCGCGTTCACGTTGCCTGCCAATGCCTGGTGTGTGGGAACAGATGTAGAGATGAAAAGTGCCGTCTGCTGGTCTGCCTCGCTGTAATTTCGCATGACTTGGCTGCCCCCTATTGGCACTAAGCCGCACTGCACCACTAATAATAATAAAAAAACGGTTTGTATAGTGTACTAGGCACATTGACATCTGACATATCCTGTGCCTGCCAACAAAGGTGGACTTCGTGAATCTTCATACGTCCTGAATAATGTTTTAACAGCCACTGATTAATCAGTAATCACTCTAAGATGGATGGATAGACTGTAGACATTTTATTTTCTGTTTACTAAAATCACTCTGATTGCTATCGGAATATAGAGCTAATTAACACTTATTTTATCAAAAATAATATCACGTAGGCTACAGCACCCTTATATTATGTGTTCATTGACAAGAATGGTAGTCCAATGACTACCCATTGTGAGGCATTTATTCGTAATCATTAGGTCTTGTTAGAAATTTGAATTAAAAGTGAAATTTATATCAAAAGTAAAATGATACTGGTGATTTCGGGGACCACCATTCCGGGGGCATGGGCATACTGTTTTTTTTAATCTACGGAATCTTTTGAAGTGAAAAAACAGTGCCAATGTGATCGTAACAAGTTGATGAATCGAAAGTAGATGGGTTGGTAGTTTGAATCCCAATCCCGGCGACCTTTGCTGCGTGACACTCCCCATTTCCTGTCAGTCTACTGTCCTATAGGCATAAAGCCCCCCCCCCCCCCCCCCCAAATTAAATAAATACAAATAAATCAATCTGTTGATGAATTGAATACATTGCACCACAATAGAAACAACTTTACTGTATCTCCGCACTGGGTTACATTGTCTTGACTAATAAAGTATTCACTCGATAAACAAAGTCAAATATCTTTGTCAACATTTCATATTCATTTGTAACATTTATTAGCTTATAGTAAGTCACAAGTAAGCAGACTTACTTTATTAGTCATTAGTAAATTAAAAAGTACAATATATTTCTATAGAACACATCTGGTACTGTATATTAGCTGCACTATGTATTGTATGTTCTTCGCTGGTAAAATTAAATTAGTTAGTATAAATACAAACATGTAGAATGTTCAACACAAATATCCTTATCTAATGTCATGGCAGATAGTGTACAGTAGCCTACTATCTGTATCTTGCATTCACATTTCTTACATTCATTTAAGTAATAAACTTCAAAGTTCAACGTTCAGGACCTAGGGAGTCCTAAGAGTTAATACAGGGGGCCACTAAATATTTGTGTGATAGGAACTTGAGGGTTTAAGTGTTTGGAAAAAATGCATACATATACCATATTAATAGAATAATAAGTGTAAACAAACAAAAGGTAAAGTAGCTGCCCACCACTGCGGAGTCTGGGGGTTCGAATCCACCACGGTGCATCCGGCTTTGTCGAGCATCTTATATGATCACATTTGACCAATGTTTGGGGGAGGGGAGCCGGCAGGAGAGGCCGGGAGGGTGATATTGTCACTAGTATACTCCTACGGGCAGTTGTGGCACCTGTCAGCAGGGAGAGTTGGGCTGGAGGAGTAGGGCAAAGGCTCTACGTCCTCCCCGTAGGGGCTCCTCCCTGGCAGGTGACCCAGTAGAATAGATACAACAGCAGTGACAACACACATAAATGTCTGTGGGGAGGAATCAATTGGCATAACAACTACATTTAGGAGGGAAAAAGGGATACAAAAACAACAACATTCATTTGGACCTTTAAATTGGAGTTGAGTGTTAGCACTCAGCACCGCCAGTAGATGTCACAATATACATGGGTATCTTCATTGGTTAAAACTGAAAGTGTCATGAAAAGACTTTGTATGTAAGCAATGATAACCAACATCACCCTTATGGTAGGTAAAGATTCTTCCTTAGAGTATGTTTAAGATCAATGTTGTATCTTTCTGCTGGATTCCTCCTGTTGTGATCATAGATCACCCCATTCACTTCTGTATGGATATCCACAATATTACTTTTCCTGTAAACATAGAAGAAAAAATATTATATATATTATAATATATTTTGTGATCTTTTTTGTGATGTGACATTAAAAGTTCTTACTGGGACTGTACATTCCATTACCTTCTTTGCCCCCTCTGAAGGGCACCAGTCAGCGCCTGGAGATAGACAGAGTGGTGGTCACCTTGAGCCAGTTGGAACTCGTCTGTCCAGCAGTGACTCCACAACACATCTGCATCTGTGGGGACAACCTCTCCTCTGGACATCCCGTCCCTTCCATCTGTCTCTAAGTCTGTGTCCCTGTGAGCTGTCGTGGAACAGGTCTGTAGCTCAGGGACACTGTACCTCTGGATGAAAAATAGTTTGGGCTTGCCGGCCAGCATGGGGCAAGCCTCTGCATTGAAGAGGCGTCTGACTGAGTCCAAGCGCAGGCCGAAGAGGTTGGACTCTGTAGCCAGGAGATCAGTGTCTGTCCCCCGGCTGATGATGCAACAGACAAAGGCGCTGACATTGTGGTTCTCTCTCTGTCTGAATATCCCTCTGAGGACTGAGAGCATGTCATCCACACCCAACCACTTGTGCAGGACCACTTTAAAATGAAGACTTTTGAATGTATGTTCCAGCATCTCTGATTGAATAAGGGAAGAATTTCAATACAGTGCCAATATGAGATTGATATAATTGACAATGTATAGAAACATTTAAACCTTCACTGACAACATAATTCAAAGAAGCATCCTGACTGATAATAATTGAGAAATAAATGGTAGAATCTGACTGTAGGCATTGTGGTGTCTCACCTCCATCACTGCCAACACAGTCTATGATAATGCATATTCCTCTGGGATCAGAATGAAGCAAGTACTCATTCAGGGAACTCTGCAGAATAAAGGAGCAGGCAGAAGATATTTTTGTAAAGATATCTCAGAGACTAGATGTGGCCTTCTTGAAAGAAGATGATGATGATATATAACAGGGTGATGTACTGAAGAATACAAATTGCACAAGATTACCTGCAAGTTTTGCCTACTTTCTGCAAGTACTACTGGAGAAGAAGCAAAGGAATCATGATGTGAATGCACACCTGAAATACAAAAACCAGCTTATGAGAGTGTTGTTTATTCTCTGACTATCTCTTCTCTCTTTGACCATTCACAAGGCACTAGTTTTGTTCAGTATGTCATAAAAATCCCAATCTCAACGCTCAAGTTTGACGTAAGAGCAAAATGGACACAAAATGGACAACCATGTGTGCACATGGTTGATTTGCAATGGGATCATTCATTTGTATCTATTAGGTTGATAATAGTTACCTCTAGTAACTAGAGATACTATAATAACTTTCGTTCAAATAGTTATGCTTAATGCAATTAACGTGGAGAGCTGCACAAAAGTGTCATGCCTCCAGTGAACGACTGGTAAAACTTTGGTGAATAATTAGTACAATGACTTACCAAACTGATGAGAACTCCTTTGTTTGTGTAGAAGAGGTAAGGAATTTGTGGTGGGATTTGATAACTGTAGAACATTCATTATTTAAAGTAATTAGTATTATGGACATCTGGAGAAAAGGTATACGTATACATATAGCGCATGTTAACTGTGTAAACGTTAATTACTTACAGGAGCTCTGAACCTCTGCTGTTGAATAATATGACATGGTACAGCAGTCTGTGTTTGAGATGCTCCACCTACTGAAAAGCACACATTGGGAGAAATAGAATTTAATTATGTTTTGACATTGTGTCATGTGAAGTTTCTAAGCTGAGTGTGATAGGATCAAATTGTATAAGTACAACGTAATGGAATGGCTTAGGGTTGACGACAGAGTACAGCTACAGCATCTTGCAATGGGTCTGGTCCACAAGATTCGCTACAGGCTACACCACCAAGATACCCATGTACTTGTCTAAATACTTCCTTAATGTGCAACCCATATTCGGCACAAACAAGGGACTAAATTAATCTCACTCCTATGCCTGGAATGTGGAACGTCCTACCAACAGTCATTAAGACATGCAAATCCCTTGACTCCTTCAAAACCGCTCTCAAAGGGCACCTACGGATGGCTGCAATTCAAAACTGGCCTCCTCCCTTTTACCTCCGTATATGATTTCCTGTTTTTTATATAGAAGTGTATATTTGTACATCTCTAAATATTCTGATAAATTGAAAAACATGGACCCTGTGTGTCTGTTCTGTCCACTACACTTAAAACAAGTAATTAAACTTCTCAGTGAGCATATAAGATATTATAAACTAGCCTATGTCTAATAATATTTCAACACAGTAGTGTAAAAGGTTAAATCAGCACTTACCTGACCTCTGGTACATAGAAACCTTTTTGGCCAGGTCAATCCTGTCAATGTTTCTCAAACATTGCTCTATAAAATCCACCCTTTCAGGTGAAACTTTGTCCAATTTCTCCAGTTCAACAGCAACATCAAGGAAATTCTGTTACAGAAACGAGGAAGAAAAGTGAAGTGGATCTTATTACCAAAACTCCCACACCCACATTGTGAAGAATTGTGACAGTATGTGAAACTAAACTAAAGATTATTGCTTTTACCTTGATTTGGTCTATCTTGTCTCTTGGAAATGTACCACTCAACAAAAATGTCATACTTTTAAGGTCTTCTGTTGCCATTTCCTCGCTTAGATCTGACATTAGTACCCTGTGAAAAGTGAAGGTATATTATATGTTCTTGATCGGTGACTGCTTACACCACAACGTACATAAACTATAGGCTATTATAATGCAACTCACCTGAATCTTGACAAATGCCTATGCCCCAAAATCCCCTCCACCTCCTCCTTGTTAGTTCTTAGCACCTTCTTCAGAATATCAAAACGTTTCAGGGCTAAAACCAATTCCACCAGGAACAGGTGATCCATCTGAACCTCGATCAGCTGCGACTTAATCATCTCTTTCACACCTGCCACGCTACTACTACTGTCTATGTCCAAGCTTCCACACAAGTAGAGCACCGTCCTGCGTTCACCTGTGCTGAGGGCCGCAGTTATTTCATCAATCATGTTCACGTTCACGTTCACCAAAGCCATGAAGGGGAGAAGCGCGGATAACTGAAATATAAGATAATAATAAGATAAAACATAGAAGCAGACATCACATTAGGCAAGAAAGAAAAACTGAAACAGTATGAAAAAGTCAGTAAACTACTACGGTAATTTTGGCTATAATGAGATGATTAACGCAGCTCCTCCAAGGATAACAAACAAATTAACGGAGCTGAACGTGAATCCCCCCCACCGCCCACCCCTTTTTTCCCTCACTGTATATGTTTCTTTTCCCTTTTTACCTCCTTTATGATGAATTCCTGTTCTGTCCTTTGTCTATATAGAAGTGTAGACTATAGTAGAATAGAAATAGCACTGACAGTACCTACCGTTTAGAAGTTAACGCTGAACGACCGAGGACGTTTTAAAATGAATTTATAGGCTAGGTCTATAGGCTATAGACCTAATCATTGTGGATTTCCAAATTTCCTATGACGCATTTCACTTCACTTTTTCACTTTCGACAGAACCTAGACAGAACCACGACGATCAGTAGCCCAAATAAGGGAAGTAGTCCTAAAATCCCCTGATGCGTGTTTACTTGATGCATAACAAGCCTAAATACCGAACAGGTTATTTTCAAAAGAAATAGAAACAGACTGGATATGTTGCAGGCAGCATGCTAATCCGGTAGCTGGGTCTAATTTGCAGAAAGTGAAAGTGAAACTCATTGCACAAGGTCGCACTTCACACATCAACAAAAAGATAGCTTGAGGCTAGCCAGTATAATCAGCCACCGGTTTGCAAAAAAAATCGAGATCCGTCTTTATAATTATTAATAACTTCCTTATTATCGCGCGCGCGCACGCGCGCACACACACACACACACACACACACACACGCACACACACACACACACACACACACACACACACACACTTTTTTATTATGCTTTGGCTCCCCCTTCCTACACCTTAGCCTTAGCGCATGTTCAAAATAGTTCCGCTAACTGTGGCCAATAGCAGTGCGCTGTGGTTCAGCACTGTGTGGTGGGGAGATCATTGGAAGGTGCTGCTGCATTCATTCTGAGGAGGAGGATATTCGACCTGGCCCGTCGTCCGCCTTGGCAAACCCAAGCCTGTGGATTGTTGCGCTTGACGACACAGTGACCAGATGACATTACTGTAATGAGGATTCATCTTTGGGGTAAGTATTTAATCCGTCCGTCGCTATAACGCACAGTAACGGGCTTTCTAAAGTGGTCGCAGTGGACACATCATATGTGTGTGGATGTGAATGGACCGATGGAGGAAGCGTTCATTGGTTGTTATTGACAGCGGTAGACAGCAGCAGTAATATAGCGGCTCCGCCGGGGCGCTGAGAAGAAGCCAGTCATGTCGTCGGCCTAGTCACGAGTCACGACGCCACCGGGTGACTGACTGGTGAGAAACTGGACGATGCCCAGCAGAGCCTGACTACCGGGTAACGGCCACCATATGATATAGCTGCGACTAAACGGCCAACACACACAAGCGAAGCTAGCCCACTCGGCTAGCAAAGCATAGGACTATACGTTACGTGTCACTGGCTTCCGTGACTTGACCTGCACCGATGTTTGCTGCTAGCTTCATTATTTTTTTGCACAATCGCACGAGAGTGTCGCTTGCCCAAAATAACCGCTAGCTTGCCTTGTCAGTTCTTCTTGGCGAGTGGCGACACAGTCACACACAGTGACTTATGATATTCACGTGCTTCCCCTTGGTCAGCACTACGTCGATAGATAAAACCACATCTAGAATAGCGCACCCCTCCTGCCAGCCTCTGTTTGTGTGTGTTTTTCTTTTGATAATTGCCAAGAAACGTTGTGTTGTTGTGAAATGACCGGCGTCCCAATCTCAAACAGACAGTCAGTGACACTGCCGGGGGGCAACGATGTAGCTAGGACTGAAGATCCAGATAATTCCATGCCATCTGCTGCTCATTCTCAATCATCATCCTCTCCTCCTTCTTTCTCCCTCCCTCCACACAGCTCCTCTGCCATGTGTTTGGAATGGGGACTATAGTCTGTCTGTCATCAGAACAGCCATCTATTTCATGTTTCATCTATCTCAGAATGAGAGAAACTCCAGTTTCACACGTAATCTGTCATCCATCTCCAGGAGTTGGATTTCTGCTTGTTTCTGCTCTCGTGGCTATGTGCTCCAAGGCAGCAGTTATTGATAAGCTATTTGGCCTGCAGCTTATTCTGCTCTCAGCTATGTTAGGTACACAGTAGTATGCCTGTCGTGCCTAGTTCATATGATGTTCTATGCCAAGCAGCTCTGAATTGTGTTAGCCACCAGTGCCAGCCAGTATGGTGAAGTCAGTGATTTTGCTTATTGTCAATTTCAGTTGGGATTCCATTTCTCAAAGACAAAGACACAATATAGCATTTCAGGAGAACATGTCAACTCTTTATTATGTTGCTGCAGTTGTGGGGCCATATATGCTATTTATAGCTTAGCTACACTGGTAGCTTGATGCTTTAGAAGGGCACTTGTTGATGACCTAAAGTTAATGCTATAGCTCCATCAACCAACAGTGAGAGTTTCCCCCTCCATGTTGAACATGCATGTATAACAGGAAAGTGACAGTGTTTTTATTTAAAAAAAATGAAACATGAACAACGAAACAGAAATCAAACATAAATGTGAATGCTAGAAAACAAAAACACATAACAAAAACAGAGACAATAAAATAAATCCAAAGAAAAACAGAAAAACAGCTTGACAAACTTCAAAAATACAGCATTTTTCAGACAGTACAAGGCAAGGCAGGGAACAGCAGGAGACATGCATGACTCATAATATACAGCAGATATCCAACATTAATTGTCACAAGCCCGGCCTGCATCCAGCCCTTGCTCGCACCCCGAGGAGACAGAAAGTGACAGTGTTGATTCACATCTCGGCTGCTGCTGCTGTACTGTACATACTGTACACTAGTCTGTGACAGCACTAAGCCTAAACATGCTGTAGCACTGCACTGCCCAGTGTGGGCCCTGCCCTGCTCCAACCACTGCTGTCTCCCGCCCACAGGGGACACGCACGCCTAAGGGATCAAAGCTGTAATTAGCCTTCCATGGATTAGCAATGGGGACGGTTATGTTCTCCACTGTACTCACTCCCACAGAGGACGAGGATCATACAGGCAGTGTGATTTCCCCCCCCCCCCCCCCCCACCCCCCCGCAAAAAAAATCGAAAAGATTGCAGTGGTGGTGTTTGGTGTGGTGTTGTTGTTCCTCCACAGGCCAAGTGAAAACACAGGCCCCAGGCCCAGATGTTCTCCAACATGACTATTCTGGAATGTTAGTTTAGATTAGAATGGCATTTCATAAATTGATGGTTGCAACTATCGATTATTTTCTTGGTGATTAATCGAGAAGCAATAATATAATATATTGAATATCGATTGGTTTAACAACTTGCACTTACTGTAAATACTTTAAGCATATGTCTACTAAACAGGCTCACGTGTCGCATCATGTGTCACATTGTGACTGTGAGCTACTTTGTTGTAAAGAAAAAAAGTTACATTTTACAATTTCCCCCCCACAGTCAATTATTTTATTAAAATACATTGTCATAGAAAAGTTAAATAACCAATTTAATAAATTAGTTTAACTGTTGCACACCTAAATGGATTGTTGCGATCCCATTCACTTAGTCATTCAATGGCATCATTTTGTTTTTAGCATGGCAGACAGTGGGGGTAGTATTCATGCCATTAATGTTGCGTGCTGTGCAGTCAACCAGGAAGCTAAGCACGAACTTGACACATGTCAAGTTCGTCATGCGGAGAGAATGGCAGTGGTCCTGCATGGGCTGACTCACTGTCCTGCCACGTATGAGGTCTATTGATGTGTCTGATATCTTGGTGATATACATACACACTTATCTCTCCTCCCTCTCTGCTAGAAGCCTTGTCTCTCAGCCAAACCAGATATCGCAGTGGTCCTACCATGGGAAGATTTCTAATATGGAGGTTGAGTAGATTTATTCCCAAATGTGGGACTGGCAATTCCTACTATTAAATGTTATTTTAGGGGTCTTTTGTGCTACTGTACTGACAAGAAAGACAGTTGCAGCTGTGACTGGTGTTTTGGAATGTAAGACTGTCTCCGATTTGGCATGATGCTTGTGAATATGTCTCCCCAGGGGAGAAAAAACTAAAGGCTTTATTTTCATCGTTCAACTCTATCAATTTCAGACAATATTATTTCATTGTGCCCACAGGCTGTCGTCCTATGACTGACTGCAGACGAGAAAGTGCTATCGTTGCAATGTAGCCCTATAGTCGATAACATGTCATGTTAGTAGAGGCTTAAATGGTAATCCACTACCCTGTGCTGGACAGCATACAAAATTCTGTCTTACTTTAGCTGCCACTGAGGTTACACTTACACTTTATTTTTCTTTTCTTATGGTAACATGTTCCTTAAGAGATGAAGCCCTAAAGAGTGAAAACTGGTAGTGGTGGATAGATAATGAAACATCTCAAATCAGATTCAGTTCCTTCCTCATCAGGTTGATGGGGAAAGAACTGAAATGGGTGGTGGCACTGTGATTCAGTTTAATGGAAAACTGTAAAGCCCAGAGTAGCCGCTGTAGTATCGACTGAACATGATCTGTTATTGACAAGCAGGGCATGCCGACAGCGACACACAGGAGGCCTCCCATTTCCATTGGACCCTGGACTGTGATCTTTTTATTTTTTTTGGTCAAACTGACTCTGTGTACATATGTGTGCTGCAGGATAGGGTGATGTTTTGTTCAACACCAGGTGAGGGAAGTTGTGAACCCAGAGTACTTCAACAGAGTAATAATAATAGTTATTAAATATATATTATTAGTTAGAGGCTAGCCAACAGATGCCTTTGTTTTCTTTTTCAGACGACTATGGAAGACATTTCTGTTTAATTATGGGAGTCTCTTATGCTGACAGTGTTTGTCCCTTCACTATGTCCATTATTACAACAGAATTGACACGTTTATTTTTGTTTTGTTTCCCTCCCATCCCTTTTTATCTAACATCTTCTTGCAAAAGCAAGCTGGACTTGACGCGCTAAAAGCAATGCTGATTATAAGCATGCACCATACTCACTGCTGCAGTCAGTGCAGTGGCGTGATACCATTTTGATCCAAAAGCCTGGTCTCTCTTATGACAGGACCAACTGTGGCTCCTTAACAGGAGGAAATTACCTCCTGCTGTTGACCGAAGCACAATGGATGTCAGCCAGAAAGTGTGTGTGTGTGTGTGTGTGTGTGTGTCGTGCGTGCGTGCACATTTGCGCGCCCCACAGGCTTTCTATCGTTTTACACTGTCTCACAATACACCAGGAAGTTGAGCATGGTGGGATTGCCAATATTTCTAACCTGATATATCAGGTTTTCCTCTTCTTTGAGTCCCCATTCTGTTCCAGTTCTTATTGCTTTGCTTTTTCTTCTGCTCTGTATGCCAGTCATGACTCTACGTATGCCTGCTGCTGCCTTAACTTGAACACATGCCAGTCCAGTTAATTCGAGCCTGGGAGGGAGCCTTTTGAGTTATTGCAAATAATGTATTGTGATATGATTATGCAGCCTACGTGAAAGGAAAGTGTAGGCTCTTGCCGAAACAAGCTCTGTGAAAAATATCAGCTAGGGCTGTTTGTAGAATAGCAAGGCTCGTGTTATTACGCTACCATGGCTGAGATATTCTTAGATTTTAGGTAAGCCCTCGGTGGTAATGTCCCTAGGCTGGTCATATTGTATGAAGATGGAGGGTAAGGGACCATTTTCAACATGGTCCAAGCCAGGAAACATGCATAACGTTTTGGCCAACATGAAACATGAAAATACAGTACAGTACTAGCCCAGTACAGTACTACGAAGAACAGTACAGTACTACGAAGTACCAGCACCACTCACTTCAGACAGGTCTGATTTTCTTTTTTTAATTGAAGAGTTTGAGAGGCGGGGAGCCCTACTGAACAAACACTCTACAGCAATGATTACTATCAGAGCTTTAACCTTTTAACATTGGTTGCTTTGGTTGACTGGTGTTAATTGTGGTCACTGGTACAGAATAGATAAATACAAGGCTAGTAAGGCTATTACAATGACAAATACTCAATATTTTTGAGGGGCGCTAGGCCTGCCTCCTATGTCCAGCTTTTAGTGTGAGTGTAAACACAAGCTTTGTCCTAACACAAACGATAAATGCCATTGATAATGAATGGCCATTTCTACGTCATTGTCCCAACACAAACATTAAATGCCTTTGATAAACATTAAAAGCTGGACATAGGATGTGATTGGCCCGGAATGAGATGATGTATGATATGATGGTAAGAGCGCCCCTCACTTCACACAAGTGTGAAAAATAAAAAAAAAAGCCCATCCCAGCTAGGCATCGTCTCCCAATGTTCATTAATGTGCCTGCAGTTGTTGCCAGTAGCAGGCCATCACTGACCAACAAGCTTAAATTCCATTCAGCCTGCTGCAGTGGGATGCACTAAGCCAAAATGTCTAATTGTCTATTGTTTATTTTTAAGCTGTAGGATGCAATTTGATTTAATACCCATTATGAAACTCTGGGACATGGTCAATTGTGGGGCCTAGATCGCTGGGAGGTATCTAAATAGCACCAGAGTGCCTACTTTCAGCATAAGGCAGGCACACATTTGTTCTGAATTGCAGGGGAAGAGGAGTGCTTGTTTTGGTTTCCTCAATGCCATGTTTTAGTCTCACTCTGTCTATGGACATGGTCACACTACAACACATGCTCCCAATTTTATTTTGAGGTCAACAGATACATTTTGTGGAGCATACATGACCAAAACAGTCACAATTTCATGCCCTGCAGTTTGAGCAAGGCTTAATTGATGTAATGCAATGCATAGCATAGCATCAACTTGTTAGTAAAGCATGAGTCGCATGAGTTGTCAGTCATCAGTCCTCACCTCATTGTAAAACAAGAGGACACAATGAATACATTTTCTCAAATGTTCCTCAGCATACACATGTGGAATAAAGGGTTAACCATGTCATGACTTTAAATTAAGTTTAGATAAACAGCTCATACTGTCATGGCAACACTCATCATTTCAACTGATAATGGAACATTTTATATGAGCGTATGAGAGGGCGGCAGTGGCTCAGGAGGTTGAGCGGCTGCCTTGGAACTAGAAGGTTCCCAGCTCGATCCCGGGCACCCCCAAAGTTAGTGTCGAAGTGTCCTTGAGCAAGATGCTGAACCCCTAATTGCTCCCGATGAGCAGGTTGGTGCCTTGCATGGTTTCCTCCGCCATAGGTGTATAAATGTGTGTGTGAATGGCCCATTCGTACACACATTCATACACCTATGGCGGAGGAAACCATGCAAGGATACCATTTATATAGGGCCTTTATCCAAGGCACTTTACATTGTTTCACATTCCATTGATTCACCCATTCAAATGCACCATTTATATAGTAATTTATAACACAATTACCAATACACTTAGCTTGTGTTTTTTTCCTCTTTTTTGGGCATCTTGGCTGGTAAGCCAAAAAGTCATTTTTTTTCCTTAGATAAAGCATACCTTGCTGCATACCTTGCTGGGAACAAAATCAGCTCTCGCTCGCTTGTCCTTCATATGAGCAGCGTGTTGGGGGAAACGACAGCAGTGCTCCCTTGTCTAGCTTGTAGGTGTTCCCATAAAATAGGCGTTCCCCAGCGCCTCCACACTGCAGAAGAGATTGACCCTTCTGACCAAGCCTCCTAGCTGGCACACGTCCTGTGGTATTCAGCAATTTTTGCAAGTGGGGGTTGCATTGTAGTAACACACCCCCTCTCTTCTCTGCTGAGCCCTAACTGACCCCATTGCCAAGTAGGTTTTTCGCCTTATGAGGCTGCCCAGTGGACTTGTGCGTGTCATGACTGCTCAACGTGGCCCATTGTTAAGAGCTCTTTTTATGGCAGTGTCATGTTCTTCTCACTTCCCCCACATTCAAGTAAAAAGCTTAACTTGCCCGCACACGCACACTGTCAGGCAGCATAGCTAAATACTGTGGAATTAGTGGCCATGTGTCTCCAGTCTTGAGTCAGTGAACTTGTGACTGCCATCAGCTTACTTTAGCTTCCATAAGTCAATGTGTTCTGCACCATGCTAAATCTCCATGTAAAATCGTGTGTGCCAGCAAAGAAGCCCTGGCATTTGTTTGGCCGTGTTTGTATTGCATATCTGTGTGTACACAGATGCACAAAACATTTGCGTAGAGTGCACCTGCATGCCTCAGTTCTGCCAGGCAGAGAGGAAGGTAGACAGGATGCTCCAAGAATTCACCTGTGCCCATGCCGTGTGTGTTTGTGTTTGTGTGTGTGTGTGTGTGTGTGTGTGTGTGTGTGTGTGTGTGTGCGTGCGTGCGTGCGTGCGCGTGTGCGGCCGTGCGCCCGTCCGTCCAGTGAGTACTGGCCCATCCCAACATGTCTGGCCCTGCAGCTGCAGCAGAGCTAATTTTAGCCTAGGATGTGCGTACGCCTCAGTTCCCCTAGCCTAGCCTGTGAGAGGCTGAAGGAGAGAGTGCAAGAGAGAGAGAGAAGCCTGTTCCCCTCTCTTCCCTCATCTCTGTTGCTTACTCCCTCTCGTTCTCCTTCTGTTTACCTCTTTCTGTCTACCGCTCTCCCCTTCCCCCCCTTGCCTACTCTCCCTCTCTAACCTCGCCTTTTTCTTTGTCCCTTCTTGTGACTCTGAAGGTAACCAAATAGGTCTGTAGTATTGTGAGTCATAAGAACAAGGTGTGTGTGACTATGTTTGAGAGAGAGAGAGAGAGAGTTGGTCAGTCAGTTCAGTCAGTTCAGTCAGAGTTGGTCAGTATTGAGTTCCGTTAGAGGATATTGACTTAAGGTCAGAGTTTCCTACTGTACCGTTAACTGAGGGAGAGGGGTTAGATTCTGCTGCTCTTCCTGACCTTTACTTGTTTAAGGTCCGCTGTCTCCTGCCCAACCACTGACTGAGAGATCTATGCATTACTCTATGTGTCTTACTGTATGTTTTATTCACTGCTTCTTAGAAAGTCAGAATACACGAGGGACAAACATTATGCAAAATTCACAATAATGATGGTCGTGAAAAAGATAAATAGAGCTGGATGGGAACTAAAGAACCAAGCCTGCAGACAAACGCAATGTGGAAGGGGGAGATAAATAGGATAAAATACGGAACAAATTACAATATTTGCAAAAGAGGAAAGACAAGTAGAGAGACAGTTCTTATTAAGGACAATTTATGTTTGGAGCAACAGGTGTCGTCGAACAACGTGTTGCGTGACAAAAGTGACGTCAAAATGACAGGCTGTCGCAGAGGATGTCAGAAAAGTGAAAGGTAGCAGACGCTTCCAAAAAAATGTTGTGCACTCTGATTGGTGCCCAGAGATGCACGAGACCGCATTCACCGACGAGGCTGTTGGCGAGTCTCGGACAGTATGAATGCTCATATTGCAAAACGTAGTAGCAGCGCGTCACTCTGAACTTATCGCTTCAAGCATAAATTGGCCATTAGTCTGGTGTTTTTTTACTGAGTGGGATTCTCTTCAGATTATCTATTTACATTTTAAGCCTGATTTATACTTGATCGTACGGGGGAGTATAAATAAGGGGGGAGGGGGGGGGGGGGGCTCATAGTACTGCATGGTAGGAGGACAGTCTGTCGACTCTACAGCAACATCCATCCACTTATCTCACATTCACGTAAGCTGCTGATTATATTATTAACATCGCTGTAAATGTGTGCAGGAATCTCCCACATAAGTGCTAAATCTGTGGGAATCCATTAAATGAAGTGCAATTCCACGCAATACCGTGCCAAAATTCAGGCCCTGACCAAGCACATCAAACTGAGTTCCACTCATACATGAGTCATGTATTGGCTATGAATAAAACTGCTGTAATAATGTGAACATCCCAGCAGTGAGTGAGTAGCTACTAGCTGGTTCTTTTTAGGAGCGGTGAGGCAGAGGAATGGAGATTACCACTGTGTGACTGCCTGTTCAGATATTAGAATTAATCCCCCTTGCCTTTGGGAAAGCGTCTGATGTGTCAGATGTGTGTTTTGTGTCTGAAGTTTAAATAACCTGCAAAGAAATCCACTAGCAAAATAGACACGGTTAGGAATGTTGCTTAGCTTCTTGTTTTTCATATGTGAACATGTTGTTCGATTACTTGGGGAGTGTGAACAACTGAGTGCATTTTGTACTCTGTGTTTTGTACTCACTGTTCTGTACTCACTGTTTGTTACTGACTCACTGTCCGTGCTTACACGCAAGCACTCTGTTGACTGCGCCTCACTACCTGCCTGCTCGCCTATAGAATTGCCCTGCGAGAAGACAACAGCAAGTAGCTTACGAATAAAGCTTTTGTTTTACAGCAGTATTGAAGTTGGTTTGACATGAATTAATGATCAGTGATTTTGCATCAAGTCTACATTGAGAACTTTTTTTTTTTTTACATTTTTATGCCACAATTATTTTTCACCCAGTGTCAATTGTCTAATATAATCCTGGGCGCTACACTCCCTCTGCCAAACTGGGGAGAGCAATGGACTGACCTCATGCTTCCTTCAATGAATGAAGAGTCCACCTGACGGGGGAGTTTCCCCTGAGTTTCTCCGGTTGGACGTCGCACATGGAAGGAAAACATTATTCCAACCAGTTCCTTTCCCCTCCATCAGGCACCCCGGCTGGCCAGGGGGAGGCAGTATAGAGACCAGGATTACTGCATGTTTTTTGTGAGGGTACCTAGTACCCTAGAGCTGAATTATTCCGATTTTCAACTTTCACACTCGCTCACTCTCCTTGTGTCCTTCACTCGCGCCTTAGTCCCGCCCCCAGCGAGGAGGAGAGGATTAGATGCGAGGACAGAGTGGTTGAGTGGATTTGCCTCTAGGACCGGAATGCACTACGCTGTCATTTCAAAGCGACGGCACATTCCGTGATCACTTATGATGTTTTTCAATTCAAAGGGCATGAGAAAACATACGTTTACATTGCCAAAGCAAACGTGGAACAATTCAATGTCACACAGCTGGATCACTAGAGCCAGAGCCGTGGATGAAATATAGTCTAGAATAGTAGTGTTAGTGTAGTACAGAATAGACAATTCATCAATGTGTATGAGTGCCAGGATACTTATATTATAAGTATTATTATATTTGTGAAGGGAATCCTGACCTCCCTGCGTTCCTTTTTGCTCGCACAGCCCCCCCCCCCCCCTCCCCCCTTGATGTTAAGTAGTACAAGAGTAGGCTTTTGACTTCTGGTTGGATGATTTACAATTCGATGTCGAAATAAGTGCAAAATTGAATAACAATTATTGTAATAACGAAGCATTGTAGAACTCATAAGAATTATTTTGTTTTGTTAAATGAGGTTTCATTTACTATTAAGTAAGTATAATGGATATTTTGATATTTTGTTCAATGGTCAAAAATAACAGGAATTGGAATAATTAATAGATTTCTGTCCCCAAAAGCCCCATTCTGAGCAGCTTGTTAGTTTACATTTTGTAAACTACTATGTGACATTTGTATAATGTTCTCTTTCGTGAATAAAGTCAACATACATGATTATAACATTATTAGAAAACCAAGTATTACTATTATAATTATTATAATATTATAAATATTAATTTCTGAGCTGTTTGTACACATTGGAATTGTTAAATTAGCACACACACACACACACACACACACACACACACACACACACACACACACACACACACACACACACACAGCTGGAGAGGGAGCAAAATCAAAGGAGGAAAGAGAGAGAGAAGTGGCTTGTAACTTGCATAGAACAGGCACAGGGCTTGCTGGGGTTCAATAATTCATGGCTGACTGAGCCGTTGTGACCTTGAAAGATCGCCGTGCAGGACTGCTGAAACCTGGCACTGCTCATTTTAGAGCTGTGGGGAGTAGCTGCCTGGGACACGCACCACACGATTGCAGACACCCTGGGCTAGCAGCTGTACCTCTTTGTTAGGAGTGTTTCTTTGTTCTTGTTAAACGTGCACAGGGAATCATCATGTCATCAAATCATCAAAATGTTAAAATAGGGAAATAAGCTCACAACATGCTTGTAAACCGGCTATTCACTATTTCTATCATACTGATACATTTAGTCGATTACAAAAATGAAAATCTATTTTTTTAAAGTGTGGACTGTGGAGGGTTAGTTGATGATACACAATGAAAATGTGTGTTTTATTATTTGAATAATTGAAAGGGTAATCAATAGAATAATCCATCGCTAAGAAAATAATTGATGGGTGCGGCCCTATATAGCTGTACTGTAGATATACAGTATTAGTTGTTAGGTGGACTTTTTGAAAATGAAATGTGGAAATTTGGCTCCAAGTGTGGGGACAGCCCTACAGTTAAGTAGTGCCCTTTATTAAATGTAAGTGTGCGTGCTTTCAGAACAATGCACAGATGAGATAAGAGAGTGTGTGAGGGTGAGTGAGTGGTGACTTAGTGTTAAAGTGCAACAGCTTTAACCTCTTCAGGTTTGAAGGTGCTTGCACATATTCATTTCATATTGAATAAAAATCCAAAGCCATAATTCTATGTAGCAGTCATAGTTTTAGTGTTATGCTATATGACCTATGTTGAACTATGGACCTTGAAGCACTGGCACATCAATATTCCTGTGTAACAAAAGTATTGAAGAAAACACCAGAAACTAGGCCAATGATGAACCAAAGCACCAGCCACCACTGGCAGAGAAGCAAACCGGAGGGAAAACATTGGAACGACTCACACAAATGAATCAGACAACTGTCTAGTCAGGTGTTGTACCGTACTTCCTTATTTTGGGTGGAACCCTGCGGTTACTGGATGGTTCTCTGTTCTGTACAGAGCTGAGCCTGTACTCAGTGGTGGTTGTTTACAGTAGATTAATGAGTTACCACTGATGGATCGTCTTGTGATTCACCACCACTATAATGAATGATTTGTATTGTGTCAGGCACTTAGAGGGGAGCCTTGCACTCAAGCGGTGCTGTGTTGAACATAGACTCAAACTGCATTACTCGGTGGCGGTGCGTGGAATATAGACTACACATGCAGGACTTTGGAGATTGTCATTAATGCCTCCTGTGGCTGCAGTTTTCTCTAACCAGTGTTATTGTCTGTCATGCTTTTGCAAGCATGTGTACGCGCACACACGCGCATGCACACGTGCGCACACACGCACGCACAACAGCAGTAGTGTGAGCTTGATCACAAACGTGGTGTCTGTCGTCCATGGAAATGATTTGATTGTGTTTGTAGAGCTTTGTTTGGGAGGAGTGGAGTGTTGTGTGTAGATTAGCATGCTAGCAGTGTTGCATATTTTGGCAGCCAGCAGAAGACAACTCCAGCTGGCAGAGGGATAAGAGAAAAGATCTGTTGCTCTATCTTTGTCTCACAGATGTGAACACAGAACACATACTCCGACCCACACTGATGACGGAAGGGGCTATGATTATTTTATTTCACACCAGATTATCGATAGACAGGCAGTACACTAATAGATAGTATGCAGAAGCGCTCGTTAGAAATCACTCAACGGTTCTGAGTGCCACCCGCTTTTTAAATTGCACATAATGAAATGCAGGAGTCAGCAGGACGTTGCGTTCTTGAAAACGAGCGCTTCCAAACTCGGACACAAAATAATCATCTGCACGGAATTTCTTGTCAGAATTTTCAAAAAGTAACTCATAACATGTTGGTTTCAAATCTGCTGCAGAACCAATCAAACAAAGGTTCAAGGTTCAAAGTGGTACTTTATTGTTACATCTTACAGGTACATAAAAGTAAAACTTGTTTTTGTTTGGCTTCCTTCAGACAATTCAGGAAGTCAAATGGGTTTTGATGCATTCAATTGATGGCTCCAGTGTGGCTGCAGTCTTTGTGAACAATGGGCGTGTTTGACAATGGTCACCAGAACCAGGGACATACTGTATAAATATAATTATGTTTCCATAAGTGGGCTTACATAGTAGAGGGGGTGTCTCTAATATTGAATATTGAATCAAGCAACTTTCCTGTGTAGACGACTTAAAATGATGTCTGCTACTCATTTACGCCCTGCACATAAACACAGGGTTGGGTAGGACATTATGATGAATCACATTCTAGGCCCAAAGTCATGGTCCCAGTTAATTATTCACTCCTATAACCAGAGGCAAGAACTTTTTTTATTGTTAGCCTTGCTTTGCTTATTTATGGTTTAGCCCTAGGGCCTTGTTTGTTCTCATTTAGTCCGACATGGATGGTCATGGTTTACCATGACATGCTTTGAAATAATAATTACTGTAATGTGAATATCTAACCCATAATCTAACCTACTGGAAGTTACCTAATAAAAAAAATACACTAACAGTTGCTGAACTTGCCTGGATACTAGCATGCATGCCCTTCAAAAATAAAAACATTTGACTTGTGTTTGACCGAATACCAGACGAGTCGCCCCTTTACCAAATCTCCCCGGGCATACAGCCGGCGGAACTGCGCAGCCTGCATTCCTAAAGTAACCTAAATAGATTATGCTTAAACGGTTAAACCTAACCTTATTCCTAACCTCAGTAAAACTATACTTAAACCTAACCCTATACCGGTCCTAAACTTAACCCCAGTAAAACTATGCCTAACCCTATATTTCTAACCTTATTCTCAGTAAAACAAAAAAAATAATACAAGAACCACGGCACAGAGCGGTCGGCGTGAGGTCGGTGGAAGAAAATCGGGAGGTGAGATGGTTTAGGGCGACCTTACCTGATACCGTTTGACCTGTGCAACAAAGTGAAGTCACAGGAATAGAACGGAGCACAAATATCCCCCCCCCAATAATATTAAATGCTTATACTGTCTGACACAGTAATGTCAGTCAAACTACCTCTCTCATAGGTGTGCAGTGTTTCCACTCCAGTGTTTCTCCTACATATATGCACCACTGCTTAAAGCATTCAGATGATACAACTTCATCCTTGGGGAAACACTGGTCTCTGTTATGTCTCTTTCTCATCTGTGTGAGCGTGCATCATCACCAGCTCTGAGATAATATGTAGAAGTGGTTGGTATTGAATTACCTTGGTCATAAAGGCTTCCTCTAGGCTAGGGTCAAAGGTGCAGGCTATCTCTAATACAGACACTTCTCTCATCAACCAACAATATTTGGTGTATTAGCTGTCAGAGATGTAAAGGTATCTGGGTTATCACAGAGTTGGAACATGGATAGAATGACACAGGAATGTTTGTACTTTCTCTCTGAGGATGCATGATATTTTGATATGTTCTTTGCTATGTGTTCCACTATTCTATCATGGCGTGCTATGTACATTCCTTTTGTATGCATAACAGGCCAGCCATTCAAGATGTGTGACAGTGTTTCAGTGATCTGTTCTGTGGTGTGGTGCAAGCAATGAGGGACCTGAGTGGTGGGGAACCAGATGGAAAGATTGCGTCTGGTGGGAAGGACTTGTAGTCTGGCTTTAACTGTGAATGTGATTGAGTGATTGAGTGCAGTGTTCTTAATGACAGAGTGATCTAGGGAAGACATGCAAGTTTCCCTTGGAGTTTTAGTCCAGTCCAGTGTTGTTGTTGGTGTACATCCATGAGCACTCGTCTGGCACCTGTAGCCGTTAGCAGGTGACTGTGTCCAGTATAGAAGGTGACCGTTGCCCTGACCTGGATGAGGGGATCAGTTACTGTATAATGTCCTCTGAGACCCTCACAGTCTCTGAGATAGACCTCACCCACTCCAGGGACACTCCAGTACGGACAAAGGAAGGAGACACACACACACACACTGGCTAAAAACAATTTGTAACAAAATGACTCGTATGACTTAAAAGTACTACGACTGGATAACAGAATCGACAATGCAACACTTTATGAGATTGTAGATCGGCTATTTTAGCAATTCTTTTTTTTTTTTTTTTTAGGAAATTAGATTTTTGCACTATAATGGCATTTCCAAAATGGCTTGTTTGAACGTGGATGAAAGTAAAATTATGATTTTATGCAATATGCTTAAAAGTGGGGACTGCTTCATGCCCCCTGTGTGATATTTGGTGCCTCTAAGGGGGCCCCGGGGACCCCAGGTTGGAAAACACTGCAACAGATAGCAAAAGGGAATTTTCTTGACCTTTGTGATGTAAGGCTAATGCTAGTGTCCTTCAGAAAGCTCTGTTCCAAATGCTTTACATCAAGGGGGCACTTTATGATGTAGCAGTATGGTGATTGGTGAGAGAGAATGACACAGCTCTATTTATCATAGCCTTGTCTTTTTGTATCCCCGGTGATTCTTCACCCTGTCAAGTGAATTGGAAGGATCCTCCAGGTTGGCCGGCAGAGTGTTGCTATGCGACAATAGGCCAGGGAAAATAAACTGACTAACCCACTGTGTCATGCACGCCTTAAAGTAATACACAACTCGTGATGTTTCATGGCCCACTATTCCAGTGTAATAAAGATATAACCCCTGGAACAAACACATTACAGAATGAAGCCCTACACTCCTACAGTATGAACAAAGTTCAGGTTCTTTTCTGACCTGTGTGTGTGTGTGTGTGTGTGTGTGTGTGGTGTGTTGTGTGTGTGTGTGTGTGTGTGCTCTCTGCTTGGCTTTCACGCCCACTCGACCTATCTTTCTCATTGGCTGCTGTATTGACTACCTATCGTCCTAATTGGCTGCCTCGTCTCTAGGCAACCAGACACTTTTTGCCTCTAGACGACCCCTCAGCCAATGGGATTGCATTGCAGCCAGCAACAACGTGTGTGTGCAGCTGGTAAAATAAAAAATAAAATAAAATATGGAGTTTGTTTTTAATCCATTGTTCCATTCTAGAACTGGCGGATGATTCGTTCCCTTTTGTTTTGCAGATGACCCTCAGTGATTGACAGATGTGTGGCACTGCAGAAACCCATCTTCTCCTGGTGGAGAACTGAGTTCTGGGACAGTGAGGTGAGCGGATTTACGGATTTATCTTCTCAAACGGGTTCATTATTTAGCTGCCGCTGACATCTAGTGCATGCATTCATCCCTCTTCACTAACCTCAACAGTAACACCACTTGAATGTGAAAGCAGAAGTTGCATAAACTTAACATAAATCTCTCTGAAATGTTGTGGCTTAGAGGATACTAATGGGGGCGCACATAACATATTTTGGCTAGTTCTCAGGGGAGCACATGGAGATGTTGCCTGGTGCGCACTGTGGGCCGACGTCTCTAATCTTCCACAACGTTACTTTAGCCTGCATGAGACAGATAAAATGAACTACTCACCTAATGACGCGGAGGTTCCATGTTTAATGTACTTCCAAAGTGTGTACATTGTTTTAAGTCACAGGTAGGCTTGCCACCTTTTGAGATCTTGAAATAAGGAACACTTACCACATGGCGAAGCAGCGCCGTTATCGGATCACATTGACTAACTGGCCTTGGAACGCCTCGGGATCCCCCAGGATTAACTTAATTTAAGTTACTAATGTTGTTCTGGAGAGGGAAGTCTGGGGCTCTCTGGTGGAGCTGTTGCCCCCGCGACCCGACTATGGATAAGCTGAAGTGTGTGGGTTCTTGTTTATTACTTGCTTAGACTAGCGCTTCATACGGCATAATAACACCTTGTCATGGAAGCTTGGTTACAACCGAAACAAATTTCCTCTTCCTGTTCAAAATTAGAGATACCTCTAAATAATAATAATAATAATGAGTCAACAATAGTTTTATAATAGCTGCGATACACACAGATGAAGGCAGGTAGGCCACGTTTGATGAATGGCACCGAAAATACACCCTCCTTTAGTAAGCAAAGCAGTTACTATATTTACCCAGGGTATCTGGGCTAAGCTCAAGAACTTGTTTCCAGCCAGGCTCTGCTCATAGAACATTTCATGGTAGTGGTTCAATGCCTTGCTCAAGGGCACTTCAGCGGTGGTAATTTTAACGTGTCGGACCGCTGATTCGAACTGGCGACCTTCCGGTATCAAGACCGCTCCGCAATCCGTTCGGCCACCGCTGCCACGTAGTCACTTCATTTTCACCTGGTCGTAAATTTCCTCAGTGAATCAGGCCAAAAGTATTTACAGTTGAGAAAGTATTTAATGTCACATAAAGAATGGAATATAATTGACAACCCTGACCCTTTGGAACTTTTTTTAATTAGTATTAAAGAGGAGAGGGGGTACAAAAATAGTGTCACAATTATACAACTGTTTGCTCTCGCACCAGGAAACACCCTAGATGTAAAAGAAGTGGGAGTTAATGGAAAAGAATGTTATAGATAATAGACGACAGAGATTGTGAGGCGGTGTGAGAAGGGGCTCATAAATTATGAATGGAAAGAATTTAGTTGGAAAATGTAGATTTTAGGATGCCATTCATAGTGTCCAAATGTTAATAGTATTAAAACAGTCTGCTGTTTTCAGTGAATGCTCGTCTATTATGACTTTCCCAGAATATGGATGCTAGAGTTCATGTGGTTAAGTAACGGAAATCAAATCAAACTTTATTTCTATAGCACATTTACAACAGACGAGGCTGACCAAAGTGCTGAACAAGGTCAAAACAACAGAACAAAGCAATATAAAGCAACAATACAAAATGGCAGGAAACATGAATGAGACAATAAAATATAAAACAAGAGCATAAATTAGCACAGAGCAGAATAACGGAAGACAGAGAGCTCAGGTGAAATTAAAAACAAGGGAGAACAGATTATGAGTTTTGAGTAGGGATTTGAAAGCCCCAATTGACTGGGCGGATCTAATGGGGAGGGGGGCAGCATGTGTCAGAGCCTGGGGCCCGCAAAAGCACGGTCGCTCTGCTCCTCTTGCTAGTAGGCTCGACCAGCAGCAGCTTGTCCGCAGACCTTAAAGCTCTAGCCGGGACATAGGGCACAATTAAGTCGGTAGGAGGGTGAGAGGCTGTGACGTGTTTTAAAAACAAATACAATAACCTTAAAATCAATTCTAAACTTAGCAGGGAGCCAATGGAGAGAGGCCAGAACTGGAGTGATGTGGTCTCGTTTTTTGTGCGTGTGATGCCTGGTCGATGCCAATGTACAGAGATTTGCAGTAATCGATTCGTGAGGATTATAAAAGCGTGAATGAATGACCATCTCCAGCTGTTTAGGGGGAGGTAGGATTTTACCTTAGAAATGATTCTTAATAGGAAAAAGCTTGTTTTTACAATAGAGCTAATTTGTTTATTTACAGTTTAAGCACCGCCCCCGAGAGAACGAGATCAATTTACCTTTGTAATCGATGCCATGCCTGAGACCCTAAGATTTGTTTTATTGCCAATAATTAGGGGGGGGGGGGGTTAATTGGCATGTTTTAGCATTTTTTGCTAACGGCCAAAATCCACGCACATACGCTGTCTTTATTTGCATTATGGCTCATAATCTGCTCAAAATGCGATATTCTGGGCTTCATTCGAGCTTTATTTGACTTAGATATGCCAAAAACTATGATCGCCCGGACGATTCACCTCTGCTGCTGTCCTTTGAAAAAACTAGCCGATGTTTACTAGAGTTTGAACCGGAACTAATTGTCGGCCATTTTAGCTGTTTGGTCAAAAACGTCTGGCACTGGTGAGCTACCGCCTCCTACAGCACTGGCGCTGAACCAGTTTTTAATTTATTTTCGTTGAGGGTGCGTCGCAATGTGAATTTGTAATCTGTCATTTCATTGAATTGTTTTGAATTTTATTTAGAAGTTTCACCTGTAATGACATGCCCAAAATAGGAACGGAAGGGTTAATGTGGTTATGATGTTAGATTGTGCCATAGACACACACAGGCTTTCACATGACTCTCATTACCCCATAAAAGCCCTGTTCAATTTATGACAAAACAAGGATTAGGCTCTCCACTAAACCTAATGTGGCACCAACAAATGTAAATCTACTTGTTGGTGCCACTGTTATCTTGCAACACTGTTCAGTTTGTAACTTTCCCTTTCTCATACGCTATATTTATACTGGATAGTTTTTGATTGATGCTATCACTAATCCGACTTTCTTTTTTGGAATAACTGAACTCAAACAATTTACTATCTTAAACTAGTACACTATGATAAGATGGCGAAACCATTGGAAAGTGTGTTTGAGGAGGGGTTGACTACTATACTACTAATGTACTGTAATTTTCCAATATGTTAATAAATACTTCAATCAATCAATCAAACCTAACCTTACACATAGCCAGTTAAACCAACCGACTAATGCCTGAAATGTCAATGGGAACTTCTCACTTTTTGAAATGAAAAATACATACACTTAGTCCTAATCCATAATCCTATCAAGTAGAAACCCCAACAAGCTGTTTTCTAGAGTGTTGAAATGCTAAGACGGCAAAATGTGGATGATGACGCAACTAAAGCAGCTCAAAGCCCATGTCTCATGACCATGGTCTGAACAATACGTGTGTGTGTGTGTGTGTGTGTGTGTGTGGGGGTGGGGGTGGGGGTGGGGGTGGGTGGGTGGGTGGTGTGTGGAGAAAAAAAAGTAGAAATGGCTCTCTACATTCTTATCATTGCTATTAGAATTAGAATTTTTGTTCAGTAATGTCTCTCCAGCTCTTTAGTAAACATGAAATTTCAGGTCGGGATACCCCGTTGGCGACTTATCGCCCTGCATCTCTTGCATTAACACCCTCAACTGGTATCCAAAAAGTCACTGGAGCCTGTAGCTTTCCCATTCCCACACTACCAGTACCAACCTTATGTACACACACACACACACACACACACACACCCTCACTTGCACTGAGACACATGCCTCATTCATAGCCAGCCTAAGCAAACACGGCTTGCCTTTTCATGGGATAATTAATGAGAATACATTTTCCATGTGATGCTTTCCGAAGGATTATTTTAGGCAGTCTGCTGTGGTTAATTTTAGCTGCGCAATACAGAGAACGTGGATCAAGCCTTCCACCCACAGCCCAACATTAATTGTTTCCCTGGGTACAAGATGCTATGGAGACCAGTAAAATTGGGAAGAAAACATACAATTATTCATTTCTTTCAACTTTAATATCTAGCTGCCGTGCACAGTTATTTTTATATATTGTTTAGACTGCAGTCATCTTAGATACATGATCACTTCAGGTTTCATATACTCGACTGAATGAGGTTCAACTTCACCTTAAAGTTTATTGTCACATCTGATGGGGTTTATTGTCACATCTGATGGGGTTTATTGTCACATCTGATGGGGTTTATTGTCACATCTGATGGGGTTTATTGTCACATTTGATGTTTACAGTGTAAAAGAGTGGGTGAACTTTTTTCCGTGTAGGTTTCCATAAATTGCAGTTAATAAAGACGGTCATAAGGAAGGAAATGTTTCAAATTACAAAACAATATAAATGTACATAAGAATTTAAAAAAATTAAATGATCATTTGTGATTTTGTAAATGATTCCGTGTAATATACCGTATTTCAGTTATAGTTAATCTCTCAAGAACAGATTCTGTGCTGCGCTACCGAATCTGTCAGCAAGGCCATTCAGAATGTGTATAGACTGTTGATTGGGGGACTGAAAACACAGGCACACCACAGGAAGTGGAGGCACACCACAGGAAGTGGAGGGCTGAGGCCAAGAGGCAAATTCAAAGGAAAAAACAGCAGAGGGTGCTGTTTTTTCTTTTCTTTTTGCCGATGGGTTCCCAGATTGAGTTACTGTTGACTATTAGAGTTCTGTAGAAGGTTGCACAGCAACCTTTTGGGAACAAGTTAAGTAATTGTGTGTGCCTTTATTGAGGAGTTAGTAGTAGGCATGTTACTTGTGTGTGAACACAATGTCGCCTTGTTTTTTGTGGTAGCTCTGGAAATTCCAGCACCATCTTTATGCTTTATTAATTTGGATCCCCATTTGCCCCAAAAGAACATTTTTCAAAGAATGACAATCCATAAAATTACAAGTCGATTACCAGACTTTTACTTGTAACTGAGTAGTTCTACATTGCAGTAATTGATACTTTTCGTTCTATCCCGTTTCCCGTATCTCTGATCTCCATCTCCCTCTTCCTCCGTCAGGCAGCTGAGGTGGGGGGGCTCTGAGGAAGATGTTGGGTTCGGAGCGTGGCATCGTGGAGGAATGGCTCTCAGAATTCAAGGTAAGATCCTGGCGTGGCACTCGCTCGTGACTCGTGACACTGATACGCTTGTGTGGCAGTCATCCTTGGGGTGGCATTCATCCAGGGAACCACTCCTTGTGAGTGGAAGAGTGCTGGCAAAGGGGGGTGTGTGAGTGTGTGTGTGTGTGTGTGTGTGTGTGTGTGTGTGTGTGTGTGTGTGTGTGTGTGTGTGTGTGTGTGTGAACCTCAGTACTATTTGATTCCTATGGGATTATTATTTGATGTACAGTAGTGGACTCGGAAAGCTATTTTGTGTGATGGAGAGGCTATAAATGGATGAAAATCAGTGAGGGTCTAGGCGACACTAGGCTGTGCTGCATTTCATGCGTGTCGAGAGTAACATACCACTAAGGAGAAGACCAGAGCTAACACAATGCAGCACAGCCTAGTGTCGACTGCTGGAAAAATAAAAATAACAATTTCCCTACTCACCAATACAGACGGTTTTGTGGTGTCGAAAGACTACTTTCCTTATTGGACACACATATAAAATGCACTTTTTGGCCAGAATAGAAAATATTTCACTGGCAGGAAAGATCTGGTCGCAGTGGAGTAACTAAAACATTTTTTGTTGAAATTCTGACCAAAAAGTGCATTTTACACATGTGGTGGGGTGCTCAGAGTGGGTCCACTAGGGAAAGTAGGCTTTCAACTCCAGAAAACCGTCTTTGTATTGGTGAGTAAAAGTGTTATTTTTATTTTTGCAGCGCAGTTGACAGGCAGTGTCATTTTATATTTTCAGTTTCATGCGTGTGCAGGAAGTAGAAAGTTCCATAGCGTTAAGGAGAAGTCCTTAACGCTATGGACCAGAGCTAGGGGGGCTGTTAAAGGGCGGAGGGAGTATGTGATGAACAGACGTCGGGGAGGGAGGGAGGTAGAGCGGGAGCGAAGCAGAACACAGTGAGTCAGTATGTGATCGGGCCACTCCAGGCACACTGTGTTCTATCTTCAGTCAAAATGACCAGGCTGTGTTCTGTGCTAAGGAAAACGCTTGCTATATCTTATCAACATGATTGTAGAGACAGTCAGGCACACACAACTTATTTGACACACAGATTGACACACGTGAAATGTTTGAATCGATGTTGTCATAGCAGCTAATCGTATGTGTGTTATGTGTGTTGGGCGCTGTAGATGTGCTGTGTTCGGTGCACGACACCTGCATGAACGCTATGTTGTTGATGCGGTTTAAGAGAAGCCTTGGTTCAAACAGCGTTGCCATGACTGGAGTTCAGACTTTTGAACTCCAGACACTCCCTAGTAGATAGTACATGAACTTGGGGAGGTATGCATTCTTGACTATGCATACAAAAAATAGATGACATGTAAACCTCTTAACTCCATTGGACCCTCAAACTGTCTGCTAAAGCAACTAACTCCACCACCTCTCCCCCTCTCATGACGATATATAAAGAACACCAACTTTGATGAGACAGTATTGCTTTGTTTCCAAAATATAAGGTTTTCTAACTTTTCTTCATTTCCTGATAGATTTATATTTTTCATTTCCTGAAAATTGAATATTTCGGAGTTGGGAAGAAAACATACAATTATTCATTTCTTTCAACTTTAATATCTAGCTGCCGTGCACAGTTCTTTGTATATATTGTTTAGACTGCAGTCATCTTAGATACATGATCACTTCAGGTTTCATATACTCGACTGAATGAGGTTCTCATTGCAGGGTGGTTTCTTCCCGACAGCAGAGATGTTTTATTTTGAACATTTGACAGTTACTCCCACAGCACACTAGCCAAACGCCTACAAGCAGACAGCAGCAGATCAACATGGGAGCACATTAAAGGCATACACTCCTCGTCAGCCTTGCATGCACATGTGACAAGGCTGTGCTATGATTAAAATATAAAAAATTTATTAACCAAATATTGAAATTCGAATAGCAACCTGTTGGAATGAGCATCAGAATATTTTGGGTTAATCAGTAGGGGTGTTACTTCTAATAATCCTAATCATGCACACACACACACACACACACACACACACACACACACACACACACACACACACACACACACACACACACACACACACACACACACATCTTTGCAGATTCGATATGTGGATGGATATACACTGTGTTCTTGTCTCCTTTCACCCCAGACCCTGCCAGAAGCCCTCATCTCCAGCTATGCAGGCAGCCTCCACCTGAAGAAGTCCCTGGTGCCAGCTCTCTACAGAGTCATCCAGGACCCCAGCAATGAGGTAATACACATATGCATCATTAGGATTCAATGCCAAGTTCCTTTACACACATGATACACAGACATACACAGTCAAAACTGTGGGGAAAAATACCTTACTCAATCCATTGAGGAAGTTTCTATGTGGTGTTGTACTCAGGGAAATGTATTTCTTGTGACTTTCCTTATCTCACACACACACACACACACACACACACACACAAACACACGTGGACGGACACAAACACATACGTGGACGGACAACACACAAACGCACATGCACACACACGCTGGCTGTGTTCTGGGAGGATATGGTGGACAGTCACAGTTGCAGTGCCAGCCTTGTTACCTGTGAGATGAGACACTCGTCACCTTGGCAGGGTGTGACATCTGCTGCCCACAGCACCCAAAACACACGCACGGCACAAAATAGCAGATCTGCAAGCGCTGCGTTGGGAGCTTGCTGATCTGCTATGTTCGGTGCACGATACCCACACACATCTCGTATAAATCAGGATTAAGTGTTACATTGCTATTACTGTACTGTACATGCACATATGTGCTATATACCAATACAGACATCGCACAATGTTTGTGTGTAGTAGTGTCTCTGTACACGGAATCACATTTTGGGCCTGGCACTAAGTTTTATGGTTTTCTTTCTTTTCCTTGTTTCTATACCAGTAATGATTCATAATTTCCATTTTATTGAAACAAATTTTCTGAAGCACTTAGGACCATAATATCACTCAGACTAACATTAACAGTCAGTGGCTCCTTCTGTCTCTCTTTTCCACTCTTTCATTCAGGACTACAAACTCCATTAGAGTTGTCATTCTGACTGCACAATCCCATTAGCGTGCGTGCGTAGTCACTAGACTAGATGCACTAGAGTCTAGTAGTGCATGTATATGCATATGTGCATGTTTGTGTATTGCATGTGTGTGTATTGCTGATTAGATTGAGGAGCAAATCAATCAAAGCCAATTCAATAATGAGAGGGTACTCATTGCAGGGTCAGCTACCGTACACACACACACGCACGCACACGTGCTGTTTTTCCAGTTGGTAGCCCAACCCTTATAGGGCCTAGACAGTCCTTCCATCAAACCCGCCTATGCCTGCATCATAGCGATTCATCGTCTCAGCTTAATCAATTCCTATTGATTGATTGGGGATAAAACTTTCCCTCTTCACGTCAATGCACTATTATGGTGGGAAGAAAAAAATACGAGTGAATCTTATCTTTAAATCGGCGGTACGGCAAGATAAAGCCTCACTGAATTCCTGTAACTATCTAGAAAGACTGATCTGAGTCAAAATGAAGGAAGCATGTGAATGAACGGTAGTTTATCAGGAGGGCAAATCAAGAAAGGGGAAGCAGGAGATTGAGTGAGATAAGTCGGGGGCAGGCCGCTGCAGCTCATCTTAACTCCTCCGCGATCCCCTTCGCTTCCTCCTTATTATTCTCCTTCCGTACTTTCCTTCAGACTCTATCGTTTCAGCTTTGATCCCGATTTTTGAGTGCCCTAGACCAAGGGTTCCCAAACTTCTCAAGCTGTGACCCCCCCCAAAAATAATCATATTTGAACTGATAAGCACGTTAAATTGTAAGCATTACATTTATGTAGCCGCACTACAATCACACAAAATCTTCTTGATCGGCTATTTTCACGTTTGCCTCTTTCTCACGTACTATTTGACAATTTAGGTACTGTTTGGGTGCCTAGTACGAGATTTTCGGTCTTTTTCGAAATAGTGAGTGTGAAATACGAGAAAGACGTGATACAAGGTTTTCACTGGTTTACGATAAATGGTATCTTTGTGTCACCGTTTGACTGTTCCTTGTTCTTGTAACTAGGAACAAGGAAATCACACTATTTCAAGCATTCAGATTCCTACCTGAAACTACCTAAAAATCACACTTGTGTGAAGTGAGGGGCGCTCTCATCATGATAGATCATCGTCATACATCACATTCCGTGCTCAGCCAATCAAATCATCACAAATGTCATTCCGGCCAATCACTTTTGGCGCCATCGCTTTTCTTTTTTTCTTGTCCTGTTAAGACGTATGTCGACATGCATTTCTTGTCTCTGTGTCCCTCCAGCTCCTCGAGCCTGTGTGTCACCAGCTCTTCGAGCTCTACCGGAGCTCTGAGGACCGCCTGCGGCGCTTCACCCTGCAGTTCCTTCCAGAGCTGGTGTGGGTGTACCTCCGGGTCACCGCCAGTAGGGACCGCCAGAGTAATGGGTGCATCGAGGCTCTCCTCCTGGGCATGTATAACCTGGTGGGTGCCAATACGTCTTGGGCATAACAGTGGTAGCAGTAATAATGGGTAAAGGGCTGATGTTAACGGTGTTATCAAGAGATTATTTTGCCCCTCGTGATTTCAAAACGTGTTGTGATGCTGTTTGCTTTGTGCCATTTTTGTGTCCCTGTTTGGACTGGGTGCTAGTGAGGAGAGGGGCAAAACTTACCAACATAAATTGACATAACGATTGGCCAAAATAAGAGGTAATTGTATTGCTAGGCACAGATCCTTCACATATTGTGAAGTCAATGGCCCTCAGGAATGCAACAATTGGCTGCCATCGCCATGCCATTACAATAAGCTTGTGTTAAAATTTTAATTCTTGTGATTAATTTCCCAACCACCAACTACAGGTTAACCAAGTTTAAGAATATGCGCTAGATTTTGGTCCAGTATCGGTCTGCTTTTTTCACATCAGAAACCATTTCCTTGCTGCTGTCTTCCATTGCTACCATTGCTAAACAGACAAGTTAGAGAGTAGTTGCTTGCTCGACAAGAAGCATAGAACTACAGCTTGGCGTTTACTACGCGTCAAAGTAGTCAGCAAGAAACATGGCGCTGAAAGTGGGCGTAGTTATCCCCGAATCTCAACTCTGTCGTCACTACGCTCGTCCCCTACACTTACCATGAAGTGATGGTGGGTGTGACCACAGAAAAACCTCATATTGACCCCTACTTTGTCCCATATAATAATAATAACCCACTGGTACATTATTTAACTAGGAATGGGACTGTGGCAGCCCATCTTTAAGATGCACTGATGTTGTATTTGTGAGGCGTCATCTGTTACTAGAGGATATACCAATGCTATACATGTGTTTACAGAGTCATATAACCAACAAGACTTGACTCTCCCCCAGGCATTTGTCAGGGTAGTATCTGTCTCTAACCTTTTAGTTAACAGTTTCAACCAAGCCAATGAAGCAAGTACTCTTATTTACATTCTTTCTCAGACAGGATATATAATATATATATAAAATATATATAAAATGTTGTTGTTGTTGTAGAGCTGTTGCAGGATAAATTAAGGTATTCGTTCATCATAACTAATGGAGGTACAGTAAGAACATTATTGTGGCACAGACAATAGTCTCTAGGGAAATGGTAGCGTAATGGACAGAGCTCCGATGTATAGCTTCACCAGGAAACACACTTGGGGAAATGGACTAAGAGCAAACGATCTCCACGGAAAGAGCTCCCTGTAAGCTACCTCGACGAGAGGTATGTTCATGCATTATTTAGCTCATTGTACTAGCCATACCATTCTACACACAGTCTCCTATGGTCATTGACTACAGCACAGATAAGCAGCCTTGCTCTCAGCAGCTCCATCAGATATTCAGAGATATACTGCCAGCCAGTGAAGGGTACGGCTAAGGTTGGACAAAGATTGCACTGAATGTCGGAGATAAAGCTGTATAACCTGATTAGTAACACATCCAACGGCCTGAATTATGGATGCTTGGATCGACTGGTGCACATAATAATATGGCACACGCGGAGAATAAAACGGGAAGGGTCCAATAAAATCTGGATTGTTAATTTAATTATCAAAGTGTAAAAGTTGACCCATAGCAAAAAGAATACATGCATACAGTACAGAACAAAAACATACGCATACAGTAGAGGCTCTCCCATCCACTCAAAACACTCCACATTCTAATTATTTAATTGTCTCCACCAGGCCGAAGGCATGGGGAGAGAGTATGTTTTGCACTCCGTCCGTGTGTGTGTCCGTCCGTCCGTCCGTGTGTGTGTCCGTCCGTCCGTCCGTCCTTCCGTCTGTCCGTTACCAGCTAATCTCCGGCACCATTAACCCGGTCGATGCCAAACTTTGCACACACACTCCCTGGATGCCAACGATGAACCTCTGCCCCACATTTTCCAGAACGGCCTGTTATAGCGCCACCATGAGGCAGCTTTTCAATTTTTTTACCTAAAACTGCACCGATCTGCGTGAAACGTTGCATGCACACTCCCTAGAGGCCAAGGACAAACCTTTGACCTGCATTTTCTGCATCTGCCTTTTATAGCGCCACCAGGAGGCCGACTTTTGTAAAACACATTTTTGGATATTACTCCTCCAGATTCTGTCCAAAAATCTCACAAATCGTTACACAGTATCTCTATGGTCATGTGCTCAAGTCGGATCTGTCCGATATTTCATATTCCATCCTAATTGGCTATAATTGGCTTTCACAGTTTGCAAGATTGCCCCGTTTTGAACAAAAGCCTCAAATCATGAACGCAGCATGCAATTTACGTGAAACCTTTCACACATTTTCTTACTAGGCTGAGGAATATATCCCACCCTTTTCACATTGGCCTGTTATAGCGCCACCAACAGGTTGATTTGTGTTCCTCAACAAAATGAAGAAAACTGTTGCAAAAAACAAACATGTTTATATTACTCCTAAACATTTTGCCAAACATCTCACACAGTCCTATCCTCCTGGTGGAGACCTGTGCCCAGAAGGGCACTTTTTCTAGTTATTTTTATTTTACTACTATTATTTTTTTTGACCAATAACATCTGCAATGAAACACCTTACAAACAGTAATACTATTATTAGTATTACTGTTTGTAAGGTGTTTCATTGTCTCCACCAGGCCGAAGGCATGGGGAGAGAGTATGTTTTGCACTCCGTCCGTGTGTGTGTCCGTCCGTCCGTGTGTGTGTGTGTCCGTCCTTCCTTCCGTCCGTCTGTGTACAGCTAATCTCCGGCACCGTTAACCCGGCCGATGCCAAACTTTGCACACACACTCCCTGGATGCCAACGATGAACCTCTGCCCCACATTTTCCAGAACGGCCTGTTATAGCGCCACCATGAGGCAGCTTTTCACATGTTTTACCTAAAACTGCACCGATCTGCGTGAAACGTTGCATGCACACTCCCTAGAGGCCAAGGACAAACCTTTGACCTGCATTTTCCGCATCTGCCTTTTATAGCGCCACCAGGAGGCCGACTTTTGTAAAACACATTTTTGGATATTACTCCTCCAGATTCTGTCCAAAAATCTCACAAATCGTTACACAGTATCTCTATGGTCATGTGCTCAAGTCGGATCTGTCTGATATTTCATATTCCATCCTAATTGGCTATAATTGGCTTTCACAGTTTGCAAGATTGCCCCGTTTTGAACAATAGCCTCAAATCATGAACGCAGCATGCAATTTACGTGAAATCTTTCACACATTTTCTTACTAGGCTGAGGAATATATCCCACCCTTTTCACATTGGCCTGTTATAGCGCCACCAACAGGTTGATTTTTGCAAAACACATTTTTGGAACAAAATGCCTCAAATCATCCAATTGCCATCAAAGGCGTATGAAGAAATGGCAATCGGTACACATGATCTCTGTAGTCATGTGATCAAGACGAGTCTGTTGGATTTCTCAGATTGTACACTGATTGCCTAAGATTGCCTTCCAAGGTTTTCAGGAGTGGCCCGTTTTGTACAAAATGCTGCACATGTCCTGCTCATCCACAATTCTATCCTCAGAGATGCTATGAGTGATCTGGCTCTGCATTTCCTCAACAAAATGAAGAAAATTGTTGCAAAAACAAATAAAAAAAAACATCTCCTAAACATTTTGCCAAACATCACACACACTCCTATCCTCCTGGTGGAGACCTGTGCCCGGAAGGGCACTTTTTCTAGTTGCAGATGTTATTGGTCAAAAAAAATAATAGTAGTAAAATAAAAATAATTAAATAATTAGAATAATCAAGCATTGATATTCTGTTTTGATGGATAGTTAAAGTAAATACACTTAGAAATAAATAGCAGCCAGTGCAAATGTCGTCTCGCTTGAGGAGTTAACCAATTTCAAGTGTTGTTTCTGTCCACTCCTTCCCTTTCTCCTGCCCTCCCCTCCCTCCTACTTTTCTGTCTCTCTGTTGCAGGAGATCGTGGACAAAGAAGGCACCAGCAAGCTCCTGTCATTCACAATCCCCTCTCTGTCCAAACCATCTGTATATCATGAGGTGGGATGTTGTTCACTACACCTTACTGTCTTGCCTTTTATTTTATTTTAGTCTATTTTTTCTTGACCCCACCGCGTGATGAAGGATGACCCATCTGACATCACCTTTTCCACATCTCTAGTGTAGACCAGTGCTTTTCTATCTTTTTGTGCCTATGGCAAAATGGCAGATCTACAAGCTTTTGTGAATTAGATACATACAAATAATTGTAAACTTTTAGCCTACAATGTCATCCTGAAAAGTGAAAACGGTGATGATATTTTTATATATATGACTGACTCTCTCATACACACACTGATCTCTCGACTTTATTCAACTACATTCTGTAGTAATCTGTCGTGTGTAGAGTCTGTTTGGTGGAGGGCTACCTTAGTCCTTCTCTCACCGATTCTTCCTGATTCAGTGTCTCTCTATTTCTATATTCAGATTTAAGTCTTTTGTTTATATCTTTGTCTGTCTGGTCTCTGTCTCCTGTATTGTTGACCACACAACAGCTAACTCCCCCGAAATGTATCACTTGAGTGTGCTATTGGCCTGGAATTAATTAGAATTAATAGGATATATCATATCAAGTTGTTTGTTCCACTTGTTTATCTGTTGGTCAGTTTGGTTCTCTAAGACGGAATGTATGTGTGTGCATCCAGCCCCTCAGAATCAGTTGTGTGTTGACAAGAGTACAGTATTGCTTTAATTTGTGACACAGCCTTCTGTGTCAGGTGGCTATATCGCTGAGCGCATACTAGAATTAGTCTCTCATTTCAAATCCCCCCCCGCCCCATCAAGAGCCGTCTACAATACAGACGGCAGAAAACCAATTAAATTACGGGGAGACCTCTGCACTACACACCATCAGAACGACTCACGCCGGGGCTCCACCGGGCGCGTCAGCGTCGCGTCACCGTCAGGGAATGTTCCCTTTTTAATCAATGAAGGGTGGCTCCACTGCCCGCGTTGCGTGACATTAACGCGTGCATTAAAATTGAACCGGTGCAATTTTTGACGCACGCGACGGAGACGCAACGCGTCCGGTGGAGCCCTGGCGTAAGTGTCTTTGCATCACCACAACAGAACGCTCACTTCGCCATAGATCTGGATTTTTGCTTTGTCATGGAGGGGAGTTCCACCTCTCCCTATATCACTGTACTTCTCATTCCTGCCTGCCTCCCTTCCTGCCGAGTACATTTAAGCACAGCCACACAAGCAATCTGGCCACCATTCCTCTAATGCTCACTTGGTTGTAAATTGTAAATGGTGCATTTATATAATATAGCGCTTTTATCCAAATCGCTTTACATAGATAAGTTGTGCATTACATTCACACATTCACACACCGATGGCGGAGGAAACCATGCAAGGCACCAACAGGAGCAATTGGGGGTTCAGAGTCTTGCTCAAGGACACTAACTCTGGGGAGCCCAGAATCGAACTGGGAACCTTGCAGTTCTCCATCTGGCCGCTCTACCGGCAGCGGCAGCGGTGGCCGAACGGTTTGAGGAGTGGTCTTGATACCGGAAGGTCGCCAGTTCGAATCCCCGGACCGGCGCGTTAAAATTACCACCGCTGAAGTGCCCTTGAGCAAGGCATTGAACCCCAACCATGAAATGTTCTATGAGCAGGGCATGGCTGTAAACAAGCATCTCGAGCTTAGTCCACCTACCCTGGGTAAACAAAGAACTTTGCTTTTTTTTTTTTACCATCCCTGAGCCACTGTGGCCCGGACACTTGGTTGTGTAACTCTTATGTAATTCGACTGGACCAGTTGTTTGCATACATTTGGGTGTTCTTTACATGAAAATGTTTATGTATTTGGCAGTGGACCCCCATCTGAAAATACTTTATGCAAGAGACCACTGTTGTAATTATTGTATTGTGAGCTTCTAGATTGGCTATTTTCAAATCCCGGAAGTAAAACAAGGTTAAAGTGGTTTAACTGTTGCTCTTTCTGCTGGTCCCTCTGAAACCCCCTTGACAACCACTGGACTAGACAAATAGATACCTTTTATTATCCTGCGGGTAAAAATCAGTACACATGTCATGAACACAGTCAACAGAAAGTAGATACTGAGGCAGTTTGGCAATGCCTCTTGACGTTCCACAGCATACCAGTAACAATTTGATTCCATATTGGCGAAATGGGATTATCAGTCCTAATAAAGGCCAGCACCAGCAAAACAAAGTGATAATCTTTCTCTATTAGGACGTTGTGCAGTAAATGTGTGTCATCATTGTTGAGCTCTGTACTGTGTTATTGTTCGTTTCATAAAGCGTTCTTGTTCCTTTACACTTGCGCACAGTACATGTAAGACACAGCTGACTCACTAGTCCTTATTTACTGTATGTCCGGTGTAATTACACAATGATTACGATACGATACAACTTTATTGTCAGCTTGCACTGAAATTTGTTACCATTTTCAAAATGGTTGGTACTGTAGCTGTGAGCAAGACAGTCTGCCTTCCCCTCTTGCACCTTTACAGCCACCTACATCACGTTCAATTATGTTTTCTATTCATCATAATGCAAAGTCTTCATAAAACATTATTCACAATCACGTTCTGTGAACTTCTGTCCCCCCTCCCCATTTTAAAATAAATGTTATGTCATTCCTAAAATCGCAGCCCTAAATTGTTGCTGTCCAAGTATAGTAATATAAATGTGTGTGTATTGTACCTTCTGATTCTGATCTTCTTTTGTCTATGTATCAGTATCTGGGTTAAGATGCCCTTCATTCTTCCTTGTAGAACACACTCACGGCTCCTTGTTTTCGCTGTGTTGTAGACCAGAATCTTAATGGCCTGTCCATCTATTGCAAAAGGAAAGAACAGATAAGAATGAATAAAATGTTCAGATTTGCTGTGTCTGAGGTGTTGTGCTTGTGAATACAGAACAGTATCATGTGTAAATGATTGATCCTTTTGTCTGTAACGTGTGTAGCTTAACGTGTGTCTATGTATGTGTATTGTGTGTGTTTGTACATGCAGCCCTCCAGCCTAGGGTCCATGGCGCTGACTGAGGGCGCTCTCTGTCAACACGACCTGATCAAAGTGGTGTACAGTGGCATCCATCCACAGAGAGAGACCTTCACTGCACAGAACAGGTAAAACACCCACTCCAGCAGTGTTGATTTACTCGCCTAATACTATGACGAAAAATGTTCGTCGACTACCTTTTTTGCACTGATGATCCAGTATACTGTAAGTAAAAGACAACATTCATAATTGATAATTGATAATTATGCAAAAATAATTGTGATTATCTCAAATAATTGCGATTAGGCAATGTAATAATTGTGACGGGCCTAATATTGTGACATTTTGTTATCGTAATAGCGATATGGACAATATTGTTACATTACTAATATTTTGTGTAGAGTAAAACAAAAAGGAGGGGGCCTAGTAGTATAGCCATGGTAGACTCTGATCAGTGGTTTAAGTGGTTATTCAACTTGATCCAACAGCTTTCTGATGATTACGTCAGACATTGCTACACACATCTCAAACACCAACCGTTCCATTGCTTCCTAAGCCGTGCACTTATTGGAGTAGCGAGTAGGCTAATACCAATCTAAGTAGGCTAATACCAACCAAGTAACGGATTTTAATATAAGTCAGGACCAGGGAGAAAGGGTTCTCCCTGGTCCCAAGTGATTTAGGATTGGCCATTGATGTGCAAAGAGTTTTCTTTCACGTGGGCTGTAGGCCTACACCTCAAAATATGTGTTGTTTTCAATAGCACATCATATACAGTAATATGATTGTTTCTATGGTTGTTTATAGCTTGCGTTTCGTTTACATAAAATATGTACCTAAACCTCTACAAAAAATATAGTTAACATACCGGTAGCTATATCAACCTTTCAATCAGAGATTTACTGATTGAATAGTTGATCTGATCAAGGATATTAGAGAGGGGTAAAACACCTTACTTGAAGTTACTTTCATTTGCGTCACAAAGCTGGTATTGGCAGGCCCGCCATTTAGTAACCATTTGACCCCCCAACCCCTCCCCTGCTCCACTCCAGAGTATGTTCCTGAGAGTATGTGTTCCTAAGCAATGGAGCAATGGCCATTTGTTTTCGGGATAACAGGCTCTTGAACTAATGGGCTTTCGGTCCAATGAGGCATTTTCCCGAACTATTAGGGTTTCAGAATAATAGGCCTTTGGACCAATGGGAAGTCCCTGTGAATCTTCCCCTTTCTTGTTATAGAGCGTCGCAGTCCCGCCTCCTACCCGGGACCAGGAAATGAAATCCAATGCATTATTCTCATAGACATTTCGTAAAGTATTTATTTAAAGACGGTTACGCCGCGGACAAAGCCAACTCGAGTCGTGACAACTCATGACAACACAAACAATATTTTGGACCAAACAAATAATTAGAAAGAAGAAAAACAACAAAAAAAGTGTTGTAACCTGCCGTTTTTTTCTTCTTTCTAATTATTTGTTTGGTCCAAAATATTGTTTGTGTTGTCATGAGTTGTCACGACTCGAGTTGGCTTTGTCCGCGGCGTAACCGTCTTTAAATAAATACTTTACGAAATGTCTATGAGAATAATGCATTGGATTTCATTTCCTGGTCCCGGGTAGGAGGCGGGACTGCGACGCTCTATAAGAAAGCAGCCTTTTTAGATAATAGCTTTGCCTGCTAAGGGTTTGGCCTGAAAGCATATCTGTTTCATGCCTCCCAGTGGTTGAATGATAATCTTAGAATAATAATGATGATTACTGGCATGGCATCTGGCCCTCTTTTTTTGTTTTGTTGATTTGCTTGCGTTATATCAGCATTGGAAATATGCACACGCGTCCACATCAGCATAAAAATAAATCATCTGAGGTAAAAAAATGTTTGTGGGTCGAGCCGACCAAGCTCTTCTTCAGACCCCTTGGTGTGCAGTTTCTTTTTTTAGTCTTATACTGTTATATATATATACTTCACCCAGCCTAGTATAGGTTTTGGATGTGTGTCTCGTTTGGCTGTTTTTCCAGCCTCTTTTTCGTGTGTGTGTGTGTGTGTGTGTGTGTGTGTGTGTGTGTGTGTGTGTGTGTGTGTGTGTGTGTGTGTGTGTGTGTGTGTGTGTGTGTGTGTGTGTGTGTGTGTGTGTGTGTGTGTGTGTGTGTGTGTGTGTGTGTGTGTGACTGTGTGTGACTGTGTGTGACTGTGTGTGACTGTGTGTGTGTGACTGTGTGTGTGTGACTGTGTGTGTGTGCGTGTGACTGTGTGTGCGTGCGTGCGTGCGTGCGTGCGTGCGTGCGCGTGCGGACCTCAGCTATGATGGGCATTGAGGGCCATAAATTGAGCTTATGGGTTGTTGCGAGGGTGTGCCTCGTAGCTTATCTAGGAATCCATTTATGTGACTTGGCCTTAGATGGTGTTTTATGAGGAAAAAAATCCCATCTGCCCCAAGAGAGGTTGTCACTTGCTCAGCTTGCTGATATACAGCATGGCTAGTATTTACTAATTATGGCCCCACGCACACAGACGGACAGGTCAAGAAGATGCCTAAAACCAATCAAGTATAAAGTACACCTCCAAGTTGGGTTCCAAATGAGAAGTGTGTTATTTGAATAATTGTCTTAAAATACTGCAAACATACTCAACACCACACATACTGTACGTAATGTACACAATCGTGTTGATCTTTATCTAGATCTTTCTTCTTAAACACAGAGATTATATTGTAAAAATCAAAGCCGTTTTGAAGGCTCTCCATGGGTCACAGTGAGCGCAGCTGCAAGTTGAGCAGCTTGCTCAGCACGCTAATTAACAGTCCTGCGAGTTAATAAATTGCTTCAGCAATTCCAGATAATTGTCTTCGGTGTATATGCATGCAACGCTGCCACTAATAGTGCACTGATTAGACTGTGACCGAACCGGAGTCTAAAGAGGCCTATTTCAAAATATACACGATTCAGCGCCATCTCCTCTCTGTGTAGATACACTGTAGCACTATTCGTCGCCGATCGGCAGTGGCATTTCTTTTGTTAATTCAGTTACTTTTTTTTTTACTGGACTCCTCTGTTGTTTGTCACCCTGGTGCCAGGTTTGAAGTGCTGTGTTTCCTGATGCTGTGCTACAATTCTGCCGTTGTTTACATGCCCCTCTCCTCCTATCAGGCCGTAATCAGAATGAGTTCACGGTGAGGACCAAACACACACACATACACACACACACACACACACACACACACACACACAGTAACTTCATGCATTGTCTCAATGTTCACAACTGTTTTCCTCTTGACTCAGTCCTTTAGACTCTCTTTTCCTCTTCTTATTTCATTACTTACCATCACGGAACTGAGTTTAAACCTCCTACTGTACCCTGTAGCCACAAACTGTGGCCACAGAGTACAGTACACAAATATGTCCTGTTTACAGCAGAATGTAGTAATTGGCTTGTGTAGCGCCATTGTCCGTGGCGCTGTCCCATGTTTATTGAAAGGTACCAGTTTCCCATTTCCCTTAAGTTTAACCACATTTACCATGTGGTCTTTATTGTAGTTAATTACCATACACTAGTCTTGAGCTAATCTCATAGTGGATTTATTGACGTCACCATCTGACCACGCCCACATTAAGGTCCCCCTTGTCATTTTCCATTCCGGCTCCCCTGGCCATTGTAAGAGGATCATGACCTTTTAAGTAACCTGACCTGTAAATCGAACATTATCAATACCAGGTGGGTTCTGAGGTCAGAAACGATATACTATATACACACACCACCAATAGGCACAAGAGTCTGCTGCCTACTATTGACAAACAATAATGACTCAGTCATAACTGCAACAGAGCTTGTTGCACAGTAAGGTGCAACAAGCTCTTGTATAGCGCCCGTTTTCGTTAGTTTCCGACGTTCTTTTGTTGGTTCACTCACTGTGTTTTGTTATGGCTTTCCACTAGCTCCAGTTAGCTCATAACATTAGCTTCTGTTGCCACTCGCTCTGAGTTGCGGCGTTGAGAGTATGGGTTTTTATGCATGGTCGTCTTTACGGTCATCAGTAGTGGTGCGTGCAAATGTAGTCCAGGTGCTTTACAAGCTACTGGCAAAAATCCATCACAAACTCAAATTGGAGTGGCTAAAGTTAAGCCAGTGCTGTGCTGTTGGATAGGATACCTACATGCATGTTTGCTTCTCGTAGAGTGACTTGCAGTACTCAGGAGGCAGGAGAAGGCATCACTCTGGTATTCATAATGTGAGTTCTTGATGTGGGAGAGACTGCACCACCCTCCGTGCAGACAACCCAGGATATGAAGACTTCCCTAATTTGGACCGAACAAACACATTGCCTGGAGCTACTGTAGCGATGTCTAGACGGGCGACACACTGAGACCATAAAGAATGCAGAACGCTACAACAATGCTCTCTCTCTCTCTCTCTCTCTCTCTCTCTCTCTCAAAGAAGCCCCACTGAGTTTCTGTAGACCCTGAGGATTTCATCAGTTAATCTCGTCCGACCTCCCGGAGTATGATATAGCTATGCATGCATTTCTGTTTGTTTGATTAATATTCTTCCTTTTTGTTTACCTTATTCAGTAAGTGACTAATGTTCCATTAGTTGTTCTCTCGTTCACAGGGTTGGTTATTGAGAATACATTCTCTTTTACAATAACAACATCCTACTAAATCGGATTCGTAAAAATAGCTGATCTAAAACTGCAAGCCCACAACGCATCACAGACTGTGGGCTTGTAAGCCTGCTGCTTTTGGCGTGTGACACCATCATGTGACTGTAATTTATATGGTCAAACATTTCTCCTTCTGGATGGCCTTTATTAAAACATTGAGTGCCACCTGGTGGATGAAAAGAGGGTGCAAAGGCCGTGGCTAATTCAGAAGCTAATGGCTATGGAGAAACAGAAGCAGTACTGGCAAGGCCTTAGCAAGCGTCTGTAGCAACCGGAGCGATTCCAAAAATGAAATACAGCGAGACTTTCTTATAGCAATATCAAACGCCTTAAGACGTGCCTACTCGCCATGAGCGCCTCACGTAATTAATTTATAGGACGAGTATAACTGTCAATAGCAACAAATGTTGTGTGTGTTAATGCTTGATTCAGTATGACCTCCCTAACTGTGTGTGCGTATGTGCGTGTGTGTTCATTCATTCCAGGTTGTGTGTCTGCGGCTTCCCTCGGCAGCAGCAGAAATTGTGGAGGGAACCATGTAATCGTGTGCTGTTGGACCCAGAATTCATGGTTCAGATGCTAACTGCCGTCTACCATGCCATGTACGTATTCTAACTGCCGTCTACCATGCCATGTACGTATTCTAACTGCCGTCTACCATGCCATGTACGTATTCGTTGTTGATGTTCACTTGTCTTAACCCATTTTGACCTGAGATCAGATTCTAAAAATGTCTTCTACATCCTGACAGTTTTCTGAAAAAGCTATGTTTTTATGTCAGTCGTTCTTCGATTTTTCAAAAATAGCAGACCTACAAGCTCGTAGCGTGCCACTCGGTGGCGCGCTACCAATAATGCTAACACCAAAAGGGGTTCCCGCCCAAAATGGGTTAAACCAAGCAATTATGGCATTTCGGGGTGCAACAGTTAATCGTTTTAATCGATTAATAAATAAAAGATTATTCTAATCAAATCTTTTTATATACAGTATACAGTAGAACAAATAGTGCAAATGGGCAACTTGTCTCTGCAATGTTCTAAAACCATTTTAATCACAAATATTCGGTTTGAACTAGGTTTTACAGGAATAGCTTGTCAACACATTCAGTATTTATTTATGAGTATAGCCAAAGCTCCCTTTTGAGTTTCTTCCTACTGAAGGACATTTGGTACCAAGCATTCTCTGGTCTAGAATAGAATAGTCTAGATCAGTGGTTCTCAAACAGTGTGTCGTGACTCGTGAGACAAGTCACACAGACTTGAGATTTTGACATTGGTGTGCCTAGGATAGGGCATTAAGCAACTAGTCGACTAGTTTGTCGACTAGTAAATCCACTAGTCGACCTTGTTGGTACTAGTTTTGAACTAGTCGACTAGTAAACTAGGCAACTAGTCAACTAGTAAAAATGACTAGAAGTGAATGCCCTAGCCTAGGACACAAAAAGTTTGAAAACCGCTGGTCGATATTGACAAGACAAAAGAAACTGAGATTGTCCCAGACCGTTTTTGCTAACAAACTCCTGAGGATGGCAGCTTCTTTGTGCATGGGCTGATTAGATCGGCAGGAGTAGGTTATTTCATCCCCTATGTAGACGGTCGTTGCAAAGCAGATTAGAGTCGATGATTGCTCCTCCTCAGTGATGGATCCCGTGATAGGACTGGGCAGTGCTCTCCACCGCTTATGCCGGTGAAGTAGAGCTGTGGTTTTTCAAACTTTTTGTACCCAAGGCACACCGATGAGCAAGTCAAACTGTATTTATATCGCTCTTATCACGCTGTAAACCTTTATTTTTATTTACTAATACCACTGTACATTTATACTTGAGCTTATTTCATACTTGGTCGCATCGTAGCACGTTGTGAGCTTTTAGATCTTTTTTTGAAAATGTGTGGGGGAAAATTAATTAATTCAATTACTTTTCATTCTTTTTTTTGCCCCACAATTGTGACGCCAGGTTGAAAGTGGTTCGAAAGTGTATAGGTATAGGATTTGCCACTGTCTGCATTGGAAAATGATTGCGCTCAAAGTACTGATATAGTAAATTCAAAGATAATTCATAACTCATGTAGTAGTATACACGCCAGTGTGCTTCAGCACACCATCTGGGGGATAGTAGTGTAGCATGGTAGTGGTGCATGCAGAAGTAGAGAGGCAGTGTGTGTATGTTGGGGAGAGAGAGAGAGAGAGTAAGTAATGTCCTCAGCCATAATCCTATAGTAGGTCACCTTCGATAACACTGGCTGACACCATCAGCGACAGATCTCACATTCATTTGCCCTGCCCGAGCCTGGAAGCAGTAAGCACACGAAGGGATAGATAATATGAACCATGAATCCACAGCTCCACACAGGCTCAAGGACCTTGGCACCCACTGAGGGCACTCTGGGATTTAGGTTAATATGTGCCCTGATGCTACATGAAGCTTTGTTTAGCTTGAGGGAGGGAGGGAGGGAGGGAGGGAGGGAGGGAGAGAATAAATGTGCAACAGCATCAACGGATTTGACACCTGTTCTCTCTTATTCTTAATCATGGTTGAGATGAAATGGGAAGCTTGAGATGAAGTCTTATTTTTGCTTTCGGCACATCAGAGATTATGCCTATTCATCTATTCGTCTATTGAGATGGCCTAAAGAAACCCATGGATTTATCTGTGTGTGCACGTGCGTGTGGCCACGCTATGTGTGCTGGCATAAGATCAAAGGAAATGTGTTGCTCTTTTGTTGCAGCCATTTCCTTCATCTGCCATTTTCTGAATAGGCATGTTACCCTACCATGTAATATGAATCTTTAAGAAGACCCGACCTGACGTTTTTCGGGCCGGGCCTTAAGCCCAAATATATATATTGCATTTTTTGATAATATATAATAAGTCTGTTTGTGTATTTACTATTTATCTATTATGAAGGTGGTGCTGACTGGCGTTTCACTTTTAATCTGTGATAGAGTTCTCAAATTCTGCCCAAACCCGATCGTGCCCGACGTTTTAGTGCCGGGTCGGGCCTAAAATGAATGCTAACTAGTCGAGGGCCGGCCCAGTTAGGACGGACAAAGCCTTTATTTCCACGTCCGTTGAGAACTCTAGTTCAATGGACAGGTGGCTCCATCTTGTGAGGTTCCACCGATATTTCTGTCAATGGTATAACACATTCTCTTTCTGGCATATAATATTTTATTATATAATTATAATTAGTTCAATGTTCTATTGGTCAATGGGGCTCAGATCAGGTTGAAACCTTGCCAAGATGTGGCGTCATCATAACGATTACCGGTATACATCATACTGTAGATGTCAGGCTGGGGCTTTCGACACACAGCTCCCATTCATGTCTAGTTTGATGTTTTCCTACTTTTGTGTTTCTGATCTCATCCGTCCTCACTCCAAACACATTTATATAATGCCCTGTTATTTCCTCATTGTGTTGATCAGTAAAACTGATTTGGGTTCAACAGTTAATTGAATTTACAATTAATAATAAAAAATACACAAATCTGAAGTTGCCAAAATAACATAATATAAGTGGTTAATCAAACTAATCAATTTTATGGACTATTTTTTTCTTTGATACGAAACATGCTTCTCAATGAGTCTCATAATCATTGATAGCATAATCGTTAGAAAATAATGTATAGTTGCATCTCTAAAACAGATATCCTTTGGGCATACAGTGAAGTGAGAGTGGAGTGCTGGTTGCTCTGCCTGAACAACATCTGCTTCCCTCTTGTCTCTCTGCTAGCCTAGGGCCTTATTCAATAACTCGTAATAATAGACCAGGATATGTGCTTCAGACATCAATGTGTGTGTGTGTGTGTGTGTGTGTGTGTGTGTGTGTGTGTGTGTGTGTGTGTGTGTGTGTGTGTGTGTGTGTGTGTGTGTGTGTGTGTGTGTGTGTGTGTGTGTGTGTGTGTGTGTGTGTGTGTGTGTGTGTGTGTGTGTGTGTGTGTGTGTGTGTGTGTGTGTGTGTGTGTGTGTGTGTGTGTGTGTGTGTGTGTGTGTGTGTGTGTGTGTGTGTGTGTGTGTGTGTGTGTGTGTGCGCGCAGATACAATGGCGAGTGGGAGACGGGAAGGGAAGCTTTGGAGGACATCTTGTACAGAGCCCAGCTAGAACTTTACTCCCAGCCCCTCCTGGTAAGCGATTATACCACCTTAATAGAAAGGACCCCACTTTAAGAAGGGGGTCCATGATGGGGTTCCAGGGGGTCCCCACTGGGACCCCATCAATCATTTAGCTGATGACTCTCCAGCTAAGTGATTAATGGTGACCAACTGAACCCGGTCCCTTACTGTTCTCCATTTGGTTCCATTTGTACAGTACAGTTTACAAATGAAAACAAATGGACCCTTATGGGTCAATTTGGTTCCATTTGTACAGAACAGTTTACAAATGGACTGGGTCCATTTGTTTCCATTTGCAGAGTTTCGAGTTATGGCCTAATGAATATCAAACTGGGGGTCCTTGAAGTTTTTTTTAATTATTTTCTTGAGATTCACTCATATACCTGTAGACTGTCAGTGGACACAGGTCAAGTGATTACCTTTGCATCCCCCATGATCCTAAGAACCCCAGTCACAAATCACCATTGCATAGATGGATCTCCTGTAAGATATACTGGTCCCATTGGAAATCTGACCATATCTCCCATCGCATGTTCAGATTCTACAGACCGTCTCGGTCGTGTGCTTTTCTCTTCCGTCCATCATAGAGCAATAACCACTAATTGAATTGCAGTGATGTATTCTTTGCGTAGACATGTCTGCATGCTTTTATAAATGAATTCATGGAAAGATAATTACATTTTATAATGTTGTATGTATTCTCCTGAATCGCTGCCCTCCACACTCTCCGGCCCTGATGCTAGATAAGGGAGTGTGGAGGACATTGAGTTGTCTTGTGATCTACAGTATGTTTACATATGTCTGTCTGCCCTTGTCTGTGTGCGTGTGTGTGTGCGTCTGCCCTTGTCTGTGTGCGTTCGTGTGCGTGTGTGTGTGTGTGTGCACCTTTCAGCTAGGGAATGCCATGAAGAGCTCGCTGCCCAACAGTGCTCCCGAGGAGAAGCGGGGACGCAAGTTGCTCGAGGTCGAGGTGACCCCCACCGTCAGACGCATCTCCATCTCGGCCATCACCACCGCCTCCATACGCCGACACCGCTGGAAGAGAGAGGGTAAGGCCCACCTCTCTAATGCCCCAGTAGAAACTCCACTTAAAGCATAGTGTCCTGTGGATGGTTGTGGTGCTCTCACAGGTGCCGACGGGCGGCGATCAGGATAAATGACGTCCAATCATACTCACGGGTTGATTCGTTCAAATTGTTTTATATAGAAGTCGTTTAACGCTACAAGATGATGGGAGCTATGAATTTGGACGCAATGCATGACAGAGAGGCTGCAGCCTTGTACGTATTACATAGATTAATGCTGAGAAGTATAGAAAGGATTTGAGAGACTAGAACCAGGGGTGCAATGTTTTTACTATGATCACTTTAACTAACAGACTTCCTCCCAATCTCTGTGAAAGGATGCCTTTGTTGTGAGAAGGAAAACCGTTCTGTGTTTTATCCACTCTCCTCATGAGCGCTGTCCAACAAGTGTTTCATGTCAGTTATGTAACCATGATCAATGTCTGTGCCAATATGTTGTGCCAACGTTGTTCCAGTCACTGGTGCACCGCTCTTTGCTCGTTTTGTCTCTGTGTGTGTGACTGTGCGTGCTCTGCTTTCTGTCATTACTATGAATGTATGTGTGTGTGTGTGTGCTCTGCTTTCTGTCATTACTACGAATGGATGCGTAAGAATAAGAATTCTACCATCAAGAAGCTCAAGACAAAAAAGGTGCCTCTAGATGCTTCACTCATTCAGCTCTATATCTCATCCAACAGATTCATCACTGAAGTCTCAACTCACCTCAAATCTCAAATGTTTAATTTTTTATATTTTCTTCTCGTTATCAATTGATGTCAAAATATCAAATCAATCGGCTTCCATAACAAACAAGTCTATTGTTGTATTTCGGTTCACTATGTCATGAGTCAGTTATGGATCTAGGCCGGGACGGCGTCATCCCAGTGGACTGTGACGAGGCCTGAACAGGCCGAGGATTCGCTGCCACTAAAGGAACACCTGTCCCCCTATCTGTGTCGTTGACTCCCAGATTGTTTTGACTACTCAAGCACCGGGGAGCTCAGCCTCGTCGTCAATCCTCCGAGCCACGCCCACCCCTGGTGCCCGGCGGCCAACCCCGAGAGAGGAGGGCAGGCTCAGAGTCAGCACAGCAGCAGCAGCAACGTCGTCGTGCCCCCCGTCACGATCGAGGGTAGGGGACAGGGGAGGATATGCCACATGCACAGGGACAGGGAGGGTTCTCGCGAGGAGGTGCCGCCCCTCCAAATTTCTACCTATCCGTCCCGCCGCTTCCTTCCCCTCTTCCCCGACTCGGGGGTTTCTGATTGAACATTGACGCTGTTCCCATTATTACGGCTGCCTCTTCACTGACCCAGAGTATACTAACTCTTATCTGAGTGCTTTCTCAACAACCCTCCCCCACACACTACCAGATCACTATAAATTGTACGGAGAGTGGAAGAGTCTATTCTGGGTTTGCAGGAAGTGTGGTTCGAGGCCATTTTTGCATGGGCCTACCATCATGTCATGTCCTCGTCGCTCTTTGACCGTGCCCGTGTCTCATGTAATCCACCACAGAGTGTGTTGCCCTTGTCACTCACTGAGCATGTGCGGTGTGCGACCTGCTACTTGACCCCATCCTTTGGGCTCGTCTGTCAGTGAATGTCTTTAGACTCAGAGGGAGACCGTAGTAGAATAATGTTTGCAGTGAACACTTTAAATTAGTTTTAATGGGCAAAACAATTGTCCCACAAAACTCATAAAAGCACAATTGTTGTTTCTTTGCTACACCTGGTGGCCGCACTGTGCCACAACAAGCCTTAGATCACCCTGGCCATGATGAGTAACCACCTGCTATGCCCATCCTGCCGGGAGACGAAATCTGTGTTTGTTTAGTTTTTCCAAATTATGAGAATGTGCTTGTTTGCCAATTTTGAGTTCAGCTATGCTATGTTTTTTTTTCTATTTTCGTTTCAGTTTAGCATCAAGCTCAGTGAGTGAGAATGATCCCCTTCCTCGTGCCTCAAAGCATGTGCATGTGACAGCAAGCTGAGAACATTGAAAAGGAGAAATTAACCCGTTGTATTAAAGAAAGGAAGACAGTCTACTTGTCCAAATGCTCAGCTCCTGCACTCCTTTTATGTTCCATTAAACAATCTAATAGTGTGCTCCATTATAGCGTCCAGATCACAGTGTGTGATCACTGGCATTACAGTAAGATATATTGACATGATTGAAAGTCAACCTATTCCAGACTTGTGGTCAGTTTCTGTCCGATTGTCATCCCCTCGTCCTGCCCGTGCTGCTCGAATGAAATTAATTTGTTTTGAAGAAGATTCCTCTGGGTTCAGTTTCATTATGGTGGAACTATGACGCCTAGCTATTTGGGAACTGTGGCGCCTGATATCTTGACAAAGATGACCACTGTGTGAACACTTTTCAAAAGTACACAATTAAGTCAAGTACACAATTAAGTTGTTTGAGGAACTCAATCTCTTATTTAGAGAGATACGAACATGCTCAAACCCTATAGACTGTATAGAGAGCTCTGGAGGACCCTGGTCTACTATTTGTTACACATCTTTTTTTCACCTCTACACCAGATCTCTGCAAAAGAAAATAGCTCATAAACTCACAACATGCCACAGTGTGACACATTGTGAGCTTCTACATCTGCTATTTTCTCTGAATGTTTTCTGCAGAATGGTGAAGCTAGGGTTCATGTGGTTAAATTGCTTTGTAACGCTTAGAGCACAAAACCTTTGGTTACTCTTTTTGTTGCGATGGGGATTAGTACGGACTGTGACAATGGCTAGCAGACCCATTTGGCCTCTGTCTGTCCCTTTTTAATGGAGTGCTATCGATCTTATGAGAGGTGGAGTGGAGTGGACTGGCCAAAACGCTTTCCTTAGATTGGGACGACTAGTCCATTCAGGAGTGCGGCAGGGACAGCATTGTGTTTCTCGTCTTACTCCTCATGCGCATGCCATTCCAAGCCCTCTATCCCTTTCCGCTCTTTATTTATGTTTTTTATTCTTTACACTTTCTGGTGCCCTGACTGACTGACTGCTGGTGACCTGAGGTCCAGTCTTGCTTGTCCCAGCACTGCATGATGGAGAGAGATGGTTGATCCTTCCTTTTTCTGCTTTTTAACTTGGCTTTTACTTTTCCTTCCCTGTGCCTGTTTCAGTAACATTTCTTAATTTTGATCAATTTCTTCAGTTTCTTTCAGCTTTCAGACCGTGGACCCATTGATGGATTATAAAAACAATGTTATGTTTACATCAATTTATGCCTGTCTGGTGCCTGGCTTTTCCCCCCCAGTTTATCATGAGAGTTTATTTTGATTTTATGTAATTTCCGCTCCGAAACAATGAGCACTTTCGCTAAACTAGACTTTACATTAACATCTAATATGTTTTTATAGTGAAACCTCCAAATATGGCAACAGAGGTGGTAATGGAAATCTTCAGTGAGTTGGAACATGATGACGAGACTCAAGGCTAACATGTACCCTATTGGATTGTACTGCATATCACTATAAGGACCTAATTAGGAGAGCATGATCTGCTCTGAATGTAATTATGAGCACTGACCATCTAGGAGCCATCTAATTCTGTCCCCTAATTTATCCCACATTATGAACATGATTCATCAATCATCCAGTTTAATGAGGGGTTGACTCTGGCTTTTGTGATGACTGAGAATGAAGATCTAAAGCTTTGCCCTTTGCAAGGATTATAGTGAAAAGTATACTTTGTTTTTCTTGTTGTTCAATTAATATAAATTGGCCCTGAGAGAGAGGTAAGTATTTCTGTTGATGGTAGATTTAGCCTATTTGAGACTGTGAACCAGCCACTTTTGAAAGGTTAGATTTAATGAGTTGATATCCTGTACTCGGATGAGGTTGAAGTGAAGCATTGTTATTCTTTAAACTTTCATTAACAAGATCACTCGGCATCTGTGTCAAACTCGACCTTTCCTAAATCTGAATCCATAACCTCTCTGTCTATCACACTATTCTTTATTTTTGTGTCTCTGTGTGTGTCCATTCATGTGGTTGCACGTGTGGCAGAAGTCGACGGCATGAGCGGCGGAGAGGACTCGTTCAACGTGAACGACCCGGACGAGGGCTTCTCCTCGGGGGCGTCCAACAGCAGCCAGCCCAGCGGCACCAAGGGAGGCAGCACCGGCGGCACGGCCACCAGAGGGGGCAGCCTGAAGAGCAGCAGCAGCAGCCTCAAGAAAGCGGTGGCGTCCCGCCTGTCTCGAGACAAGGACAAGGAGAGGGAGAGGGAGAGGGAGGCGGAGAAGCAGCAGCGGGAGGCGGAGAAGCAGGAGAGGGAGGCGGAGAAGCAGCAGCGGGAGGCGGAGAAGCAGGAGAGGGAGGCGGAGAAGCAGCAACGGGAGGTGGAGAAGCAGCAACGGGAGGCGGAGGTGGAGAAGCAGCAACGGGAGGTGGAGAAGCAGCAACGGGAGGCGGAGAAGCAGCAGCGGGAGGTGGAGAAGCAGCAGCTGGAGGCGGAGAATCAGAAGCGGGAGGCGGAGAATCAGAAGCGGGAGGCGCCAACGGAACCCCAAGCCCCGCCGAGGAGGCACCATCCGAGGCAGCTGCAGCAGACCCCGCCGGTCAGCATCGACCTGGACGCCATCGAACTCAGCCCCATCAAGAAGCACCTGAGCTTCCCCACGGGCCATGCGCTGGTACGGACTGGCAGCACGTCGTCTAGCAAGTCCTTTGACTGCATGAGCCTCAATCTGAACGGCGGCGGGAAGAACGGCAAAGGAGGGGAGGAGGTGAGTGGCGCCCGGAGCTCCGAGGTGGCCAGGGGACTCGCCGGCGGCGGCTCCCACCGCCATTCCACCATCAGCCTGCAGGAGGAGCACTTGGTCAGGCCAGAGGAGGCCCAGGACTTGCTCTCCCCCGGAGCGCCCCTCACCAAGCAGTCACGCTCCCCCAGCTTCAACATGCAGATCATATCGCAGGTGTAACATGGGGATGAGGGTGATGCAGGTATTCATACACACAATCACACATACTATTTAACAACCTGCACACTTCCTCTACACACACACACACACACACACACACACACACACACACACACACCCCTCCACTCTGGTATTTGTCTGGTATACGAAACACACCATAGACATCTACTACCTACCTACCTACCTACGCTGGTTACTTTGACTGAGTGTCTTTGTGTGTGTGTGTGTGTGTGTGTGTGTGTGTGTGTGTGTGTGTGTGTGTGTGTGTGTGTGTGTGTGTGTGTGTGTGTGTGTGTGTGTGTGTGTGTGTGTGTGTGTGTGTGTGTGTGTGTGTGTGTGTGTGTGTGTGTGTGTGTGTGTGTGTGTGTGTGTGTGTGTGTGTGTGTGTGTATGTACGTGCAGAGAGGAGTGGTCTTTGTCGTCATCCTCAGATGCTATCGTCTACAGTCACTGGATGGGGGTGGAAGGGTGGGTAGGATCTGCTTCAAAGAAGGCACACAATTGTAAAATGTCAGTCGGTAGACTTGGACAGCTCCCAAGTCCACAAGACCCACATTCTCCCTTTTGACCAAACTGAGCATTGCTCCTGTAACAAGCCTTCACAGGACCCAGAGAATAAGCATGTGGGGGTTAGTGAGAGCAAACAGAACACAGTACCTGAGGACCTGTATCATTTCAGATAAGTTGAGTTCCTGACTGAATCAGTCCATTTTGTATTGTAATCAGCAATAAGACTTGCCATTGCTCATCATGTGAAGAAGAGTGAGGATCATTGTTCTTTCTCTTGTTAATTTCTGTTCTCATATGGAATCTGACCTGATGACTATGTCCCCTCCCCTGTTCTCTTTTTCTGTTCGTTTTTTAAATGTTTAATTTGACAAATCATTTTATGGACATGATTGCTTTAAATATGTTTGCAAGCAAGCAGAATCACAATCCAAAGACAGTAGGTCATTTATTTATTTATATATGTTTTCCTTCATTTTAATGACATGCTTTGATTTTGACCTGGACCCAAGTCGGTCTTTAGGCTTTTACCTCATACTGTAAGCTTCATTTTATTTTGTAATTAATTCTACGCATTTGATCTCTGGTCATTTTCAAACTATTGATGCTGTTATGAAATTAAACTGGAATGTGTCGAGCCGAGCGGTCGACCATGTCAGTTCTAAGCCCAACAAATGGACAAAATGTTGGGATGGCATTGCTGCTGGGCAGCTTACAGAGACCCAAGCATGACAGTTAATCATGGCAATTAATCAAATCTTCTTTGAGGTCCTCTGGTAACTTCTTGTCAGGTTTGAAGAAACTACAATGAAAATTATGTTGGTAAATTGTAGAAAAGAGAAGGAGAAAAAGTAAACCATTAATATATTAACAAATAAGACCTAAGTGCAAGACAATGACTTCAAAGAATGAATCAAAGTTAGATGGTGATGGGGTTTTTTTTATATTATTGTTTGGTCTTTAGTCTTTACATCTGAAAGCACTTGGATTTTCATGTGGCCGTGTATGATTTTTGCACGAAACCCCGCCCAGTAGGGGAGGGGTAAGAAAGGCCCTGCCCAGTAAGGGGAGGGGATGCCCTCCTTCCCCATCCCCTCCCAGTATTTCTTACAGATATAGCTGATGGGTGATTCTACCCAAGACCATGATTATTTTATTTTTTTTGTGAGTGAAATGTCACCCCCTCTGGTGGTTGCTAATGGTCACTACTCGTTTCGGTCACTATTGACATCATGTTGTCTACCTTGATTGGATGCTCATGAAAATATTTTGTTCTACCTCATTGTGTATTCACACCTGTCTCCCAATCACATTCTGCTCTGAGGCGTGGATTAACTTCCCATTGCCTCTGAAGCAGCAACTACTGGAGAATTTTACAGGTTGGGAAGGAGAAGTGGGGACCAAAACAGTTTCACACACTACTGTAAGGACACTGTATAATCTGTATGCGTGAGGAGTTGTCAATGTGTCTTATCAAGTCCTCGTGCTTTAGTTCAACCACATTATGCACACATTTTTGCCGCAAGATAAAAGTTTTATCTGTCTTCATTCAGGTTTGAAAAAATAAATAATAATAATGTCCTTGTCCTTCCTGTAAATGTTATTAAAAACACCTAAATTGAATTATCATAATTTTAACATTCCCTTAAATCCAGATTTTCTTCATAGTCATGATTTTTGTGCAAGTGCAATTTTCCTCCCAGATATGCATGGATGTTGTCTGTTGTTAAAATGCCTATCTCTGTGCACAGCACTAGCAAGCATTCTGTAGTGCACTCTCCAGCCTGCGTGAATTGAACGTAGTGTTGCTTGTCTGCATGCATTGTGCGCTGTGAAGCACTGCTGTTTCAGCCACTTCCTGAAACCAGCCAGCAAGCCAAACCCAGTCTTGTTCCTGTCACAGGCTCCTAGCCAAATGTGCCAATACACAGTCTCTTTTCATGAAATCCTGTTTGTGTCTTAATTAAAATATTGTTTGCCTAATTTTATTTTTTTATCTTTCTGTTTACTAGTCTTATGTCAAATGTTAAAGGACAAGAAGTGAGGTTTGGTTTCACAGCTAAATGTGCCCTTACATGCAGCTCCACTGTACTTTTGTTTTCTTTCTGCTGTGTATAATTCAAGGCAAAATGCACATAGTATGGTTGTTAAAAAGTGCTTTCACAATCACAATGAAGCTTTGCTTTCAGAGCCAGTTGATGTGTCTAGATGTCAGTTTTATGTATTGGCATTTACATTTCTAGCTTAGTATGCTTCTATAAAAGATGGATGAATGGATTCGTTAAATGTATAGAAAAGTCACTTTGGTCCACGGTGATCATTCGAGACGTCATGACCTATAAGCTACTGCTGTGTGTGCGCCATATAATTTACGGATCACAATGTTATTAGACCTCATCAGTAGGTCTAATTTGTACTTTGATGGTCTTGATTACTGAAAACCGGTTATTTTCAAAGTATAAATTAGGCTGCACAGTCCCTCACTGCTTGGCTGACTGCCCAAACAAGGGAGTTGAACAGTACCTGTATATGATGAGGCTCCCAGTACGCAATGCTGTAGTGTCCATATACACGCACGCACATGTCTGTCATCCCTGTGTTTGGTCATAATGTCCTCATCTGCTGTATTATGCTGTGAGTTGAGTGGCTCCTTTTTGCTGTTGGAGCTGGTGACGTATCTGTGTCCCTGACCCAAGGTGAATGGCACCATGTATTGTCAACGTGGTGTAATGGATGGAAGAATATCTGTCTTGTGTCTTGTGTTCAAATGCATGTGACCAGGGTGGGAAATTAACGCTATAGCCACCAAGCCAGCCAACAATTGCTGGTAAATTTGAACTGTTGCTGGTAAATTTGTCTGTCCAACAAACAAACGTAACCGTGGCAAGTGACCATCTGTCTGGTGGGGTGTTAGGGACACCCCTACCCCCCCCCCCCCCCCCCTCCACACACAATTTATTTAGTAGTTAGTCCCTTTCACTGCCAAGTTGTGCCAACCCTGTGGGCGGAGGAACACGCTTATCCCTCCCAGTTCCGCTTCGTGCTTAACAGGTGGCACGACAAGCCTGTAGGAGGAGTCTGTACTAGTGCAGTGACAGAGATCCCCCTCCTTCCGGCTTTCCCACCCGTGAAGACGTGTTCGTCTCTACAGTAGTAGGCAGGAACCTTTCCCCTCGCCCCACCCAGACGCCCCCTCGTGGCTGGTGAATTTCATTGTCCACTAGCTACTGTGTCTGTGACTGATGGCTGAATAAAATGTTGGTTTCCTGCCCTGCATGTGGTATGTGTTGGGTTTGTGTTCATACAGTATGATGCACTTTATTCCAGTCTTTAACAACCTCTCTCCAGTTATTAAGCGATAAAATATAGCGATAGATGTTGTGTATACACTCAATGCAGGGTTTTAGTCTCTTCAAAAGTAGTAAATCTAAGCGGTCACAACTCAATGCTTTTTCTTTCTTTTAAAACAAAGGATATATAATGAGAGATTCTTTCTTTAAAAACAAAAAGGTCAGGAAGGTTGCCGGAGTCTTAAGTTAGTCAAAAGGCCACAGGTCAAATCTGGCAGCACTAAAATTTCTGTTTTTGAGGTCAGAATTGATTCTATGCAACATGATGTTTTTTTTGTTTGTTTTTTTTGTCCCATTTTGTCATTATTGAACCTCTTTGGGGCAGGAGGGTTCAGACACCAGAGTTCTGCAAGCATTTGAACTTATTTTTTCAAGTGTGAGATGTCAACAGCGCCATGTTTTCGGTCCGTTCATAGTGCACCCACTGTTGAGGTGCTGTAGAGAAGGGACCTTCTGGCACACCATCTTGTGTGGTGTCAAACCAGAGGATCATCTATCGTTGTGCATTTGTCATCAGACTCCCACAGAGCCACGCTGCGGCTCCCACAGGGACTGGACTCACGGTGCATGTCGAGCCCTCTGTCAATGTGCTGCTTTGTGGCTCAGAGACGTCAGTGTATGGAAAACTAAATATAAGCTGATTATTTGATGATGATTAATCAAATCTAGAAGCTTCAAATCTGAAGCTAAAGATGTGAAAACACTGTACCATTGATGTTGTATAAATGGAAAGAGACTTATTTTAAATCTTGTAAATAAATGTACAAAGCGTGAAAGCAAGACGACTATTAAAAATGGTGACCATTCTGAGATGTAGAGAGAAATTAATCTGTATATTGTTGAATAAATATTGTGCCGTAAGGGACATGTGCTTGTGTTTTGGTGTCAAGTTCTTGAATAACCTAAAGTTTGTCAAATAGTTAATGCCATTTGTTGGCTAAGCTTTTGTTGATATATATATATATACCATATATATAAAGCAACAGTAGACTTATTTGAACTAATAGCTAAATAGTATTTTGCTAGCATTTAGTAGGTAAGCAGGGTATTTGAGATGAGCTGAAAAATTATTTTATAGCATATGATGGGGACATACTTTAATATATGCCAAATGAATAAATAATAATTTGATATGAAGCCCAATTACAATTATGCTACAGTACATACCTTTACTGTCAAACAAAAGCACCAGTACTTGCACCAGTAAGTGTGCCTAACCTATATGACAAACATCTGTCAATTATACTGTGCTCTATGATATTATTGCTAATCAGTATCACCACCCTCTAGTAACTGGGTGGTACTGGTGGTGATACTGCTGTATCGTTTTGCAATGAAAATAATCTTTTTACTGAGTGACTGCTGGATCTGATTAGCCTAGCTGAGTTTAATAAATTATGACCCCTGGCAAAAAAGAAAGAAAAAAATAAGAATTATTTAAATTCTTAATGAATTCTTCAACTAGATAATATTGATTGGTTTGTATGTGATTCAGAATGTGATGAGGTTCAGTTTTTCATTCTGCCTTCTCTGTCTCCCTCAAGTGGACACAGTGAACATTACAAGTTTATTTTATTCTATTTTAACCTCCTTGAGCATTCAGTTAATAGCACAAAAAGTTCAAAAATGTGTGTTTGCTCTCTTGGCAATTACGTTTTATATCCACTTAAACCCCAGCATACGTATTGTGGGAAAGCTGTCACAGAAAATAGCCTAACCAGTATCGACTATTTTCTGCGAATGCTTTCCCCACAATAACGGAACACAGAAAATTCACTACCATAGAGCCCTGAGGGACTCTGCAAAGTCTGCATGTATAACACATGCATACCCAAATATGGAGTTCTGTGTCGGCCATGCCCAAATATGAACTCAAGGCTAGTCCAGGGGCTAGTCTAAGATTATGTCAATACTAGACGTCATATTGATGACATCATCTGGCTACTCTTTACCAGAGTAATCTAGTAAGCGAGTGGCGACACTAGCGTCGACTCCCATTGTAACAATGGCATGCGGAAGCGCCCATTCTATCTCAATGGGATAGTTCCAATGTTTGGAACTATAGCCCATAGGCATCCGCTTAGCGACGAGGTCAAAGTGTGTCGCCACTCTCGGCTCCTTACATGGTGATTTATCTGCAAATGTCCAATCAGCATGCAGCTGTGACACACCAAACTGGAAGACTTTGGGGGATATAAATAACAGGGTCAGGGTATGAAATGTTAGTCCGTTCAGAGTTTCTGTACAAGACTTCTGGTTGAAGAGGAAAATCAAGAGAAATGGCAGATAAAGGCGTAGATAAAGGCGCAGGTAAAGGCTTTTGGGGTTTCGTATGGAATTCGGAGAGTAAGGCATTCATGGGCCGCACAGGCAGCAGCTGGCTTAAGATCTTAGTGTTCTACACAATACTCTATGTATTCTTGGCGATGTTCTTCTTTGCGACCATTCGGATGTTGATGTTTTCACTAAGCGACACCAAACCAACTTATCAAGACAGAGTCGAACGCCCAGGTTTATCACACACCCCACGCTCCGAAAAAGAGGAGATCTCCTTCAACATGAACAAGCGAGATACATATGAGAAGTACACCAATGCCATTAAGGACCTCTTGGCATCATATGAGGATGGACATCAGACTGAAGAGTTAAAATACATGAACTGTGGAGAAGCTGGAGAACCTGGACCAAGCATTGATCGCGCCAACGAAGATGGAGAGGAGAAGAAGGCTTGTCGCTTCTACAAGAGTTGGCTGGAAGACTGCTCCGGGTTAAAAGACGACAACACATTTGGCTTCAGGGACGGAAAGCCATGCTTGATTGTCAAGTTTAACAGGGTTGTCCGGTACACACCAACAGCTCCTAAGAATGCGTCACTCCCGGAGGCTCTCCAGGCCAATTTTGACCCCAACCGGATTCCTATCCACTGCACAAGCAAAATAGGTAAGGACAAGGGGAAGATTGTGGAGATCAAGTACTTTGGCTTTGGTGGCTTTCCTCTCCAGTACTACCCATACTATGGCAAAAAGCTGCATCCACAGTACCTCCAGCCCCTAGTGGGCATTAAGTTTGACATCGCTATGAATGAGCTCGTCCACATGGAGTGCAAAGTGTTCGGAGAGGACATTGACTACAGTGACAAAGACCGCTACCAGGGACGCTTTAATGTTAAGCTCCGTGTATCCAATGAATAGACATGACTAGATTCCTGGAAAAACAAAACAAAGACATTTATATAAATATACAGGAGCTACCCTTTAACTGCTATCCACTGGCTTTCGGTTTACGCCAGTGATTAGAATGTACTATTAATAAATAAATAAAAACTAGAGGGCTACTTGCACTCAGTGGAGCACATACCGTATCAGCCAAGAAGTATCTGTGTTATGAAGCCTAGCTATTATGTTCATTGTTATCCTGAAAATCGAGTTCATGATGGGAAAAAAAACCATAACCCAGACCTTTGCTATCACAATGAATGTTTGAAATCTCTGTACGTCCATCTGTCTGCCCGTGCCCGGCGTCAAGTCAATCAGAGTGGCGGTTGTCCAGAACCGCCGATCCAACCAATAGTCTCATACTGGTAGCATATATGGAGATGCCTCTATCATCCGCGCAGACTCTGCACATGCATCGCCGAGGATTCGAGGGAGTGTGGTGTTCGGTGCCGAGTCGTCTGGATAGGCTGTTTTCCAGAATTGCTCTCCATATTTGGGCATAAAAGGGACATGCAGATCTGACAGATCCCCAACCATTAATTTTAATGAAGTTGCTCACCCAGCACAAACTGCCTCCTGGGTTTTTCTTTGGTTTGGGCACACTGTTTTTATGACACCATGGAGCCCATTCGCATGTTGGGAGTTATGAGAGTTGGGAGCTACACCCCAAATTCAGACCCATCTGCCAGCGAACCTAAATTAATTAGGTCAATTTTGTTAGTACAGACGGGAGGCTCGGAAAGGAGCAGAAGAGAAGCAACTTCCTGCATGGTCAGGATGATCACCATGGTGCACATCTATGTAGTCAGCAGAGGCAGAGAACTGCAAGCCTCCAACCTGTCGATCACCTACTGTAGGCGAGAGGCCCTGGCTGATGAGCAGCCGATGGAGCAACCTAGGTGGTGCTGACTGAGGGAGAAAACCTCCTCTAGCCATTGCACAACCTATTGTGAAGGTCAACAATCTGAAACGAGAGGAAGCCAAGTTGATCGCCGACTTGTTGACGAACTCTCCTACACCGTCGGATCCAATGGTCGACCTCATCGTGCCAAACATTTGCTAGTTTTTTTTCTCCTTTTTTCTTCAAAAACTAAATTAAGAACAAAGAAATTACACATTTTCCAAAAGAATATATAGGAAAAAAGTACAAGAAAGGAAAAAATAACTATAACAGGACATATTTCAAGAAAATAAGTTGAAATACACAAGCTAAGACCCTCTCCAAACTGCTATGGTCCAATCACAGCTAAGCATAACATGGGTTAGACAAACCGCTCCACCAATAGTTTTCCTATGTCATTTTCCTATGGGGGGCTATCGCGCCGGTTCAGTCTATCCTTTTTATACTCTATGCATCAACCCCACCCAACCAGGAAATGAGAGCTGCATGATTGATTGATTGATTGATTACTTTGTTAACAAGTTAGTTAACAGTAAATGTAGTACAGTCAAAGGTTATGCTAACAGCATAACACTAATGTCTTGTTTCCATTGTGGTACACTCAATTCATTAGTGGTCACAAGGAGGTGGCCCCGACTACATGCCCATACCACACCCCCGCATGCCCACCCCTGTGAACGTGGACAAACATGCCACAAAAACAAGCATCAGTTACCAAGTAACCTCTGCTGTGGGACATGGTTTATCAAACCCTGTTTAGTCAGTTGTTAAAGTGCATGATTCAATGCTGAACATCAAACGGACAAATGGAATGAAATGCTGTTCTTGCAAGAGGATTAAAGACATGGAGGAAGAACAGAGGAAGAAATGGGGTATTCTTCAATTATCCAATTATTTGGAGCCAATGGAGGGAGCGGAGAAGAGCGGAGACGTGAGAATTTTGGCTGGTTGAAGACCAAGCGAGCTGCGGCATTTTGGATCAATTAGAGAGTGTGCATGCCAGATAGGCCAGTAGGGAGGGAGTTACAATAGTCAAGTTTTGATATGACTGATGTCTGGATAAGGAGCTGGGCTGACTCCTGGGTGAGGAAGGGTGTACACCTACAGGATCGAGTGACCACTGTAATGTGTGCTTTGAATGAGAGCTGACTGTCCAGGACAACACCAAGGTTCTTGGTTCTATGGAAGTAGTTAGTTAAACACCATTGAAGACGAAGGTGAGGACACAAATTGTGATTGGCCGGAATGAGATGATGTATGATGAGAAGAGCGCCCCTCACTTCACACGGGTGTGATTTAGTTCTTGCACTACTGTACTTTTTTTTAAAATTTGTTTGATCCTTTTCTTATTGTATGTTAATTGTGCTATGGACTTCTGTCTGAAATAAGATTATACAGTAGGCCTATATATATGACACTTGGTGAGAATTATCAGTAGGCTCCCCCAAAGAGATGATTAACCTTAAAGGACCACTTCACCACTTTTCAACTTCTCTTCCTATAATTGGTCCTAACTAATGTTCATGATAAAATACCACCATTTTTTCCTACTCAGTCTGTGTCTCATAGGAGGGCTGTGGGCAGTTCAGAAACCCGTCCACCAGTGACATCATCGATGGTGAATCCAAGCTAATAGAAACGGCAGGCTTTCTTTTCCTGAAAAGTTGCAATGCAAAAGTTGAAGCCATCGTTCTCACGATAATAAAAATCTAAATATATTTTAAAACAAATCTTGTTTAAAAAAATCTGCCTAATGATGATGTCACTGGTGGACGGGTGTCCGAACTGCCCAAAGCCCTCCTATGAGACACAGACTGAGTAGGAAAAAATTGTGTTTTATCATGAACATTAGTGAGGACCAATTATATGAAGAGATGTTGAAAAGTGGTGAAGTGGTCCTTTAATGTGGAAAAGGTTGAAAGAATAATCAAGATCAATTAAACTTGATATATCAGTGGTGCTCAAAATCTTTTTATATCAAGGACTGCCAAAATAATGGCTGTGGACCCCCATGGCCCCATATCAAAATATTTTGTTCCAAGGACCCCAAGAAGCAAGAAATTATAAAAAATATAAGGTATATAATAAAATATATTATATATCTAAAATATATATAATCTGAGATTTATCACAAATCTTCAGATGTTTTTAAAATAGCAGATTGACAAACTCATCTCTGCATCTACACCCAGGGATCCGCGAGGGAGTTCCAGAATTACATGTGAATTTACTATTACAAACATAAGAGAGTGTCCATCTATTTTTGATCAGAGTTTCACTGTCTCAAGGAATTCCGATAAAGGAATTCTCGATCAAATGACCATATCAGACCGGATCCTGTATGATAATAAAAATCGGAACGGCGTGGCTCCAAGTACTTGGGAACTCACCTCAGATAATCCATGCCGTAAAAAGGTTATCAGAATCGGGTGCCAGAGATAAAATAATTATCAAACAGAGGTCCATGGCCTGGCCTCTAATGCACATCAAAATGTGTGTCCTTGAAATTTTAAAAAGGTTTACTTACTTACTGATCTATGTCCCAGGCTGCAGCGTGCTCCTATACTGCTGACCCTGCAGTTAATTACCTTTCCACTCTCAGCTGTAACGATGTGACCAGTAGTGGAAAGTAATTAAGTACATTTACTTTAGTACAATTTTGAGGTATTTGTTTTACTTTACTGGAGTATTTCCAATTTTCAGTACTTTTACTCCTACTCCACTATTTCAGAGGCAAATATTGTACTTTTACTTGTAACAGAGTAGTTCTACATTGCAGTATTGATACTGTTACTTAAGTAAAATATTTGAGTACTTTTTCACCCACTGGATGTGACCTCAGCTGATCTTTGTCAGTCAGCACCATGTAAGGCAAAAGCCCTGTGGACTATCGACCCAGCTGATGCACTGTGGACTACCGACCGAGCTATAGCTGATGGGCCTAGACTGGAGTTCCCCTTCCACTCTGTGCTGTGTTTGCGTGTCCTGATCTGCATCAGACAAAACCACATTCTGTGGTAATGTCTTGTGAACCATGTTATTAATGCTAGTCCTTACCAGTTCTGAATATATGAACAGCAAATGATGTTCAGTGTGGGTAATGCGATGTAATAGATCACATTACTGATAGGGAGGGAATTGTTTTCAGGTTGGGTTGGGCACAAAAGTAGGCTAATATGCATGGACGGACGGACAGATAGATAGATGATGTTGCTGGGCCAACCGTTAACCCTAATGGCATAGTGATCCGATCAAATAAAACCAAAAGCCTTTTAGATTTTCCTATGCAAGGCAATTGGAAAAATGTATTCACTAATAGTAGGCCTATATAAATTCAACTTTTCTTTGGCACTTTGTAGACGGTCCCTAACCGCCCAGCTAACCGTCTACTGCCCATAGAGAGCCATAGAATCGATTAGATTAAATTAAATTAAACTTTTCTTTGGCAAATAAATGCTGTAGTACGATCATAAGTAAACCATTGATGTGTGATGTAAATTCAATATTCTGCATAGAAATGAAGTTATTGAATATTTTCACTTTCGGGGTTGCACTTTGTAGATGTAGATACTCTCTACTGCCCCATCTGGCAGAGTCAGGTTAAGGAAGTGTAGGCTACAGACAGAAGGACAGACAGACATTTGTCGGTGCTTTTATAGATAGATAGATAGATAGATAGATAGATAGATAGATAGATAGATAGATAGATAGATAGATAGATACAGCACTACGAGTGCATAATTTAGACAGTACTGTCACTTTATGAATATATATTTGTTAAAGAGCTTTGCATTTACAGTATTGGAGATTTCCCGTGACTGTGGTAAATATCTTGTGAACCTTGTGTTATCAATATACTACGGAGCCCCTGAATGGCCATGCATTCAAAATATATTTTATCTTGACAAGATAATATTTCATCCGTACAAGATATTATCTTGTCCGTACAAGATATTAATTATCTCGTACGTACAAGATAATATCTTGTTTGTACAAGATAATATCTTGTCCGTACAAGATATTATCTTGTACGGACAAGATAATATCTTGTACGTACAAGATAATATCTTGTACGGACGAGATATTATCTTGTACGTACAAGATAAAATATATTTTGAATGCATGGCCATTCAGGGGCTCCGTAGGAATTTAATGTTTGTGTAGGACAAAGTTTTTCAGACCAATCCAAAAGATGGATATAGGAGGGGCTAGCGCCCCTCAAAAATATTGAAACAATGAAAAGTATTAAAAATCGCTTCAGACAAATCCAATCCATTGGACTGGATTTTTGGATATTACTCCTTCAGACTTTATCAAAATGTCATGCAAATCGGTACACATAATCTCTATAGTAATTTGATCAAGACGGATATATTTTTGTCTCAACCAATCTGCCTGAATCTGATTGGCTAAGATTGACATTTAAAGTTTGCAGGATTGTGGCCTGTTTTGAACAAAATTGCCGCAAATCATGAACACTGCAATACGTTGAGAAACAAATGCCACCCTTTTAACATTACCCTGTTAAAGTGCCACCAGGAGGCCGATTTTGAGGCCCTACATTTTGTCCAAACATCACGCAAATCGGAACATTAGGCCCTCAAGTGATCAAGACGCATTCGTCAGATTTTTCATATTCCAACCTGATTGGCGAATTCCGAATATTGCTGGCCCACAAAAACCTACCTGACCTGGCGGAGACCTGTGCAGCACTTTTTCTAGTTTTAGATGGAAACTCTGGATCCATTTTCAGCCAACAGGTTCTTCCTTGTACTCATGAGTCATGACCACCACCACCTCCACACCATCCTAGATACAGGCACGCACACACGCACGTGCAAAACATACTCTCTCCCCATGCCTTCGGCCTGGTCCTGGTGGAGACAATAATGTTAGTCAGCCAGTCATAGTTATGATGGATAAGCATGAGACACAATGTGCAAATAGAATATTCAGCACAAAATGAAATGCATCATACAACTAAGCATACAAAAACATACAATAAACAAAATAATAATTTGAAATGTACCTTGCAAAGTTGCAACTGTAAATTTAATTGATTCAGTATCTCTGTCAGGCGAGGAAAACCATTGTGTCTGTGTCAGTGTGTACTCATCTGCAGTGTCCATTGTGTGCCAGTAGATGGCAGTATGCCAGTAAATAGCAGTGGTGACTGGTGATTTGAAATGAAATGAAATGAAATGAAATGAAATGAAATGAAATGAAATATATATTTACCCAGGGTATCTGGGCTAAGCTCAAGAACTTGTTTCCAGCCAGGCCCTGCTCATAGAACACATTTCATCGTAGTGGTTGACAGAGATGGGCAGTATTTGAAATACATGTATTTGAAATACGTATTTGAAATACTTTTTTGTATTTTGTAATTTGTATTTTGCTGGGATGGAAGAAATGAGATGTATTTTGTATCTAGATACTTTCAGATCTAGTATTTTCTGTATTTCAAATACATAAAATACTTTTTAATGTCATTTTACACAGCCTCAGGTTTAAACTAGGGGCAAAACACATAACCTGACTCCGCCAGATGGGGCAGCAGAGAGTACACTGGGTTCCCCCCTCCTGCTCCCATCTGGGAACTCTCAGGCAGACTTGATGCCCGGCCACAAAACGGCCTGGCCAATCAGCAGCAGCTAGAGGCGGGATAGCCGCTGCTGATTGGCCAGGCCGTTTGAGGCCTGGCAAGGAACGGTGAGCACAGGGCCGGCGGAGCCGTGGGGGCTTTTTACGTTATTTGCGCAGTGAGTGTAACGCTGCTCAATGGTGAAATCTTCCGCCAACAGCGTACCTTAGTGATCAGAATCAAGGACAGGCCTATTGTAGTAGACATTTCCACCACGCGGAAACGCCCCCCTTTCAAAGTGGGGGGGCGGCGGGGGTGTGTGTGTGTATATATATACAATTGAGTTTTTTTTTTATCCTTGTGTTTGTATCTATAATTTCCAGGGGCTATGCTTAAGTTTGTGACTAAAGCCACAACACAGCCTCCCCACTGGGAGCACTGTTTATACCAGTCAGTCTGTCATACCATCCCTCCCCACTGGGGGCGCTGTTTATACCAGTCTCTCTGTCATACCATCCCTCCCCACTGGGGGCGCTGTTTATACCAGTCAGTCTGTCATACCATCCCTCCCCACTGGGGGCGCTGTTTATACCATCCCTCTACACTGGGGGTGCTGTTTATACCATCCCTCCCCACTGGGGGCGCTGTTTATACCATCCCTCTACACTGGGGGTGCTGTTTATACCATCCCTCCCCACTGGGGACGCTGTTTATACCAGTCTCTCTGTCATAGCATCCCTCTCCACTGGGGGCACTGTTTATACCAGTCAGTCTGTCATACCATCTCTCCCCACTGGGGGCGCTGTTTATACCATCCCTCTACACTGGGGGTGCTGTTTATACCATCCCTCCCCACTGGGGACGCTGTTTATACCAGTCTCTCTGTCATAGCATCCCTCTCCACTGGGGGCACTGTTTATACCAGTCAGTCTGTCATACCATCCCTCCCCACTGGGGGCACTGTTTATACCAGTCTGTCATACCATCCCTCCCCACTGGGGTGCTGTTTATACCAGTCTGTCATACCATCCCTCCCCACTGGGGGCGCTGTTTATACCAGTCTGTCATACCATCCCTCTACACTGGGGGCGCTGTTTATACCAGTCTGTCATACCATCCCTCCCCACTGGGGGCGCTGTTTATACCAGTCTGTCATACCATCCCTCTACACCGGGGGCGCTGTTTATACCAGTCAGTCTGTCATACACAGACAGACACACAGACAGACAGACAGACAGACAGACAGACAGACAATAAATGTTTATACCTTATTCTGCTCTGTTTGTCTACTTAAAACTGTTTTAAACTGTTTCAAAACCCCCCATTTTTTCATGGGGGCCCCTTTGCTACAATCATGCTTAGGGCCCCTTGGAGGCCAGAATCGGCACTGCATGTGCACATCTTGTTACCGGGGAAGACGGGGGGGTTTTCCAAATCACTGAATGCTCCTTTAATTGATAATCTATTCATCTTAGTCATTAGTATCTTGTTTACTTATCTTGTTTTTTATTGTTGGTTTAAATGTAAATTGGTGGTAGGCCTAATCAATCAATCAATCAATCAATCAATCAATCAATCAATCTCTTTCTACATTTTTCTTGAGGTAGAAGTCAAAGAGGAGTGACAGTGATGAATCAGATGGCCAATCCATTCCTTTGTGGGTCCTGTTTGATACAGTTATAGCACATTGATTTGCTTAAAATATAAAGTGTATCATTCTTAATAACCTTCAATGTATTAGACATTCTGAGAGGTCATTAATTTAATATTTGGCAATTAATTATGAATTTACTTATCATTATATACATTTTAATGAAAATGTATTTTCATGTATTTTCAAAATACAAAATACGTATTTGTATCTCAAATACATTTCTCAGACCAGTATTTGTATTTTGTATTTAAATACATTCTGTGACCCAGTATTTGTATTTTGTAACAAAATACATTTTCAATGTATTTTGCCCATCTCTGGTGGTTGATGCCTTGTTCAAGGGCATTTCACTCTCCTGTTCATCGCGAAGACAGTTGTCAGCAGTAGCCTGTCGGCCCTGTCCCCTCTATGCCCTGTCCAGGCTGTAATGCTATCACTCACTGTATAAAAAAACTAAAACAATCATCATTATAGCCTACTGTAGTCTACTAAGTCTATGCTATGCAAAAAGAACGCATATGATATACTTGTATTATTTTAAACATCACTATAAATTGAATCAGACATTGAAAAGAAAATACCGTGATTGATCAAAAAGTATTGTGAGTGACTATACCATGTGATAACAAGAAAAGGCCAATGCCCATTGCTCACTTTAGGCCTATTGCAAGGAGTGAACTGCATGGTTGCCAAGTGCCAACCTTTTGACTTTGAGTCTTGACTATTTTGAGTGGTTAAAGAAGATTATTCAGGAATATAGAAAAGATAATAGAAATATATAAGGGTAAGAGTTTTTTCCCCTTTAAATTCACTTCAGTAGTGCAACATAAAACATATAACCAAAAGCGGAGAATCATTAGGCAGAATGTAAATGGTTTACTTTATTCCGAATAATCCATTTACATTCTGGAATAATTTATTCCAGTCCAGAAGGTCTAGGCTAGTTTGACCCATTCTGCATACTGTGAAATAAAAAATTAAATCAATCAATCAATTCAATCAATCAATTATCAATAAGGTCGAAGGATAAAACATTGACTATTTCAACAGCCTAAACAGGAAGTGATTTATAGTCATGTTGTTGGCTTTTAGTTATATTTAATCCAAACTGTCTAACTACTTAACAATTTACAAGCTAACTATTTTCACGCAGACGTAGTGCGGCGTTCCGTTATTTTCCGGGTGTTTCGATACAGGCGGTAGTTGAACGCACGCCTCTCTTCTGCAGCTCTGCAGCAGCCAGGCAGGCAGGCAGGCAGGCGCAGGCAGCAGCAGCAGCAGCAGCTGACAGACATCGGCAGGCAGCGTCACGTCAGGCGGAGAAGAAAAGCACATTACAGGCTGTGAGAGGTCTCTAACCAGCTCAGCATCATCATCATCATCATCATCTTCACCATCATCATCATGGCGGAGCAAGGCGAACCTCCGGCTCCTGGTCCTGTCCAGCACCAGCAGCACCACCAGCACCACAATCCGCAACAACCGGTGCCGCCGACGACGACGAGCTGGCCAATTACCAGAGATTCGTACGAGCTGCAGGAAGTCATAGGTTAGTGAGAGAAGTCTGGGTGAATTAATGATGAATAATGATGGTCTGTGTTGTCATTGTAATATCCGGGCCTACCGGCTTTTTCATAATGCAACGAACAGCGGTCTGTCTAGTGGCGATGCTTTGCTATGCGGATGTTAGGTTTATACACTGATGAGGAGGGCACGTTTTACGGTTGTTCTGCTCTAAAAAACTACATAATATATATTATATCTGTGTGTTTCCTCCGACGTATCACGTGTTGGCACAAATGTCACTCACAGTCACCGCACCACCAGTGCGGAAATGTCACATTCCTTTAAGTAGGTTTTAAATGTTCCTTATTTTATGGCACGTGTCCAGTTCATGTAAAGCGTATGATGTATGCTCCGTAGTACGACGGTGTCACGACAGAAGAAAAGGACTGATCTACAAGCTAACAAAACGCGTCGCGTTGGAACTTCGAAGAGCTTGTAGATCTTTATTTTTTGGGGCAATTAAGCGACATGCTCGTGAGTCGTGCAATATAAAGGCTATAGCCTATAAATTAAAGATTAAGCAATTCTTAAATCACGGACGCAGAGATCATCATTGGTACTGACAGAGAGCAGAAACTTGTAGGTGCACCAACAACTTCTTAGGCAAGAATGATAATGTCAATTAAATTCCATCTCACTGTAATAAAACTTAGTTACGCTTATACGTTTGAATAACTTCATAGTCAATGAATGACCACTATCACCATCACAATTATAGCCTATAGGCTACTGTAATTTGACCAATTTTGCCACATCTGCATATGGTTGACTAATTTGGAAGTCATGTAGTTTTAAAGGTCAAATTAATAGTTCACTTTAACTGCCCAGTGATCATACCACCTCCTCTGCTCATTTGTATGTCGTACAATGTAGTCATTTGTATGACTTACAGTACTATGCAAATAATTAGCTGCTAATATACTAATATCTTAAACAGTAATGTATGACTTATTACTTTAAAAAAGTAATATAGTTGCACTACTTATTACTCTCTGCCTTGAAAAGTAACTAGTTACTTATTGATTTACTTATTACTTTTTTTTCTTCGCCCCCAGTAATTGCATTTTTGCAAATTGCAAATATTTGTCCCCAAAAGTCTTACTTTGCATTTCCAACATTAGCAGTCCCCCTCCCCCTATTCTGAAAAGTGTACTGTATAGTGTACACTGACCACACCTTCTTCCCTATGCACAACTTGCAGCGGACAATAATGTTCATCTCGTCTTTATCGCAGACATACTCAAAATAATGCGAATACTTCGTAGTGAATGAAATGCTTTGCGGTGCCGGTGTCTCCTCCACCGCCTCCATGTTCACTTTGTTTACTTCTCTTGCAGTTTAACAACACGAGTCACACACTAGTTTGTTGTTCCGCGTTCTGGACAGTTTAAGGCCCGTCCTTCTGCATCCGATACTTAACACATACGTACAGACAAGTGCGCATCGCTTCCGTATCCGCTCTAGAGTCTAGATCTAGAGCGGATCAGCAGCCTGCAAAGCAACTCGACCCCAACCCAGTCTACCATTATAAATAAACACTCAAACCCACAGTTCCACCAAGGCTCGTGAAAATAGTAACATGTTACTTTTGAAAAAAAGTTAATGTAATATTATTACTCAAAATGTGAAAGTAACTAGTTACGTTACTAGTTACTGGGAAAAAAGTAATAATATTACTGAAAGTAATATATTACTTTAGTTCCTTGACAACACTGTATATAGCCTACTGTATATGTATGTACTTGGCCACGATCAATATGTGTGGATGTGCATAAAGCTAAAGCTTTATCAGTGCTGATGATGAACAACATGCACACACTGCCACTTGTTACTGACTATGTGACTAGTAATTAGTGAGTACCCTGCTCTGTGCAATACAGGAGTCAATTCTCCTCTGCTCTCTACTTCTCCTTATCTGTCACCAGCAGTTGGTAAGCTATGTGCACTGTCTCACAGCCCCTAATGAGAACTTCACTGCCACTTGTGTGTGACCTGGTTTTGAAATAACCACCTTGAAATAACCCAACAAGCCAACCCCTTAAAACGACAAAGGAAGCAAGCAAGCACATAAAAATGACTACTGTACTTCATTCATTCTCAGACCTTTTCTTTTCAACTCCCGGTTTATTATGCCTTAGGGCTACGCACAGACCCCCATAACTCTGAGAGTGTACAAATAGAATAGTTCCATTTTGTACACTCTCGGAGTTCCCAATCATTTATCTGGGGACCCCCTGCCTGGAGAACGACTGCTGTACTTAATAACACTGTAATTTGTCTAGTAGGACATTCTTATGTTAGGCATTGGTGAATATTAAAAAAAATAAAGACAATAAAAATAAAGAAATAATGCAAATCAGAAACAAGAATAGCTAGATGTAAGATGAACTAGCAATGCATTCTTGAAAGCATCAAAGGAAGCAATTGACCTAAGCGACAAGTAAGTGAATGTCACAACAATATCCCAAAAACCACTTGTAGACTGCTAACTACAATACTTGTGTGTATAATCTCCTCTGTTGTGACTGTAATTGCAGGCAGTGGGGCCACAGCTGTGGTTCAGGCCGCCCTATGCACCCCGAGACAGGAGCGTGTAGCCATAAAGAGAATCAACCTGGAAAAATGCCAGACCAGCATGGATGAGCTATTGGTTAGTACAACAATAAATAAGGGCTATTTTTTCAGCCTGTGTCCACAGAGCGTTTCTGTCCCTCCCTAACGCTCCCCCTGGTAGAGCTGTTTTTCTTTTGATGTGCTTTGTTATTTTTACTATTCTGTGTGAGTGCAACAAAGTTGCAAATTTTACATCCACATTATCCTCCAGGGTTCATTTTAATATAAATTGTTTGGTAATGTACAATACGTGTGCACAGTTCGGTCCCTTTGCTTGCTTACCTCCATGACAAACAAAGAACCTACTGTATAGATATGGCATACCTTTTCTCATATTATGTCTTTGTCTCTCCCTCTGTCTATGTCTCATGATAGAAAGAAATTCAAGCAATGAGCCAGTGCAGCCACCCAAATGTCGTCACCTACTACACCTCATTCGTGGTGAAGGATGAACTCTGGTTAGTCATGAAGCTTCTAAGTGGTGGTAAGCTTCAGCTGCCAAGATACAGTACATGCAGTAAATAGACTAAAAAATACCTATCATTGCCCGACTGTTAGTGTGTGAAGTACAGTTAATATGGTGAGATATTACAATTTAGATACCTCTGTTGTACATGCTCTTATTCGTGAAAGCAGAGTTTGTGCTTTGACCTTTAACAGTTTTGGTCATGTGATCTGGTAGATCAGTGGTTCAACCCTTTTCATATCAAGGCCCATTAATTATTCTGCATTTGAGAGTGTACTCTCTCAAAAGTTGAAGATCTAAAACGGTCCATTTGGTTACCAACTCTGCATCATTTAGCTGGGCTCCACCTGGAACCCCCTCAAGGACTACTGGTGGTCCATGGACCACTGGTTGAAAATCACTGCGATAGATCGTTGACATAGAACTTTGTCAAGATCAAGAAATGTAACTGGCTTAGAGGCACACCAGGCATGAAATAAGGTGTACATTTTAATATTATTGAACATTGTATTTCTTTTGTTGTTACTCCAATTCATGAGGAATAGTCAATAGTTCAGCTAAGCCAGATTGCCAGCTATCTCAAGTAACTCCTTGTCATGATCTGCTGTGTCCTTGCAAAGGTTAACGCTGTAAGGTTATCCAATTTCAGGATCAATAACCTTCATGTTATCTCATTTTAACTTGCCTTAAATTATTTATTCTTGCATATGTTTAAAATCAATATGCTAACACGATTAAACATTTGAAATGTAATTACTGAAGGACAAACCCGTTTTTTGATGAATGATGGGGCCCTGCAACAGAACCCTGAAATGAATCATGTGATCATGGCTATTCTCTTAAAGAACAGCTGTAGTGTTAAAGAACTACCTTATCTGTACTATTGCTTATAGAACAGAAAGCTATTATAATACATTTTAATGATGTGCATAACAATGCAAATAATCATGAATGAACAATTAATGGATTACTTGAGCCAGGAGTAAACATCACAATGTATTTAATTATTTTTAGGATCTATGCTGGATATAATAAAGCACACAAGCAAAGAAGAGCACAAACATGGGGTGTTAGATGAGCCTATCATTGCCACCATATTAAAAGAAGTCTTAGCGGCCCTGGACTACCTGCATAAAAATGGACAAATTCACAGGTAACTTGTCTTGCAGTAAAATTATGTTTAAATGAGTTGAGTAACATTTTGAAAGTATGTTCAATAACCTACATACAAGTGTGTTTATTGACCACCATTACAGCTGCTGTATTGTGTTAAATATTGTGTTAAATTCCTGGACTTCAATGTCATAGAAAGCTTGGCCTACACACAGCCAGGCCTACAACAGATAGTGTAAAGTGTACCCTTATGGGTCCAAGTTTACGCATTTGGAGATGCTTTAACATTCTGCATTTTACTGTGTGAATCAGTATTCATCCCTTGGGCAGTATCCCATAATGGCAATGGATTGAGAAACTCATTTAAACACACATGTAGTGATCAATGGTGCTCTAGTTAGTCTAGTACATATTGACTGTGTGTGACTGTATTTTCTGTGGTTGGTTGACCTTAGGGATGTAAAGGCCGGAAACATTCTGCTGGGTGAAGATGGATCTGTTCAGATAGCAGGTGTGTTCCTATTTCTTATTCTAACTTTGTTCTATTTGTGCATTCTTATTTCATTTGTATTTGTATGCAAACTTTGAAGGAAGCTTACAAGAATGTCACTGCTTGCAACATTGCTACATCTGTATTGTACTTTCATGGGACAAGAAACACCCTGAACTTGAATACAAAAGGGAACAAAAATGCAAATCAATTCATAGACCCTTTACGAGAAATAATCACTTATCTAACTCACAATGTCATCAGATTAGGTTAGCTTGGATCTTGGCCCATGAATTGAGTATTGTTGCATTAATAACACATTAACACATTCATTCATTAAAACATTATTAAAGAGCCTTTAAATGACTTTAATTCATATAAACGGCATGGCTGTGTTTGCTTTGTTGCTTTGCTGAATCCATTGTCAACTTTATTTATTGTAGTCGAGTAACTGACACAGTCGCAGACCAATGCCATCCAGCCCACAAATGGGAATGTCCAGTCAGAAATTCAAATGGTAAACATAATGCAGCTACTGTATGTACTGTATGGCGTATGCGAGCATACTCAAAACTCTTCTAGTCATTTCATACCGGGTGCTTGGTCTAGAAAAGTTATTTTACAGTCAGAGGGGGTTACCTCTTCTCACGGAAATGTCCTTCAGGTACGTTTATTAAATGGGCACATCGCTACCGGTGCCAATTTAATAAAGGTACCTGAAGGACATTTTTGGGAGTGCTGTAATCCCCCTGGCAGTTTATTAGTTTCTTGCTGTACAATATACTGTGTTATTTCCTAAACTGTTATGAAACAGCGGATGTCTTGTGTCAACTGCACATATAACAAATACACAATTTATGCATTGCTTTTGGCATCTAATGAACCTAAATGCGGCTGTACGTGTTTAATTCAAAAGTGACCATACAACAACACACACTTACTTCATATTTCATCCTGTAAAACAATACAAAATAGTTGTGTTATGTTTTTTTTAATTCCTAAGATTTTGGAGTAAGTTCTTTTCTATCCACGGGCGGAGATATGACCAGAAACAAAGTGAGAAAGACATTTGTAGGAACACCGTGCTGGATGGCTCCAGAGGTCATGGAGCAGGTGAGTCTAAAGCCTGAGTGGCATCACAGCACGATTCATTGCAAGCTTTTACATCTGCTTTCACAACTGACTAAATATATGTAGATAGAGGTAGATACAGACTCATATCTCAGATTATAACTAGTCTAATACTATTTTACAAATTGTGTGTGTGTGTGTGTGTGTGTGTGTGTGTGTGTGTGTGTGTGTGTGTGTGTGTGTGTGTGTGTGTGTGTGTGTGTGTGTGTGTGTGTGTGTATACTATATTTGGACAATTATGTTGAGAAACAGAACCCTTGTTGCCCCTTGAGAATTTTGATTTAAGAAACGCTTATGGTTTGTGATTTGTCAAGATACATTGTTGTAACATATACGTACTCACTCAATAAAAATAATTATGAAAAACAAATATTTTACAAATAGTTGGGTGTAATGCAATGCCCACAGGTACGAGGCTATGACTTCAAAGCAGACATCTGGAGCTTTGGAATTACCGCCATAGAGTTAGCAACAGGGTCTGCACCATACCACCGATACCCACCTATGAAAGTGAGTGTTCCCAACAGTATTATTATCAGTAACCTACTTAGCAAAAGCTCCAAAATACCATTCAACCAACTCCATTTTGGGATATTTGCTGGTCATCATAGCATGGCCGTAACCATTTCATCCTGTCTCTGCAGGTCTTAATGCTTACCCTACAGAATGATCCACCCAGCCTAGAAACAGGTGTGGAGGACAAGGAAATGCTGAAGAAATATGGCAAATCCTTTAGGAAGCTAATAACGATGTGCCTTCAGAAGGAGCCAACCAAAAGGTTTGCTTGTACCAGACTGTGTGTCTTCTGTGTTTCATCTACGACTACGTTGCATTTGTAGAGGATATCACATAATGATGTTTTATCTGTGTCATCTGACAAAAACAAGTATTTTCTTTATGTCTATAGGCCTACAGCAGCAGAACTTTTGAAGTGTAAATTCTTCCAAAAAGCCAAGGTATGATCCTGTATTATCTGTAACTTGCTATGTCTCCTGTGCTTCATGTTTTGGCTGATTTTGCGTCACGTCACAATTTTGAATATTGGTGCATGCCTCAGGAATATACAGCATTATGAAGTCATAGCATTGTGCTACAGAATACATGTAAAAACAGGATGAACACCCTCAGAACTTTTGTCAGATTTGTATTGAGATGATGGCCCCTTGAGATGCAGCATCTCGTTTTAGAGGGGGTCCTATACATATAACTACAACATTACAGCAGTGCAAGTACACAGTACTAAAGACACATAGGTGCAACATGACATATAGTACAGATACACAAGACGTACACAATTACACATACAGGTACAGTTAGCTTGCTCCCCTTCTCCCACCCACACCCCCGGCCCCCGACTCATTTACATACTGCATGTAAATAATGGAGAAAACACTACTATTCCCTGTATCAAAGTTAGAAGTAAACATGTGTGAAAGCAGTATTAAAAGCAAGAACAGGTTGTTTGGAGATGTGAATACAAGGAAGTCCTGAAGCGGCCAAGAGAGGTAATTGATCTGAGATTCTGAGTGAAAGCGGAAGATTGTTCCAGTCAGATGGAGCTTTGTAGTGGAATGACCTCCCCTCCCCATGTTTGTTAGCAAGGTGTTGCTCCTAATATGTGATTGTGGAAATGCGGTTATATAAAGTAGTTATTAACACAAATAATGTCCTGCAACAGTTTAATGAAATCAAATCCTTCCAAAAATGTGTAATCCGATGATTAGGTGTTGTTCCTAATACGCATTTGTGGAAGTGGGGATATAATAAAACATTTTCTTAACACAAATAACAATACTGTAACAGACAAGATTAAGTCCTTCCAAAAATGTGTGATCTGAAAAGCCTACATAGTCCGGTCTGAAAATCAAGACTTTTCTGAGCTGCATTGCCTATTTATCTATTGCGAAAAGAACATTGGACCACAAATCTTTAGACATGGATATCAAGATAGGCTACAAAATGTTGCTATCTCTGAAAAATAACAACTTGTTATATACTCTGTTTTGTTTAGAATTTTATCTGATATGACTAGTGTTATTATTAAATACTGACAGTTTTGATCTGTGTTTGTTTTTTCTTTTGCAGAACAGAGAATATCTAATTGAAAAACTTTTGTGTCGCGCACCAAAGATTGCCCAGAGAGCCAAGAAGGTATGTGTAAACAAACGATCTCTGTAAAGTAAGTGCAGTATTGACTAAACACGAACAATTTAAGTCAGAGATCTGGGGACTGACTGGACCCCCCTCCAGTGCACTGCATTTACAGTCAACAGACGCTGGACGTAGTCCCTTTCTTCAAACACCGCAAACACCTCGTGTCCAAACTGTTGTGTGGATTGTCTGCAAATATGGGCTCCTGCTAGAAGCGTATCGTTCATGCAGAAAAGATGTATCTTCACTGCAGAAGTGAGTGGTTAGCGTTAAGCAACTGAGGTACACTTGACGGCACACATTTTTGCCTCATTTATACTTGGTTGTATGCCGTGCCAAGCACCGAAAATAGTCTAATCTACAAGCTCTACAAACACCATGTAGAGCTTGGAGATTTGCTATTTTCTGCAGTACAAGTATCAATCACTTTTACTGACTGCTGATTTCCAGTTGCAGATAACTACATAAGTGCACTTTTTAAGCAAGTCTGATATTGGCTCCCCATCACTCTCTGATGGGAAGCCCAGGGTATGGGAGATAGCAGCAGGAGCAGAGGGTCATGGCTGGGAGGCACTGTGGTCAGGGTGGAAATTCACTGACTCTGTCAGGGGCAAATGGAGGACATGGTGGATGGAGCATGTTAGCATGTAGGCCTATGACGTGAACATTACGCACAGACAGAGCAGGGTATCAATAAAGAGGGAGATGACTGGAGGCAGGAGCCATGGATTTGGGGCTGTCACTGGACAGCTTGTAACACGGGAAACCTGTGGACCCGTTAGACTTAGAGTGAACAGAAGTCATATACATTTGAGCCGGTAACAAGTTGTGAGCAAACATTTCGTGCACAGTTCAGTTCGGCAAGTCATAGACGGTGACGCATGCTGAGCATGAGGAAGCACCACCTATGCCCGTGCTCCGCAGCCGTGATACGTCACCGGCACTACCTGCGCGTTTTCAACCCAGCTCGCTCCGTGGTTTCCCTTTCCGTTATGCGATGGCCCGAGAATATACACGGACAGCGGACACACGGCATGACCCGGGGAGACAACAACACAACTGGCCCAGCACAGAAAACACACGGTTAGTGGGCACAGATAAAGTGTGTGTGTCTCACTCGGATCGCACTGCGACACAGGCGGGTCGAGCTTCTCGTGTTGTACAATGTTTAGTACATCATCCACCAACTCTCTAAGACACGTCAGACAAAATATAAAAATATATAAGAATTTTAATATGACAATTGTAACAATTATAAGTGGTGAAAGTCACTCACATTTTCGCCTTTTAAGAAAAAGTACTGTAGCAATACCACATTGTACAAGTAGTGTCACAGTAGTTTCACAATCATAATATTAGATTGTAAAATGGTTAATGCATTAATGGGTTCATCACTTTATTGTTGCAGCTGGTAAAGGTGGGGCTGATTTTAATTACTTGATTACTTCTGGGTAACTTAACCTATAATATTCTACCTATAACTTTACCAAATCAAATCAAACTTTATGTGTATAGCACATTTCCAACGACTAAGGTCGAACCAAAGTACTTCACAGAGCATAACATACAAACAGGCAAAAAAGAAAAAGAAGCTAAGAAGAAGCAAAATGAAGGAAAAACAAGAAGATAAAACAAACAAAGGTAGACTGTGAGGGCCGGGGTAATCTTACACATTGAAAGCGAGTGGGAAAGAAAGAGTCTTTAGTGAGGACTTGAAAACCGCCAACAATGACAGAGCAGAGCGAATTTGGAGCAGCAGGGCGTTCCAGTCCGGCCACACCGAAAGCTCTGTCTCCTTTGGGCCTGTACTGCGTATCAGGTAAAGCTCTGTCTCCTTTGGGCCTGTACTGCGTATCAGGCACAATCTCAATTTAGAGATGTCTGTCATCGGAATGTTATTATTAGCGTTTCTTTTAACTATATAACCACAGTTTTCGCCAGGGATGCCAGGTTAGCTTTTGCGAACAGAAACAAGTAACCGGGTCTATGAAAACAAGCCCAAAGCCCTGTGTGCTGCTTCCATAGTTGCCAAGTTAGCTTTTGCGAGAGAAACAAGCAACCAGTAAACATAATACAGTGGCTATTTGAAAATAACAGATCTACAAGCTCACAACGCTTCGGCACACACATGCCTGCGTGTGTGTTAGTTTGGCCGTTCCTAACCCCCAATGGGTAGTCCATACAAGCAACATAACTAATTAATTGTAGTTGAGTATAATGTGCAAAATGTGCATCTGAGTAATAATAGGTAGATGAGCATTAGGAAGCGCAGGGCCCTTGTACTTTTGGTTTTGTGCTAGTGTGACCTGTGGAGCCGTCCATATTACCAGCTCAGCAAATGCCTGCAAAGACGGGCCAGAAAAGAAAGAATGCTGTGTATCTGCCCCTGTCTTCTGCTGCCTCAGCCCAGTAACCCTGAATGGCCTTCACACCCCCTGGGGACCTGGTGTGTGAAATCCTTTTCAAAGGGTTATTCTGTCAACCTGGTGATCATTGTATTGGATGCTCAGGATGATGTAGAATCATTCTACTTTAAATAGAAGAGAAATAAATGCAATATTTTGCTACAGTACAACAGTGAACATACTGTTCTCTGAGTACTAAATTAAAATAATAATAATAATAATAAAATACCAATTAAAAAAATAGAGGGAAAAAAACCGCAGATTGTCAATATCAATATCTCAATATTTATTAATCCTTAAACTCATAGTAATAGAACGCTGAAGTCCTGACGTCAATCGCTCATCCCCTCGATTCCCCTGGTTCACGGAAGTAATTTCTCTATGGAGAATAACATCTTAAAATCGTTTCATATAAGCATTGTGGTCCAAAAATAAACAAGCTGTCTCTGTGTTATTGTCAGGGAGGTCTCTCTGTATCGTTTGCTACAGTCAGTCACTCATACAATCTGTTTCTAGCGAAAATGTAACTAATTCAGTAGCAGTAAATGTGAATGAGTTGTGGGAATGTGTACAGTACAGTATGTGTTGTTGAATGACCAGCAGAGGGCACTGCACAACTCCAAATAGAGCTCTCTCCACAAAGAATGGCAAGGCTGTGTTCAGCTAAGATTAGTTGTGTGCAGTATCTACAAACTAAAGGCAGTGGGCTGTTCTCATTGATTTGTTACAATAATGGAAAGATAGAAAACAGAATGACCGAGATTGAGTTTGCATTGGTTGTGCTGAAGACATGATGGTAGAATATTGATTGTGAGCAGCAGGGGCATTTTTTGAGGCCCAAACGCTTTATGTGGTGTATTTAATTATTTTAATACCTGGATAGCAGATACTTTTTACAGCACAAACACTGATACCAACAGTTAGCAATGTTGTTCACATGGGCCATTATATTGTTACACAAATTCTGTACAAACAGTGGTTTTCAACATGTGGATCGCCAAATTATTTTGGGAGGTCCCCAGATGATTAGCTTAATGTGCAACATTGTTTTCTGATTCAACAGTAAACAAACCAACATACTGTACAGTAGGTATACAGTGTATCTGCACATTTCTAAAGGGACAAGTAAAATATACCGATCTGCTGCAGCCTGTTGGGTTTTTAATTGATTTCCAATAAAAAAATAACAGCATATTTTTCCATTCCCGTGTTAATAGGGGTACAAAAGAGTTGAAAAATATCGCAATAATGTAAATGTCAATAAGGTACATTGTGAACAGATAAAAACTTAAAAATCTTATTTGCGAATAATTGTGTGTGTGTGTGTGTGTGTGTGTGTGTGTGTGTGGGCGCGTGTGTGTGTGTGTGTGTGTGTGTGCGCGCGTGCGCATGTGTGGAATTCATTCCTGTTTGTCTTGCTCTAGCAGCCTGAGCAGAATTGGGGGAGCCTGGGCTCGATGTCAGGTTTAGAGAAAGAACCTGACAGCACCGGGAGGGTAGTTTTCCTCTAATTTTAGCCCACGGCTAATAGCTGGGGCTTCTTTAGACGGACCCTGCGGCAGTAGCTTTCACTCTTCTGTCTGTGCTTTGTTTTCTGTTTGATAGTGCTGCCCACAATACCCCAACTCCAAACAACAAAGACTAGTCCTCCCCCCTGTTGCCCGCTTTAATAAACATTTAACAGACCTTACAAATACTTTGCAAATACTCATGGGCTGTACTAGTGATTCTGCCTGTACAGTAAGTGCATCTGCTTGAAGCCCTTACGCTGATACCAGTTATAATTTTGTATGTTAATGTCGGTGATTAACCCATTTAATTCAGGCTCAGTGTCCCCTTATGTTGCATCTCCTGATGGTCGTCATTCAAAGGTTTTCAATTGCATGAGTACCATGTTGTACCACCCATTGGGCCTGCTGTTATCATCCTTAGGTTAGGTACCATAATTCTTTCAGTGATGTTTGTTAGCATCTTTTCATGTCACCAATATGAAAGCAATTTTTGTTGCTTCATCACATGACAGTGCCAATCACTGAACATAATCGATGATCAGTTCCTTTTGGCAAGGAAGAGCTGATGAATATGAATTAGCCTTAATAGTGACATCCCTTCCAGTGCACGTGTCCTGGAACCGAATATATCTGGATGCCTTACTTTACATTTGTAGTTGTCCTGTTTGCGTGCAAAACATGACGGGACATACAGAGAGACATATGGGTACAGCATGATGCTCCATGAATGAATGGGCTATATGCACACACACCATTTTGGAAAGAACTTGGGCCCCTACTCTACTTCCTACACATGTTTTACCGATGATACTAATGAAGGCTCTGTTCCATACAGGTCAAACAGAGTCCGGGTGCTGCTGTGTATATGTTGCCTCACTGGAAACACTCTGCTACACCAGTGGGTCTCAAAGTGTCCTTGAGTGTGTTCCAAATGGCCCCGTACGGGGGTTCCATTTGTACACTCTCAGCGTTATGGGGGTCCTTGCACAAGTTGCACTAAATGGAACAGAGCCTTAATTAGTATCATCGGTAACACCTGTGAAGGAAGTAGGGAAGCGGCCCGGAGTTATTCTGTGTGCATATAGCCCATTGGGAATGGGAGACTCTCTTTGGCGGAACCTGGGAGTAGATGGTCGCTGAGGGGGCGCTTGTTTTGCAGGTTAGGGTTAAGGTCAGATTTAGGCATAGTTTTTGTGAGGTTAGGGTTAGATTTAGGCATAGTTTTTGTGAGGTTATATAACCCCGCCCTACTAGTAGTAGCCGGCGCTGTAAAACAAGCGTCCCATTAGGACCCATCGAAACCCAAGCTCTGCAAAAAAGAGACTCCCCATTGGGAATAGCCAATCTCTAGCACCTAACACTGTGTGTTGTCATTGATCAGGTAAGGAGAGTTCCAGGCTCCAGTGGCCACTTGCACAAGACGGAGGATGGAGACTGGGAGTGGAGCGATGATGAGCTGGATGAAGACAGTGAGCTGGGCAAGGCTGCGGTCAATCAGGGCAGGGTAGGTTAGGCTACACATTACGGGTCTATTTGGTTCCCTTTTTGTTCACTCTCTGAGTTAAATGAACAGATAATTTCCATTAACACTTGACGCGACTCAATATTTTACTGTGCATTCGCATGAACCTTTATGTCAAATTTGTTACGCAGGAGTGGAATGATAGTAACATTTGTTTTTAGTTTTGATTCACATTGTCTGTTACCATAATGAAACTATACATGATAGGCATTCAGCCTTGGAAGGAAGGTGCTGCTCATTAACTACTTGAAAAACATGGAAACATATTTTGGTCAATATAGGTGAAAATTGTATTTAAAAAGAACTAAAAAATGAATAAAACTTAAATAATAATACCAAATTTAGATTTTTGAGAAGCAGTCCACACAATGATTTGCAATGCAACGACTCACGAGTTGTAACTTGCAACCAATTGCAACCACTTGCTAGCCTGGTAAACCATACCATGAATTCACATTATCACGTGTCTACTGCAGACAGGTCTGGCACAAAAAGCTGGGTGGGCATTTTGCAGAAACCAAAAAGTGGAAGAACCAATCAGCATCTGTCAATCACAGGGCCCTGAGCGCAAACGCTGATTGGCTCTTCCACTTTTTGGTTTCAGCAAAACACCCACGCAGTGCTTGGTCTACAGAATAATAATAATGATAATAATAATATAGTCCCCACTCCTTGGGGTGTTTTTTTGTATATTCTATATGCACATACTGCATACATTATGTGCACACTGTATGCAGTATATGCACATACGTGAAATTCTTCCTCTGCATCTACCCATCCCACAGCAATTAGGGGTTAAGACTCTTGGTCACGGACACCCATCAACACATCACTGGCCTGGCCTGGAATCGAACATAACATAACTGATCCTCATTTCATTAGGAAATGAAAGTTTGCTAATGCAAACTTTGAAAAGTCACCAGTGTGAACCAGTCTGACATGGAGTTTGAAGTTGAATGGCCTTATGTAACATGGTTAAAATGAAAATGAAAAAATATCTAAATATTGACTCAAGCTACAGAAAAACGGTCTGGAGTGTACACAAAAAAGAGTAGATGTGAAAATGACCCCATAACTGTTTGAAAGTGAAATTTCCCTTTACGTTGTTATCCCATTATGACTGGGAAAGCCTATACGTTCCAACAGGAATTATATATTATTATTATTTTTTGGGGGGAAAAAATCTGAAAACATAGGATTTAGTAGGTCTAAATGAGTTAAATGTTGGATGTAATGAATAGAATGATCAATAGATTGTGTTGTTCTGTTTAGGTCCCTGTTGTACAGTACCTAAACAGTGAGACAGCAGATGGCTTCTTTCTGGCTTCTTACTGTAGGATGTCACAAGTCATTAGGTAGCTGTAATGGCTTTGAAGATAGTTGCAGCATGTGGAACATAGATCACAAAGTGCTTTGACAAACATCTCTAACCTGGACATATTCTACAGTAAACAATTATCTGATTATCTAATCTAACAAATAAGACATGTTTTTATGGCGTGGACCCGAAGGCACGAGCCATGTACAAGTACAGTATGTTTGAATGATTTTACAGTGTGTATGGCATACCGATTATAGATGGCTATACTACTGCATACACTTTATGCAGTAGTATAGCCATCTATACTCGGTTTGTTTGTCTCTCTGTGCCTGGAATTAATCTGTCAAACTGGGACTTATTGTAAATGAAGACAGGATTTTGATGTGTGGAAACAATAAATCAATTTACTGTTGTTGAAACTAGGGCAGTATTATGCGTGTCTTAAGTACCAGGTCTTATTACTTAACTTAAGACCTGGAGGCGTGATCAAGGCCATTTGGCCACTCAGAATAGCCAAATGGCATTGACCACGCCTCCAGGTCTTAAGTTAAGTCATAAGACCTGGTACTTTAGACACGCATAATACTGCCCAGAGTGTAACCTAATTGTGTTTGCTATTCCCCCAGTCACGAAGGGTCACAGATGAGACCGATGAGACCGATCAAGTAAGTCTGTTGTTTTCCAGTATAATGATAAATTACATTATAGAAAATATTAAATATTTTAAGTCTATAAAAAAAAGATTTTACATTAACGATGCGTATCTGCTGGTAGGCTAAGTTTAATTTATACTCCACACAAGGGTGTTGTTTGTCAAAATGAACACAGCTACAAGCTAATAACACATTGGGCAGTATTATGCGTGTCTTAAGTACCAGGTCTTATTACTTAACTTAAGACCTGGAGGCGTGATCAATTGCCATTTGGCTATTCTGAGTGTCCAAACAGCATTGACCACACCTCCAGGTCTTAAGTTAAGTCATAAGACCTGGTACTTAAGACACGCATAATACTGCCCAATGTGTTATTAGCTTGTAGCTGAGTGTCATACTACACAATTAAGCTTATGTGACTAACACATCACCTTGTATACAGTTAATTTGATAATATGACAGGAGTGCATCATTGGAAAAAGACACCTCAGAAGAAATTGCTTCAGTTTTGTGTCAACTCCCGTCTTTTGTAAATGCGAGATGGCTTGGAACTGACCATGGATGACCATGCAATGCCTCTAACGTTTTTCTTCTCCTTCTCCTTTTAGAATGAGGAGAACGTCAACAATGTCCCCATTGGAGGGCTTTCCATTCAGCGTCCCCAGGTGAACCACACAATAGCAGTGCTAATTTGTCACGATTCAATGACCTTGATGCTCACATCTTTTCCACATTTTCCCTTTTCTTGTTTGTTTGTGTGCGTGCACACGCGTGCGTGCGTGCGCGCGCGCGCGCGTGCGTGCGTGCGTGCGAACGTCAGTCTCCTGTAGAGACTCTCTCCGGCAGTAATAACTAATGGCTGCCTGGCTTTCCTAAAAGACTCACTGCCATTTTTCAAGGCTATATTGCCATTTTGAAAATGAGCCAAAGTAGTATTGGTGGACTGTACCCACTGTGTCTGACAGTGAAGGTGGCCAGAAAGGCTTGTCGCATTATTTTCCCGGTCAGGAACAGGGAAATCTTATGCCTGATTTACTGTTATTTAGTTGCGTGTGGGTTGTCGTGCACCACTAAAAGCTCACAATGTGTCGTGCTGTAATGCGTTGTGAGCTTGTGTAGATTAGCTACTTCATACATACAAAACATGCCCACATAGATTGTTTTGTGCTGTCATGTGACTGCTTGGCTACGTTTGATAATGAAACAGAGTCATGTGACAGAACATTTGGTGGAAGAAAACAAAGAAAGACGGAAGAAAACAAACGGATACTTGTATTGGGGGAAAAGCCCAATACAAGTACCAATACTTCACATAATATTCAAGTAAAAGTTAAAAGTATTGTGCATTGAACCACTCTTACAAGTAATCTAAAAAAAAAGTTACCCAAGTTAAGTACTGTACATGTAACATATTTACTGCCCGCCTCAAAAGATGAGGATTTCCCCACCAGAATAGTTAGTTGACAAATACCACAAAACAACTAAAATAATGAGTGTTGAAAACACAGCTCGACTATGCACACCTCTAGGTTGTCTTGTTTTTGTTTGTAAAATGAAAAAGGAGAAAAAAGCGAACTCAACTGGATGGCATATGCCACAACTATAACAAGGACAGTGGTGAATGATATAGTTCCAGTTGTAGTGCTTGACGTGGACAGCTCTTTACCTGATTGCACTCTTTCTGTCCTGCAGGGAGAACAGTTTGAGAAGGTTGCTGCATACACCATCCAAGGTGCTGTAAACATGGTCCTACGGCTAAGGTGAGAGTCAATCCCAACCTTTCATGTGTGCATGTGAATAATAATATAACTCAATAACGGATGGGTGGATTTTCATGACACTTAAGTTGGCGGTTGCTTTAGGCTGCCCTGAAGAAAGGATTTACCTTTTGGGTCAAAAAGGTTAAAGGTCCGTGTAAAAATGTCATTATGGGCCATTTCACCTGAAAAACCCAGTACAATTGTCATTCCGGTGTTCATTTTCATGGCCAGTCTGGCCCAATAGTGATTTGGGCCATGAGAGCTTTTGAAAATGTTTGCCTAATCGATTGATTATTAATTTAATCATTATTTTTATTTCAGCTGCCCCCCCCAGGTTGGCAGAAGAAGTGTAGCGCCCAGGATTACATTAGATGACACTGGGTGAACAAATGGGTTGCAAAATTGTGGGATAAAAAACAAAACATTACAGTTGATTACTTAAATGTACTGTTGCACCCCTCATATGTTCCCCTTAATAGGAGATTCCAATGTGATTTAATACTTAGCATGACAAGGTTTATTTGTATCTGTAGCTTGCCCTGTCAGTCTATCCTAACATAACAGTCCCTGTGTTCACTAAGACCTACAGTATACATACAGCCTGCTCTCAGACCCAGTGATCTTTAATGATTCGAAAGATGATCTGGCATGACTATGGATTCCTTGTTCCTCAGTTTGAGTCTTACACTCCATTGACTCTCCCTTGGCCTGAATGAGAAGTTACTGTTAACACATTCACAGCAACAAAGCCCTGCACATTTAAGCATATTCCATAAAAGATATTATGCCAAAGAGAGAGAGGCAGAGCGAGGAGAAAAAATCAGACCTGTCTGAACTGAGTGGTGCTGTACTGTACTTGTACTGTACTGTACTGTACTGTACTGTACTGTACTGTACTGTACTCATACTGTACTATTCTGTACTGTAATGTACTCGTATTGCACTATTCTGTACTGTACTGTAATGTATTCGTACTGTACTCCTACTGTACTTGTACTGTACAGTACTGTAATGTACTGTAGTCGTACTGTACTCATACTGGTACTGTACTCGTACTGTACTGTACTCGTACTGTACTGGTAGTGTACTGTATTCGTACTGTACTGCACTGCACTCGTACTGCACTCGTACTGTACTGCACGCGTATTGTACTATACTCGTACTGTACTCATACTGTACTCCACTTGTACTGTACTCGTACTGTACTCGTACTGCACTTGTACCGTTCTGTACTCGTACTCGTTCAGCTCCCTGATGAGTTGGGTGCGGAGCAGCCTCTGGCTCGATGAGATAACAGATGTTTGAATGACCCTCCCAGGCAGAATATGTGGAACACACACATTCTCAGAATTAAATGAATACATTACCACAGATGTTACTGTTTGTAACTGGGGCTTAGAATTGCTTTAACCCTGACATGTAACTTGACACAATTTAAATACTACTGGGTGATCAGATCTATATGTAGGTCTACAAATGTCTGTTTATTTAGATTGCTTGAATGGATTGTAAATATATATATACCGTATAAGAAATAATCGCATATGCTGGAAGTCTTGAATTAAATTATTATTAGTTAGGTATCTGGCCAGAGATGTTATGGCTTCAGACACTAATACACAGCATGTCCTTATAAATGGATTAAGGAGACATGTCATCAGACAAGATCAGTTTGTGTGATCTGAGCTGAAACACTTAGGGCTCCATTTTTGTCTCATCTTTCTAAAGCCACTATTTGGGGATTTAGGAGTGGGGAAAGGGTGTTCCCCCACTAAAGTTGGTATTTTGGTTACCTGTCTAAATCCCTTAAACACCTCCGTTACCCGTTATATTATGCATAGGTGTGGTTTGGGCGTTACAATAATTAAACCACATTTAACCAATCACCAGTCTTGGCTTTAAGAGATCCCTTTAAGAGATCCCTTAACCGTTGCCCGTTAGTGCTATATTATATATAGCCGCTGCCCTGAAGTCTAACTGCTGCAAAAAATATAGCGGGTGACGCGGGACGAAAATACCATTAAGGTACAGAGAAAGCTCCTATATTCGTAATTTTCGGGCATCGGCTGAATTGCGGGCCGCGCTGCGGGTAAAGGCTGCGACAAAATTGGAGCTCTTAGGGCTCCAATTTTTCACTCTCCTATTCTCACTCTCCTATTCTCCTATTTCACTCTCCTATTCCTTCAGGAGTGTATTTTCCATATGGGTTCCTCTTCAGGATGCCTCCATCCCGGGGTTGCCTGTGTAATGAGAAACACTATTAGCACAGAGTCTGGACAAGTGGAAATGTGAGGGGATGTGTGTGTTTGTGGAGACCTACCGCCAGATTGCCACGTCAGTGCTCCCTCCGTGAGTCAGTGGAGAATGAGGCGGAGCGCTCATCTGTGCCCTCCCTTTCAAACGTTACGCGCGCAGCGCGGCTGTTGCGTAATTGCTCTGATTGAGGAGGAAGATGGGTAGATACTTGTGGTCAATCACGTGACCCAGGGCGGGTCGCTGTCTTCTGGGATGTGCTCAGCCTCTGATGCTCCACTGACTCTCGTTGGGGTGGCGCTCTGACGGCCCGCTGTCATGCGACATCCCACAATACATGCATACATGCATACATACATACATACATACATACTGTACATACTGTACATACATACATACATACACACATTGCTGCGTATAGGAGTGGCTAGCACCACTCAAAAAATATAGAAATAAGAATTCTAGATTTTTTTGTCTTTTTAACTCAACGAGTGGCTAAGATTTAGCTGAGCCCGGTCAACTCCAGCAGAGAACTGACGGGCTTGTTGGTGAAATCTGTTTTGACGTGCTTTCTATAGAAGTACGACGTAGATGTATTAGCGATGGGATTTCTATGCAGTGGCGAATTGTAACCGACTGCCAACACTTACATTACATTTGATACAGTAGCAAGATACTGTTTTATGCAGACCGGATCACATTAGTAACATTTCACAGCCTTTGACTGTGCTCAAAACTAGCTTGGAAGATGTTTTGGTAAATCCAATTCAACCAGTTCATGTACAACGGTAGAATTATTTACTTGCAAACCCAACACCAACCATGATTTGTTGCACTATATCAGAGAGTACCCTGTTTGTGTGCAAATGAATCATCAGATTTTACAGTACCTGTCACACCAATCAAACTGCATCCATGTGATCAAGAGATATCATGGTGATGACTTAGAACTCTATACTACTATACTACTCTACTGGGAAATATGTTGGCATACTGCCATGTTTAAGATTTGTTGCTGCCTGGCATGCATGGAATGTTTTGACCCAGCGAACTTTCTGTCTGAGGGCAGACATACGGTATTGTAGGAGTTAGTGGCATTATTGAAAGCCACAATTTTGGTCAATGGATTCTAGGTGTTTGAATTAATTGCAAGATTAGGGGGCAGGTTGTAAGACCTGTCGTTGAAAACTGAAGAACAGGAATTCTTTGGTATAATTTAAAAGGTGCCTGTTATTACAAGATGTTCCATAGACTGACTATAGGATTCAAGTAAATGTATGTAATTATATGTGTGCTTGATATAATGCAGTTTTTTTGGAAGAGAGACTGCATTCCTTTTGAGTATTACTATTATTCAATGGCAGTGTTTCCATAGTTTGGAGATCAAAGCCATTCGTATTAGCCAATGAGAGAATGAGACTGCGTACGATACAGACAGGTACAGTACTGTACAATAAGTACATGTATTTTAATAGATGTTATTTAGTTCAGTCAAGGTATTTAAATACTAGCCCTTAGAGAATCCAATTTGGACCATATTCCTGACTTTTCAGTAAAACCGAAGTTTGGTTCTAGTCCAACATTATAAAAGCATCTTCTGGAACGCTGTTATGATTTTACCTAACAGCGTAGAATCAGTAATGAGGATTATCTCTTGCTCTTTTTTAACAAATGTTGTGTTGAGCTTGTTGAGCCTTTTCAGCTGTCATTCCACTGAGTGGACTGATATCAGGAGTAACTACAGTAAGTGAATTCAGATTGTTGGAAAGTTAATCACTTAAGCCTGATTTATACGGCACTTTGTCATATGACGTATCACACAGAACAAATAGCCGCTCTACAAGCTCAGCATGTAAAGTGTGCAATGTGTTATAAATACAAAGATCAACAGCCAAAACATTTTTGGCCTATAATGACATGCCCAAAATAGGGACACCAGCTTAAAAGTGGTTTCGCAAAACAGGGGCGGCTTCATCCGGCATGGTATCATATGGAGGTGGAGTGGCCACTTGGGAATTGGAAAGTTCTTTGGTTCGATCCCCAATTCCCCATCTCCTCCTGGCTCAGTGTCAAAGTGTCCTTGAGAAAGATACTTAACCGCTAATCGCTCCTGATGAGTACAGTAGGTTGGTGCCATCATCTGCCATGCATGGTTTCCTGTGCCATGCGTGTGTGAATGTGAATTTAATGAACGATACATTATAATGTAGTATAAATTAGGCTTGAAGGAGTTAAACAATATCAATTAATACGATAAATATATGTGTCTTGTATTTAAAAAATAGTAATACAAAATAACTATTCTGTTTCTCCTCCGGTGCCATATGTGAAAATTAGCAAGATAAAAATAGAATGTTAAAACCAGCAGAATAGACCTGCAGATGTTGTCATGATGGCATCAGATCTCATAACTTTAGAATGGTGAAATTGGTATGATGAAGCCAGTGGATGAACAGGTAAATTCAGAAATAACATGAATGCTTCCCTAACCTGGCCTAGTTATTAAATGCTGGTTTGTGAAATTAAAGAAAAGTTAGTATTTAGCAAGTGACACTGCAGCTCCTAAAAGATCTTGCTGTGCAAAACAGTTGTCCATAGGGTGGCAGTGTCCCTTTCTGGTGCACAGAGCAGTGCAACATTTTGTACTGATGGTGAGCCAAATGGAGCTCATATCATTGATAAAGAAGTCAGAGTTTAAATGCAATAATGTTCTGTTTTCTGTGTGGAAGCTTGACATCTGCTTTAATTTACAATGGGGAAAACGGATTGCCTCAACTCTATCAGCATGCGCTCAGTCATGTGTAAATTTCTTGTCAAGATTGGAGGACTGAGGGGCTTTCTATTTTCTCATCGAACATACAGTGGATTCTCCCCCAGACTTGTATTGATTGTGTTTGCTGGAGTGTGTAGAGAAATTGCTTTCTCGTCATTGTGATATAGAATTTAGAAGGCACCTGTGTGTTTTCTGTACAGTGGGCCATCTGTTTGTTTGGCCTTGAGTCCTTGACCTCAAATTGGGCTGAATGTGCTCAGAAAGATCTACAGCCTGCTTACCTAAACATAGCGATCAGTCCTACTGTCAACAGACCATAATGCTTTGTACTGACAAACATCACTTGGTGTCCCGTGGGGAACCACTGATGAATGGTGACATTTTGTAATGCACTGCTGTGCAGATTTCTCCTACCCTTTCTGGATTTGCACATTCAGTATGTAACAGTGCAATCCTGAAGTGACACATTTGCATTTGCAAACACTTCACCCTCCAAAGAATTGGGGTAAGCTTCCAATTGACCGTTGCATCGGGCAATATGGGCATACAGAGTCATCCCATATGCTTTTTGAGCTAAGAGTTCAGCCAAGGTGTAGACTTAGCTTTTCTCTGATGGAATGATAACATTATGATCCCCCCACGAGAAGGGAAACATGATGACACGTTTGGAGGAGTGGTATGAAGTCCTATAATCCTCAAATTAATAACACCCAGGTTTCATGTGGTATCTGGCTTTACAACCCAGATACCTTGCATAGCTTCACCAAGACCACCATTCCAATTACACCTGTTAAACATCCCGGTTTAAATCGGACACCACTGATGGCGATCCCTAAACCTAACCTTTGAATAACAGGCCTTATCCTAAAGCCGTAATGCTCCAACACTGTACGATCATCTGATGGCTGTTGATCTCTGGGGAGGACTACAGTGTAATGCTACATGTATGCTCTGTTGTTGTATGGCAGTGTTGCAGACCTTAAATAGCAGATTGGCTATTCTCGGCGCTTGACGCATAAATCAGGCTTAAAAACCTGGGTGTCATTATTCTGGGGTGATAATAGCGGATCTCCAAGCTCACAACATTTCGCATTGCAACAGTTGCCCAAAGAAAAACGTCTACTCCAAATTTTCCAAATCAGCCTCATGGTAGTTCTATAACCTTTAGGCCCACAACACTTTTTAGTATTAGTACTACTAAGTCATGTGATCAAGATGTATCCGTCCGATTTTTCATATCCAATTCTGATTGGCTATGACATTTGCGGGCAACCCAACCTGGTGGAGACATGTGCTTCGAGGAGCACACGTTTATGGTTAAAACGACATATTTATAGTTATAGTACTTGGTGTGGAATGCTCTTTACTGTCTCTGTATGGCGTCACTAACAAACCATTTACAGATGTGGTGGGGGTTTTTTTAACTTATGGGACTGATCTCATCTGAAATTGGGGTCACGGGTGAGAGGGATGACTTAGATATTAACTGATTTATCCTGCTTGCGTTCAAACTTAAATGAATCACCCCAGTTCCCCTGGCTACCATTCGTAAATAGTGTTTTTGTACACAATTACAGTAGCTACTGCATTCAGTTAAGTTGAACACACAACTATTATGTAAAGGAACCTATTTGAAATAGTTATCCAGGAGAAACAGCTGAGCAGATATTTCCTTTATACTACTGCACTGCTCATCATTTCGATATTATATAACTATTGAGGCATAATGTTTACAAGTTTCCTGGTGGTTCTAGTTAGCCTCTGAATCGTATTATTATTATTATTTTTTTAAATCTGTTTTCAGCAAGCAACATAGCCACACGATGAAGTGTACAAATTAGGCTTTTAGAATAAGGCTATTCATAATCCAGCTGTATATTGCTTGCCGCAGGGATTGCAGGATTATATAAAGTCATTCATACTTCATTAAAGATTTATGAAGGTCAAAGCCTTGCTTTTTCTGTTACAGTAGGCAGATTTTACACACTATCATAAAGGCTTTCAAACAGACCAGTTTAATGCCCATAATTTTCCCATGATAGCTCCCTGACATAACCAATTACCTACTTTGAGGCGCTCAGTACTGTAGGGTGATTTATGTTTGTATACAGGTATATCAAATTTATATTCCAAGGCTGTGGATTGTTGTCACACGACACATTTTGTTAAAGAACAACTTCAACCATTTTCAACCTATCTTCATATAATTGGTCCTCATTCATTCTTATTACAATATGGCACCATTTTTGTCTATCCCCTCTGTGCCTCAGACAGTTGGACAGTTAGACAGTTCAGAAACCTGCCTACCAGTGGAAGCCATTGTTCTTATGTTAAAACAATATATACAATAAAATCTTGTTTGAAAAACAACGATGAGGTCACTGGTTTCTGAACTGTCCACAGCCCTCCTCTGACACAGGTTTAATATTATCATGAGCATTAGTGAGGACCAATTATATGAAGGTACTGTAGGCTGACAATGGGTGAAGTCGTCCTTCAACTTCAAAGGACAACAGTGTCACACACATCCTTTTGTTTTGCATGTGGGACCTGTGTGTGTGTGTGTGTGTGTGTGTGTGTGTGTGTGTGTGTGTGTGTGTGTGTGTGTGTGTGTGTGCGTGTGCGTGTGTGTGTGTGTGTGTTCAGCTCAAGACCATTTGTGTTAAATGTGTGGCAGGTCAGCTGGGACATTTCACCTCCTCATCACTCTTCTTACGCAGAGTGGTTAGATCACATGGCGGCGCTGCGTGTCTGTCTGCACATGTAGCCATGATCCCCTGCTTCCCCAACCCCCTGCCGTGTGGCAACATCACGTATAGCAGTGATCCTCAAGCGTTTTAATTTATTTCAAGGAGTTTGATATGCATTGGCCCACAGACCCTCATGTGATACTTAAATCTCAATCTACAAGTAAGGGTCCATTTGGCCCCTGGGGGTCTCTGGAACCCACATGGAGAACCAGGCAGTGACTTACTGTATTAGCCTGGCTTTGGACATACTAATAACGTGGATTCACTCACACTTCCTCCCCCCAGTACCGGGGAGGAAGTGTGAGTGAATGTGTCTGGCCAAAGCTAGGCTAGCTTATATAGTGACTTATAAGCATGACTAAAGGAACAGAAGTGTTGAGAGACATAACAGAAAGTGTTGAGAGACATAACAGAAAGTGTTGAGAGACATAAAATAAATAGAGGAATTCATGCAGAATGTGCCACCTGAGGTATTGTTTTCACACTCTTATCTCTTATGTCACCCTCCGCTGCAGGAACTCCAGAAAAGAACTGAATGACATCCGCTTTGAATTCACTCCTGGTCGCGGTAAGAGCTCAGCCTCTACTGGATGCAACACTGTTGTAAGACAAAGTATTAAATAGAGCTTGTGTTTTCACCTTGATTCATTGATATATTAAAAAAATATATATTATAAAAAAAAATAAACTCGCTTTTCGCTTCTTCAAATCGCTAAGAAAATACTCGATAGTTGCAGCCCTAAACAGCACTTTAAAAGCAAGAAACACAATAGAGTAGACTGTTGGCATTATAGTACGAGTGGCCCAGGAAATGCTATTCGAACTAATGTTCTACATCAGGTAGCATTATTATTATTCCTCAGCATGCGTACTGAGTCCCTTGCTGTTTGAACACTAATAGCACTAATACACATTTTGCTGCATTTGAGGATCGCTTCCTAGTACTTTGTTATCTTTTCATTTGTTTTGTGCCAGTTTCGGATCCATTCTCCCACAGTTTATTCTGCTTATGATGTAAGAGCAAAATGACTGCTCAAGGTTCAAGGTTGTAATGTATTGTTACATCTTGTGTACATACATACTGTAAGAGTAAATCTGATTTTGGTTTGGCTTCATTAAGTGTGACTATATGGCCAATGGTGTTGTCTATTATCAGACATGCTTGTGTTGTTTTTAATTTAATTTCTATATTCCCTGAACAGACACTGCCGATGGTGTTTCCCAGGAGCTGTTTTCAGCTGGTCTTGTCAGTGGACCTGATGTTTTGATTGGTAATTGTTGATTTGTGTAAATACCGTCGCTTAAATGTACACCATTAGCTTATTTTGCCTACATGGTACATTGCGAATCACATTCAATGATTCAGTGATAAATCACCATGGGTAGGAGCCGGAGGACTGATTCATGTTTTCATTCATGTATTTTTGTAATCAGTTATTTTAGTATAGTATACAGCACATTTTTATAATCATCAACAACATCATCATCAACAGAAATGCTAAACATACCGATTTGTATATTATCATCAATCATGTTAAATGTGTTTACACATCACATATTATATAACTGACTTCATATGAGATTAATATCTGAACGTATTTCTACAGTATTGTGTAAAGTTAAAACTAGATAGTATGACTGTTTATGAGTGATAGAGATTGTCAGGGTTGTCAACACAAATACAAGTTGTTTTGTATTGAGGCATGAATGTACAGTATGTGTGTGTGCCCTTCAGAAGCTGTCTCTGTATTACTGTTGCAGTTGCTGCTAACCTTCAGAAGATTGTAGATGACCCCGCTACCTACAAAGTATTGACCTTTAAACTGGTGAGTTTCCAGATGATTTGTGCCACAACACCTCCCGTCCTAAGATAGCCCAGTTGACCGTACATGTTTTGCTCTTTTTACGACACGGTCAGTGAGACTGAGATGCTTCTATTTCTGCAGGACCAACACCTAAAATCAGTGGTTCTCAAACTTTCACTTACTGACTTTCGGCTAGGCTATGGTCCGTCAGTAAAATGCTTCCCCGTCGTCCACTGCCATGCTAACTGAAATCTTAAAACACTTAATATCTCAGATTCTTTTGCCAGATTGAGTTTTTGAGGGACGCCAGCCCCTCCTATGTCCAGCTTTGAGTGTTTGTCCTAACACAAACATTTAATGCCATTGACAATGAATGGCTAGTTGTGAGTGTTTGTGTAAACACAAACATTGCGTAAACACAAAAATTGAAGACGAAGGTGAGGACACAAATTGTGATTGGCCGGAATACAGTATGATGATGTATGAGGATAAGATCCCCCCTCACTTCACACGGGTGTGATTTGTTTTCATCAAAACGATTCACAGCTCATTAACTAAAGCATTGCTGCCTTGCGGTTACAATGTTTCGGGTGACATTTTTTTTTTTTGGAACAGCAATTCTGTCCCTCCCTATGTCTGTCCCTATGTACTGTATGTTTAGGGTAACAACAGGTGCTAAAGTGGTGCTGTTGAGTTAGTTTGGGAAGCTAAGAGCCGATAACCAATAGTCAGACAACCAATAGTCAGACACCCACTAGTCAGGCACCCACTAGTCAGACACCCACTAGTCAGGCACCCACTAGTCAGGCACCCACTAGTCAGACACCCACTAGTCAGACACCCACTAGTCAGGCACCCACTAGTCAGACACCCACTAGTCAGACACCCACTAGTCAGGCACCCACTAGTCAGGCACCCACTAGTCAGACACCCACTAGTCAGGCACCCACTAGTCAGGCACCCACTAGTCAGACACCCACTAGTCAGGCATCCACTAGTCAGGCACCCACTAGTCAGACACCCACTAGTCAGGCACCCACTAGTCAGGCACCCACTAGTCAGGCACCCACTAGTCAGGCATCCACTAGTCAGGCACCCACTAGTCAGACACCCACTAGTCAGGCATCCACTAGTCAGGCACCCACTAGTCAGACACCCACTAGTCAGGCACCCACTAGTCAGGCACCCACTAGTCAGACACCCACTAGTCAGGCACCCACTAGTCAGACACCCACTAGTCAGGCACCCACTAGTCAGACACCCACTAGGCAGATTGACTATTTTCAAATAGCCTTTATAGACAAAATCACAAAGTCTTCTTTTACCTTTACTTGCGGGTAGATGATGTCAATGGGTGTAGTGGGGATTTCTTTTTTACAGTGGGAACGACATTTTGTGACATACCCACACGCACACAATGTGCACAAATATTCATTATAGTTTGACCTTTGATTTCCGTTTAATTTTACTTGGCTTGATGAGTGCATGAAGTTAGTCACTCATTCCCGCTACATTGAATGGCTCATGATGAGAATGATGAGAATCTGGCTGGCACGTGCGTGCAACCACTACACCCCTGTGTATGCCGCTGACAATTATAATTATACAATTATATATATAATTAAGCAGAAGTGAATGTTGTTGTTAGTGTGACATCACAGTGATTGATGCTATACTATAATTAATGCTTCATTCATTTTGCTGGGGACCCCCTGGAACCAGGTTAAAAATGAGTAGCCTACTAGGTTGTGCACATCTGTCACCTGATGAAGGCCTACTATGGCCGAAACGTTGTTTAGTGGATGTCGTTGTTTTAGATAAATGAAACACTGTGGAGCTGAGCCTGTGTGCAGACTTCTCTCTTTTTAACACGACCCCAGGGGCCCTTGGGGGTCCCGGGCCCCACTTGCGGAAACACTGACCTAAATGTTACACTTATTGCAATGAATGTACCTAGCTAAATTTAGATTCTCTTAGGCCTGTTTCCGTGTCTCAGAAATAGGCACATCTTCGTTTTATCAACACAGGGAAGCGTGCAACAAACCATCCATCTGATCTGCAGCAAACATAGGTTGTTGATGGGAGCGGTCGAATTAGAACAGCTATAGTGGAGCAGATTACTGAAACGATCGTTCACTTGATCATACAAGCACCAAATTTGGCACACAAGTGCTTCAGAACCTACTCTCTCAGAAAAGTACGTTGTCCACTTGAAAAAACAAAATGGCCACCATTTCTCAAGATGGCCGCCTTTCAAAATGGTTTTAAACAGTGTTTGAACTATAGTTTGATTGAATAATCTTATTGTGATGGCCTATACATCAAAATGTATGTTTCTGAGTATGAGAAATCCAATTCTGCATTTAGCAAATCAAAATTATTGAATATTATGATGATAAGTCAATATTCCATAAGAATCTTTCACTTGGTGGTACAAGCACCAAATTTGGCACACATGATGTCCAGGATGTATTTCTATGAAAAGCACCTTATCCAGCTGAAAATCCAAGATGGCTGCCAGTATTCAAGATGGCCGCCTCGTCAAATGCAAGAAATGTGTTAATGATCCAATCAAAATGAAAGTATTCTGACTGTAAGAACTTAATGGTGTTGGAATTGAATTCCAATATGGCCGCAAGTTTGCAAGATGCAGTTATTACGTGACTCAAAATTAGCGTTTTCGGAAGCTGTATGATCATAGATATTGTTGAAGGGCAACATCATTCGTTGATCATGCATTGAAATGCTGTGATCAAGCTCTATTGGTTTGTAATTTTGTATATAAGAGTGATGTCAAAGCACAACCAGGACACACTGGTGACATCACTGCTGTGAGACTCTGCATGGGGTTCAGTGTCGGCTTGTAGCGTAGCTGTAGTTGTGGTTTAATAACTGTTGTAGTGTACTCGCTGTAGTTTGTTGTATACTTTAGTGTCCTAAATGCTAATTAGCCCCTGTATATATCTCCACTAGAAGTTTAGTTAGTTGTAGTATTGTAGTTAGATAGCCGCACCTGAATTGACGTGATGTGCCAGTGTGGGAGAGCTGAGACAAGGGTAACGGGGCTTCAGTTACCTGGATGGTGTACAGATCGCACAGGACTTAAATGGCACTGGATGAACGGTCGGGCTAGGTGTAGGTCACCAGATGCTTGAACGTAGATCAAGGTTCAAGGTTGGACTTTATTGTTACATCTTATGTACAGGTATATAAGAGTAAAACTTATTTGTCTTTGGCTTCCTTACAATGACAATGCAGCGGCATAGATAGCATAATATTCAAACAACAAAAAACACAGCAAGCACAGCAAAACAAAGGGAAGAGTGCTAGAAAAATAGAGTGCTAGAAAAATAGTAACATATGTACATGTTTCCCTGTAGTAGCAAAGTTAGGTAAACTCGCCCCTGGTTCTTATCAGTTTGTTCATGTATCTGATTGTTTGGGGAAAGAAGCTTATTTGCAGTCTATTTCCAGTGGCTTCGAGACTGCGAAAACGTTTTCCATGTGGTAGCATCTCAAACAGTCTGCGGTTGGGATGGCTTGGGTCCCTCATAATTCCACGACATCATACATCATACATCGTCATACAGGGCTTCGATGGGGGGGGGGGATCACATCTGCTGCACTGCACTCTTTGAATTTTTGCGTGTCCTTCACCAGGATCATTCTGAATTTCAGCTGCTCTCTTAGTGGAACACTGGAGTTTCAGTTGCTAAACATTTGCCCGACAATTTTGGTGATACTTTGTACTGTTTTGCCTCAATGTATCCTCACTGCCACCTCCATCATCCAATCTGGATGAGTCTAACATGATGGGCAACAGGTGTATTGCCTGAAATACGGGGAGACTTCAACTCCTCTTTCGTATCTGTTTGACACTTCCTCCAATCAGTTTTAGTAGCGGAACATCTTGTGTTAAAGGCCGAGGGCTATATCCTTTTACCACCCAACCATACAAAACATCAAAGCACATTGAAATATGGGATGCATCTAGGTTCAAGCATCTGGTGCCCTACACCTAGCCCGACCATTCATCCAGTGCAAGTCCTGTGCGATCTGTACACCATCCAGGTAACTGAATCCCTGTTACCCTTGTCTCAGCTCTCCCACGCTGACACATCCTGTCAATTCAGGTGCGGCTATCAACTACAATGCTACAACTAACTAAACATCTATTTGAGATATACAGTATACAGGGGCTTATTAGATAGCATTTAGGACACTAAAGTATACTACAAACTACAGTGAGTATACGACTACAACAGTTAGTAAACCACAACTACAGCTACGTTACAAGCCGACACTGAACCCCATGCGGAGTCTCACAGCAGTGATGTCACCAGTGTGTCCTGGTTGTGCTTTGACATCACTCTTATATACAAAATTACAAACCAATAGAGCTTGATCACAGAATTTCAATGAATGGTGATGTTGCCCTTCAACAATATCTGTGATCAGACAGCTTCCGAAAATTCAAATTTTGAGTTGCGTAATAGCCCCCATCTTGAAAACTGGCGGCCATATTGGAATTAAATTGACACCATCAGAATACATTCATTTTGATGTTTGGATCAATGTGTGGATCACACATTTCTGTTCACTAAAGTTCTACTTATTAATTTGACGAGGTGGCCATCTTGAAAACTGGTCGGCCATCTTGGATTTTCAGCTGGAAAACATACTTTTCCTAGAAAGTACATCCTGGACATCAATTGTGCCAAATCTGGTGCTTGTACCACCACATGAAGGATTATTATGGAATATGGACTTAATCTGCCCACTTTATCGTTTAATTCCCATTATATCATCATAATATTAAATAATTTTGATGTTCTAAATGCAGAATTGGATTTCTCATACTCGGAAACATATATTTTGATGTATAGGCCATCAACATAGGATTTTATAGCTCAATATAACTCAAACACTGTTTAAAACCACCTCGAATGGCGGCCATCTTGAAAAATGGTGTCCATTTTGTTTTTTAAAGTGGACAACGTACTTTTCTGAGAGAGTAGGTTCCGAAGCACTTGTGTGCCAATTTTGGTGCATGTATGATCAAGTGAACGATTCTTATGATATATTGACTTAATCTGCTCCACTACTAGGATGAATAGCCATGCATGCCATACACACGCAAATAGAATTTGTAAGGACCAATGTCCCGGTGGAAGTTAAACTCCAACACCCGACCTGAGCATGTGACAAACAATGCAGGGTAGATCATTTTATACTTTATTTGTCCATTAAGACTCAGCTCAGGATTGACCACTACCATTTATTGCAAAGCTATTGCATTTAGTTTGGCGGTGTGGCTCTGCTCATGTGACAAGACACCAAATCTGATATCAACAACAACCCCCTAGAGCAGAGTACAAGATAAAGACATGACATGACAACATAAGTTCAATTGTATGCCATATACCACAGCCAGATACATATGATACCACATATACTGTAGAACAATCCATAAATCACTTATAATCACAGAATCACCCATTACAGAACTGGATACCACATATCATAGTACATACATAAATAAATACATAAAAATTACAGAACTAAATTTCACAGGCAGGAGGCAATGTATATTGAAGGCGAGAGAATACTTAAAGGACCTATAATATAAAATTCAACTTTTTCAATTTCTTTTGTGTTTTTGGGGCTCCCATAATGCGTTTTCTATCCCCACAAATAACCAATTTTGAACAATCAGGCTTTCATATCATATGGGTGCTTTAATGGAAATTGCTCTCAGGAACAGCTCAACTGATTTTGTCCTCATCACGATGTCATCAATGTCACCCTACTTTGTATAATTCCTCCTCTTCTTCAGTCTTCAGTTCCAAATTTGCATCTCCACTTTGTTTACAATGTCCGCCATTGTTGATTTTCCAAGCTGGCATGGAAACAAGCCTGGTTTTATCTAGCATCAGTATTATAATGACTCAAATATTAAATAATCTGCATATCAGCACCCCCACCACCTCAGGACATTGTGGTATTGCAGCTAAAACTGCTTTCAAAGTCCAGAAAGAAATGACAAGGACTGGTTATATCAGAGTGGTGATTGAGGCTCAAACCATTAGAAATACGTTTGAGGGACATAGACAATATGATATTAAATATTAAAAACAGTTAAAGCATGTTATTTCTGCTTTAAATGAACCGCCTGATGTACTGTGGGTGTGTGTGAGTTAGCTTGAAGCAAATGAGAAAACAGAGTGGGAGTATATATTAATTAACTATTAGCGAATGATTGGGGGTCCGGGGAGAGATAATTAGAAGCAGCATCCTGCCTTCCATGTCGTAATGAACTATCGCTGCGCTGGATTCCTCAAGGAATCGGTAGGTGCATTCATAACACAAATACATGAGACGTACAGAATTAGCCCTTCGCTAAGTTCCTCCCCAACCCGTCCTTGTCCAATAGGCACATTAGCAGTGAAGAGACGGGTCAAGCTGTCCTTCTCACCCATTGAGATGCATGTTAAATGATGCGATTTCTCCATATAAATAATGGATCATTTCAGAAGCCAAACCTTCAAAATGTCTTAGTGAACCAGGCCTGCAGTAAGCTATGCACTGGGAAAATATGCATGACATTATTTAAATAAACTAGAAATACGAGGAAATGACAGAGAGAGAAATCATCTTTTAACGACCGCCCGACAGGAGTTTTCATGTTGCACGGTAAGACTATGGTAATTAGTATTATTGCCATCACCTGGGTGGGTCAGTCGTGTAACTTTCCTGACATTAAGCTGTGTAAATGTTCAACAACACAGCCATGCAAAATAACATTGACAGCTATGAGTTGGTGAAAGCTTGACCTGCATGCATAGCAACAGTTGCTAAACTATTTGGATTGGCATTGGACAATCGCTGTTTGGGGTGGGATTTAGCGAAGGGCTAATTGTACAGCTTCATACAAAATACACAATTTACAGGAACACTTAATTACATAGGTCACACAACAGGGACATGGATTCTACTACGTTTTCTTCTGTTGCTTGATATTATCTATTAGACACATTATCTACGTATCTGCACAGTGTGTCTTTTCCTTGCATTCAGCTCTGTATGCCATTGACATCCTCTGCATGTAAAGGCAGTCCAAATTCTGAGACAATACTTGAGAGTGTTGCAGCAGCAGCGTTTCTGAAGTTGTGGGTAAACAACATCTGTGCGTCAGGTTACAGTACACCTCATTCAGACCTTTCTAGTGCCATGTTCATCTCATCAGCAGCTGGCGAATGTCACAGGTGGAGGGATCTCAGGAGAGCCAGGCTGCAGCTGTAGGCTCAGGGCAGTGGCAGGCTCGCTAGATATACATACAGTAGTTATCAACATAAAAAAATAGGAATTTAAAAAAATTCCAAAAAGGTAGCACATCCAAAAATTAAACAAACGGCGGACAAAAGTACTCACATTTCCATTTCTTTATTGGCACACACCAAAAAGGAACGCTTACGCGTTTCGGCTATGCAGCCTTCATCAGAGCATTGAGTAGTTATCAACACTCTCTGTCTTTCATATCGTAGCCGTTGGACGATAACCTTATATTAGATGTCCAAAATGGTTACTTTTCAGGAAACAGGGAAAAAGTGTTTCAGTGGATCCAATGTGATATTTAGTCTTTTCAGTTTTCATTGGTTACAAAATTTATAAAACCCACAGACACACATTAACCACATTTACTTTCACTTAAAATTAATGTTTAAAAATATCTAAATTAGCCGACCAACAAGCTCATAATAACACTGTAGAATCTGCACTCGATCCTGTTCCCATGCAGACTCCTCACCCAAACGAAGAATTATGTCTGTAGCGTCTCACAAAACCCAGACATAGAGAATAATTATCCTCGCTTGGAGAACAATCCATATATTTTCACTGGGACGATTTAATGTGTAGGTACCAGCCGAGCAGCTTTTACGACCGAACTAAACGAGAGGTCACAGCATTCGCAGTAAGCTTTCTAAGAAGGACTAGATCAGTGCTTCTCAATCTTTTTTTTAGTTCTGATCCAATAGCATATGCTCATGTTGTGAGCTAGTAGATCTGCTATTTGCTATTTTTTTAATCAAGCTGTTAACAGTTCAATTAATTTCAAGCTGTTTTCCCCACACTGAACGTATTTTAAGATCTAATGTTTCACTTGTAATTCTGCTATGGACCACTAGTGGTCAGTGGACCACTGCTTGGGTACAGCTGCTCAGTGCTGTATATCCAACAGACACTCCAGACTGAGGGTTGCAGAGAGACTCCCTGATCAGGTGTAAATTGCTGGAGGCTCGGCAGGCATCAGGCCACTGACTCACACTCTTTCACAGGGGGATAGCTGAGTGAAGAAGTGATATTGATCAGCTCTCAGGGACCACTCAGGCAACTCTGAATGCACGTTGCCTCACTTGCCTGTAATATGGCCTCTGTGAGAAGCAACCGAGCAGTATAATTAGTTCAAAATGTAGCAAGACAATGCAGTCACTGGAAGGTGAAACTGTCAATAAAATAAAAGTTGTAAGTTGTTAAGTTTAGGGGTGAACTCTGCTAAATGTAAACTGGCAGTACTCCTAAACAACCTGTCTCATAGCTATTTCCTTGCAAACTTTGAAAGTTTGTTTTCCTTTTCATGTTTGTTTCTGCTATTTATAGAACATAGTACGCTAAATAATCCTGTTGGTTCCAGTATAGTAAGTCACCTAAACCTTCAAACTTCATTAAATAATGTAATTACTCTTGGGCGTCTGGGTGGCGCAGAGGTAAAGTTCCTGCTCACCGCCATGGAGACTGCAGTTTGATTCCTTTACGACTGTGGCTTGGTCGGTCGACCAACAAATACAGTTGGTTGTGTTCTTGGATGAGAATCTGGCAGGGGAGGACGTTCTTTGTCGCTGCACTAGCAATTACTAAAGGTTGGTTAGGCCACCTGTCTGAATGCCCGAAACGGCTGCACGTCGCCAGAGGTTCAAATCACATTAATCACACGCTATGGGATTGGTCGCATAATAATGCACGCGCGAGAGAGAATGAAAGAGAGAATGGTAGAGAAATAGACTGTGACATTATGGTCACATCTATTCAACTTCTAGTAGGTGAGTAAGTTAGCTATTTGAGGGGTGTGGTTCTGTGTAGTAGTGGACACATGCATGCATCTAAATGCATGTCTCACCACAGTCACCAGTCAGTCACCACCACACAGTACAAACAGACAATCAAAAAAGACTCGTACTGTACTTCCACAATGCATAGTTTTTTACGTTGTATAAATGTGAATTTGAGTGAGACAATTTATTAATCAATTTATTCATCAGTGCATCTTCCCATCATGGCAGCCTTCAGTAGCTAGTCGTGCCGGCCCGAGGTTCAAAGACAAAAAAAAACAAAAAAAAAACATACTGTACTTTTCCAGGCTGATCTCAAAGTTTCAGAATGTAAGATCAAATGATTCAAAAAGCCTTAATCCACAAAACAATAAGCTTACCACAGTAAGTAGGTTGAATCCATTGGCTAATCCCAGTTGTTACAGCACAGCTGTTCTGCGGATGTCGGGAGGATTAGATTTTGCTGATGGAAGGGAGAGTCACAGGATGTGACCTGAAGCCCTGTGAGCCCCCTGTGACCCCACCTATGCCTTTCTTTCTCCGCATCCCAGGCTTCCGGCTGTGATGACACGGAGATTCCAGACGAAGTGAAGCTGATCGGCTTCGCCCAGCTCAGCCTGAGCTGATGCACTCTCTGTGGCTGAAGAGCAGGTGAGACGGACGGACGGGAGGACAGTTCAGGGGCAGACGGACCGAGGAAAGCACCATGCCACACCCTTCACAACGACCACCACCCCCCCGCCTCCAACACCCACCCCGCCAACACGGGCAGACGGACCGAGGAAAGCACCATGCCACACCCTTCACAACGACCACCACCCCCCCGGCTCCAACACCCACCCCGCCAGACGGACCGAGGAAAGCACCATGCCACACCCTTCACAACGACCACCACCCCCCCCGGCTCCAACACCCACCCCGCCAACACGCACATTAGCCTTTCCTCTTGCCCCCGAGGGCAGACTCTGCCACAGTCACAGCTCCAACCCTGCTCCCTGCACACCGCCCGCCTGCTCCCTGCACACCGCCCGCCCCTCTGCTGCCGTTAACCTATACCCTACCACCTTATACAACATTCCACCGGCCAGCGCACAACCCAGGGTCAGGATTAAGGCCAGAGGAAACTAAAGATGTACTCAGGTGGCGAAAGCAGGTGATTAAGATGTAGCTTTGGATGTGTACTATTATTATTATTATTATTATTATTATATATTTTTGTTTTAAAGGAATTGTCCAGTGTTCGAAATTAATTAAATTAATTCATTTGTCACTTTAAATGTTTCAAACGACACAAAAAACGTGATTACATATATAATACTGGCTAAGAAGATGTTTCTCAATGTTTCTGAACGTGGAGCTTTGCTGTCTGAGCCTACAATGCCCATAATTCACTGTAAGGGCGGTGGTTCTGGACACCATTGACCCTAGTTGCAGAGGAGTGAATGACTGTAGTTCTACAGTGCTTCAGATTGGCTGCACAGAGTGTTGATGGGCTCAGCACAGTATTATTACTCCTACTGATGAAGCCATGAAGAAAAACAGTGGAGTATTCCTTTAAATGATGTTACCTCTACATCCAGCCAAGCTGTTATTTATTGAAACGAGAATGTATTTTGTTTTGTTTCCTTGCACTGTTTTGTTGCCACAGTGAAAACCAAATTTGTTTTCCAGACCCACTTATTTGAGATGTTCCCAGCGGTCTGTATTTCATCCTGCATTCAGAATGTAAGAATTATTTTTATTTTAAAGAAAAAAAGCACATTTTCATAATATAATGAATGTCTTAAAAGAGAGTGAACTATACTACTGTGTAAATGTATGCCCATGACAAGAAGGGATGATTGTTGAATTGTAACTAAAGTTTAGTTGAGGAAAAACGAGACCTGAATGATCCCATGTATAATTTGCAAATCATTCCAATGACAGTGTTGATGCTTCAAGGTGCCTTGTTCATTTTCTGTGCCTGAAAAAGTAGGTCATGTGTGAGACCATGAAGAGCAGAACTTGCTTATAACCATTTCAAACGACATTAAATTCCAGCAGTTGATACAGTTTAAAATAAACTATCCTCAAGTTAAGAGGACATGGTATTAAATATGTTTGGGCAGAGTATATATGCACCTGACAAGCTAATGCTTAGGCCTGGGAGTAGATTCTAAATGGTATGCTTTTACCATCTGATAAATGTCACCTAAACCATAACAGAGCCTCTATTATGTAATCAGCTTTGGCTGATGCACTCTCAGAAACTGAGCTAGGAGACAAACTCATGACAATTTCTATACTGTCTTGCTGCACTACAATAACCCCCTCCCTCCCACACACACACACACACACACACACACACGCACGCACACACACACACACACACACACACACACACACACACAGTAGTAACTAAAATGTACTGTATGACAATGTATCTGCAGATGAAACCCAAAGGTAACTACTGAAAGGTTCACGAGCCATTTGTTAATCCAAACAAGTCCAGTAGCTCTAAATTATTTTTTCAGTACTGAAGTAGTGAATTTAACTTCTACTAAATTCTTTATTTTGAGAGGTAAGTTATTGTGTTTTCTATGTACAGTATGTATACTGTATGCCATGTCAGCATATTATCCCTGTTCTCTCTATGTAATCAGCCAATTTCAAATTTCTGCCTAGGAGCAACAAATAAAGAATTGCTATTAAAGTATGCATGGCCTATTTGGTTATTGATTGAACACATGGTTAAGTTTTTTGCTTGAAATTGGCCTCTTTCTCACAGTATTTATTTGAAATACAGTAATTGGCTAAACATGAGACGAACCTGAGACTAACAAAATTGTACAATTGAGGGAATTGGAGAAAGTAAAAGGCATAGTTTAACCTTTAATACAAGTATGTGTTTTTTAATATAAAAACATACAATATAACAACAATCCCTTCTGGGATAGATGCTTTCACAGTAAATGTCACAATAGCTTATAATACTATAAACTTAAGAAAACATTTGAAATCAAAACATGGCCATTTAAAGCCATTCACCTTCTAGAAAATATAAAAGTTTCCCCCCCCATATTTCAACAGCAGTTCTTCAGTAAGTAAGTACTGATATGCAAATACGCATGATAATACATCCACTCTTTAACAGCCTTTGTTACAGTTTGGAAGTACTTGCACAACATGATATTGTAGTTCTATCGATGCCCAGCAATGTTGATGAGCAGAAACAGCTGTTGACATAAACATACATTAAGAACAGTAGCTGGTTTAATGAGAAGCAAGTAGCTGACGCCGATAATTACCCTGCCTAGGAAATTAATCTCAAAATGGGAAATTAATTGCATCTACACAGTAAATGCAAAAACCAGCAAATTCATATGATTGATTCAGTGAAATGTTTCTCGTTTTCCTCCACTGCTACTGTCCAACAAAGACGAAATAATGAAATGACGACTGCAAACTAAATGAAATCATGAAATTTACATTTCATTTTGGCGTAAGTTTTTCATTATCATATTGCTGCGTTAGCTACTTCCAGCTTTATTTCCTGACTTCTCAACAGTCCTCGAAAATAGTTTGGGTTGGGAATTTAGCCATGTTCCCACTCAGCCATAACAAATACCTTTATTTATTTTTAGTATGGTTACCTTTAACCACTTAAACCCTATATAGTTTGTTGCACATCAAATAGTGAAAACAGCGGATCTACAAGAGAGCTTTTAGATCTAGTTATTTCTGCAGAATGTTTGCCTATTATTATGACATATGCCCAGGCCAGAATAGAGACGCTAGGGTTCATGTGGTTAAAATGCATATCTCAAATATAATGATTGGTTTACAAATGGACTTGAGGTGTAGCCCAGATAACAACATGATCATTAATAATCACACCTTGTTTTTGTTACACAACAAATGAACAAACAGACGGACATGAGAGCATGTGCTTTTACAAGCCTATGCACTCATTAAAGATTATGATTACTATGGCACCAGCAGCACTGATACATAGACAGATGTTCAGCTAAAATGGCTGTCACAAAGCAACCGTCAACTCTGAAATTGTGAAAATGGACCTATAATGGACCCACTTTCACACTTTCAATTTGACATTCAGGATTTTTGCAGTGCATGAAACAGAAACTTAGAAAAGCCCTGTAATTCTTACAATATTCTGCCGTGAGCAAAAAGGGTAGAATGGAAAACAGAAGTGTGTGTTCCTCATGCCTCTCAACATCTCAGGTGCTTCTTGCTGGACATGTCATTCCAAATGCGATGCATCTCCTCGGGGGGGATCTGATGGACGGTGATAACGCGCCGGTAGCGGCACAGGCTGTAGGCCATTTTCCAGTGATTAAAACCACTGTTCTGATAAGGGTGAATGCCCAGCTTGCGCAGGCACAGTCCCACATACACGTCCTCCAGGTGTAGCAGCCTGGTGTGCTCCGAGGTCTTGTAGATCAGCTCCGCCACGTCCGAGGAGAACACGTAGCCCGTGCCCGAGCAGAACGGCGGGTATCTGCTCTCGGGATACAGGTCTCGGGACATGTACCACTTGCTGCGCATGTCCCTGATAGGGCCGCCGTTTATCACGTAGCCCGTGAAGTACCGCCGCCGCGGCTTGGTGGCGGGCTTCAGCAGCTTGTAGATCAGGTTGTCCATGTTGATGAAGATGTCGCTGTCCGTCTTCATGACATACTGGGCCTTGGGGCAGAAGGTGGCCACCCAGCGCATCCCCATCATGGTCTTGAGGGTGAGGTTGTGGTAGGAGTCGACAAAGTCCTCCACCACAATGTCGTGGAAGATCTGGCTCTCCTGCAACACCATATCGTTGAGGATGCTGTCTGTGTTGCGGCCCAGCAGGAAGACGGTGAGGATGCTCACGTCGCTGTAGGTGCTCTCATCGCCCCAGGTCTCACGGATGGCCTGGCGGGCGTCAAACTCCTTGTGCGTGGTGCTGATCAGGATAACGAGGAAGGGCGTGACGGCGTCGCACTTGTGGGGCTCGTTGATGACGAAGTCGAAGGCGTGTGGGTTGAGGGGGCGAGTGCGGATGTTGCTGAAGGTGTTGGTTTTGTTGGGTTGTTTCACGGTCTTCCGTATAGGCACGTAAACCTGCCCGACATACGTGGACGTCGGGCGGGATATGCTCAAGTACCACAGCGCACTCGCCCAGCAGACGACTGTCAACAGGTATAAACATGAGACCTTTGAAGGCATTATGCTGCATTTAGGTGAATTTTAATGTGATGGATCTTATAAGGCTCTGCTTCCACTAGCAATCTTTCTCCCAGCGAGGCAGCGTTAAGCTGCTCCAACGTGCAGCTTGACATTAATTGTCAGTAATGGATTGCTTCAGAGAGAAGAGATGCGGTTTTCCTTTTTTTTTAAATGCACAGTAGTTTATGTCTGTATGGGTGTCCAATTCCTCCTGCAAACATTCCAGCTCCTCCATTTAAATCTGTAAGAGAGAGAGAGAGACAGAGAGAGAGAGAGAGACATTAATATACAAACATCTTAATACATTCATGAGACAGGAAAACATATCCATTTGTTTGCTTTTAAAAAAACTACTGTTAAAAGTACTGTTAAACCTTTAAATTAAATGAGCACAACAAACAAACACCTCGTGCATTTTTGTATAAACCAGTGCCACAGCATAATACTTTGATAAAAATATACTTTCTACTCTGGCAGAAGCAGACCTATCCTCACAGTGAGGTCTGTCATTTGATCGCATACTAATTGACTATTATATGGATGTCGAAACTGAGTTCAAAATGCTGTAGAAATACTGCAGAGATCAGGTCACAGCACTGAATGGCAGGCTTTTCATCATGGCCCTGTCATGTTACCAGTCCAGTCACAGGGATGCCAGCCTGTGACATGGCCTGACATCCATGTGACATGGTCTGACAACCCTGTAACAGGGCTGTCAGTGTGTATAGTTTATATGTATAGTTTCATAATCATTATATAGACTAGAGATTCCACTGTTACGTTCTTAGCTCACGCATGTTTCATGAAAACTACTTTTTATGTATAAGTATTGCCATGCTTTTTTGTTCTTGCTTAATGTAAGTCGCTCGGGATTAAGATGACCATGATACTGACATGTTATCAGGGTATCCTGAAAAGACGTGTTATGAGATTTAGCATTGCGTGATTATGATTTATTATGTGAGACAATGCTGCTTTTGAGACGCCACATATACTGAACACTGTTAGGGGCGAGGTCATTTTATTCCTTTTAAAAAATTCAGTTCTGTGTTCTGCAATGGCATCAAGGACCTCAGAGAATGTGCTCCAAACGCATCACTGACACACATCCCACTGGTATATTGGTGAGACTGAGCTTGGCAAAGTTTTTTTATTAGTATCTTCATTTCAGGCTTTGTCACGTTTCCAAAGTCACACAAAAAAGATCATAACCTTCCATGAATAGGTAATGCATAGCTTTCATATATCAAGTTTGAATGAAGAGACTGCAAGGACTGTTTATATTTTCAAACAATCCCCAGTCTGAGAACGTCCTGGCACACATTAAATTCCACTATGATGAACACTCTTAAAGACTTCATCAAAGGTAGCAATGGTACACCCATTTGTGTGCCCTGCACACAAGTCCAGAGTGTTGATTTAACCACTGAGGGCAATGTTTCCACTGTTGAGTTACTGTGGAGTGGGCAGTGCTCTTCCGTATAATGACATGGCAGTAAAAATGGGAGCCATGCAGTGATAACTAGCTTCTCCCTTGAGCCCCTCCACATTTCACAATTTTATTTTCACAATTTTGACTGCAGAGATAAGTGGCAGATGTGCAGGTGGCTTGGTATTCGTGAGGGCTTTCATTTTGTTTTTTGCAAGGCTTTCACTATCTGATTTTGTCTCACACTGGGTGATGTCAAGACATAGCTCTGGTCCATAGCCCTAATGCCATTGCTGCCGTTGCATTAAGGCTATGCCATTCTTGGCTTCCTGCCAATGCATGAAATGCAGACCAGCCTCTCCTCTGTAGCGAAAATATAAAGGATTGATTCGCTATACTCACCAATACAAAGACGGGTTGTGTCTTTACAAAGCCTACTTTCCTTAGTGGACGCACTCTGAGCCCCCCACCACACGTATAAATGCACTTTTTGGCCAGAAAGGGATTTATTTTTCACCAGAAGGAGAAATCTTGTCTATGGGGTTTTCCTTTCTGGCCAAAAAGTACATTTTATACGTGTGGTGGGGGGCTCAGAGTGCATCCACTAAGGAAAGTAGGCTTTGTAATGACACAAACATTCTTTATATTTTTGCTACAGAGGAGAGGCTGGTCTGTATTTCATGCGAGGGCAGGAAGCCAAGAGTGGCATAGCCTTAATGCAATGGCAGCAAGGGCTTTAGGGCTATATGGACCAGAGCTAGTCAAGACTGCTACATACTAATTCCTACACGGGTTGTAGAATGGCCAGAACGCTTTGACATTTCCATCTTCAAAACCACCAAACCCATGTGAATAAACCAAATGCCGATGATACATTTGAGACATTTTGGCCGATATCGATATCCGCTATAATGAATTGCTGTTATGGCCGATAACCGATGTCGATATGATCTCATTCTGTATTGAAAAATTATAATAATTGTGTCCATTCTGAAAAATACATGTAACAGGGTGTCTGCACTGCAGGCATAGGCAAGTCAGGTTTAACTTAAATACCTTTATATTTAATATTGTGAGCTTGTAGATCTGTTCAAGCTGTTACTTTGGGCTTGTTTATCTGTAAAGACAGACCGATTAATCGGACCGATTAATTAATCGTCTGATTGATTAATCAAACCGATGCCGATTAATCTAAAAACAACTCAAATCGGCCGATGCCGATGTGTTTGCCGATTAATCTCCCATCACTAAAATATTATACCGTAACAAAACCCTGGTTTCAAAGAAATCGCAGTGATTCTCAACTTGTGGGCCAGGGCCCACTGGTGGGCTGTGAGTGGCCGGTGAGGATACTGCAAGTGGTCCCCAAATAATTGGCAAAACACCTTTGCCATTGATCCAAGTAGGAGGAACACCATCGATTGATTGATCAACATAATTAACATGCTCTGAAAATGCCCGCAGCCTAACCATCTCTTTACAGCTCCATCGCCACTAGGGGGCGCCAAAAGGCCCAGACCGCCACCATATATCTTTTATTTTATTTTATATATATATATATTTTTTTTACCATGTTATAAAACACGAAAAACACGTCCTTGGCGCTCCAGGACATCATGAAAAAGAAGTTAAATAAGTCCTTGGCGATGGATGAGTTAAGTAGTCAGATGGGTGTTTGAGATTTCCAGAACAAGATATTTTGGCTTTTTCTGCCTTTATTAATAGGATGAAAGTAGTCGGACAGGAAATGGGGAGAGAGATGGGGGGGGAAGACACACGGCAAAGGTCGTCGGAATCGGGAGTCGAACCCGCGGCACGCTGCCAGGTTGGCTCAGCAGCCTAGGTGCCCAGACGGTTGCGCTAACCGTCAGGGCCCGAACAACTTTGAGATGTGCTAGTGGGCCCTGGTCCAGAAAACGTTGAGCACCACTCAGCTAAAGAGAAGAACTGTCATCTGTAAAGAGTACAGGATATCACACAAATAAAGGAAATTGGTATTTTGACCCATGCTCATAGACTCTTTGAAATACACTCCATCTCTTGCTGTCTGGTTGCTTTTGGTTTCTTATATGTTGTGACTTTCAAAATAAGCCTTTCAGCAGACTAGACTGGACTCCCAGAAGGTCTTATTTCTCAGTTTGTTTCATGCTGAACTGCATCCCCTGGGGCTTTCTTTCAGCCAAAGTCCTTACACAACACAATGTACGGACAATCTCACAGCTCCTAACATATAGATATGAAAAGGGTAACACATCGATCCCGGCACAACACAAAAGCGAGTTGGACAGTCCTTTAGTGCCACTAGCCACCAGGCTCCACAATCAAGCCTGACATGTTGTAGGACTACCTACTGGCCTACTATACTTGTGAGTTTTAACCTGTAAAGCACTTTGGTTGACCTAGTCATATGTGCTATATAAATAAAGAGTTGAGAGTCATTGACTCATATAGCTATTCATGTTCTGTGTGGATGTACAGCAGGCTACTCATGATACAAACAACAGTTTGAAAATATATATTTCCGGGTGAATAAATCGCATGAAATGAATGAACCCAGCCCAGTGTCTAAAAACCTTAACCCTAACTGCAAAAGATTAAGGCAATATTTATCGGAAAGAAACATTTAAGAAGCACATTGAGCTGACAATTTGTAGATCCAGTAGCTTTTTGAAATGTGTTGCCAACAACAAAGTACCACTAACAACAAAGTACCACTAATTCTCTTCGATGTGAACCACCAGGTTAAATGGGTTTCTAAACTTCTTCTGTGTTAATCTGATCAGTGTAGGAACACATTATTTCATAATGAACTGAATTGAAGGCTATAAAAAAATGTGGAAAGGCATCAGATTGAGTCAGTGGTGGAAAAAGTACTCACATTTTGTACTTAAGTAAAAGTACCGGTATCAATACTGCAATGTAGAAATACTCTGTTACATAGAAGTCCCGTATTGTACAAAAAGTAGAATCAGAATCAAACTTTATTGTCACATCACAAGTAACATGGGTGAAATTCTTGTTTGTGCAGGCTCATCATTGCAGTTATGTCCATAGTACATGACTAATGTACATGTTACAATATGTATGCATATAAAAATAAATAATAGTGATGTAGCCTACGTGTATATATAAAGTAGTCTCTACTAGAACAAGCGACCAATTCAGTTTAGTCTCACCAGACCTAGTTCTTGTACACAACCAGTGTCAACCACACAAAAGTACAGTATTTGCCTCTGAGATGTAGTGGAGTGGAGTATTGAAAATTGGAAATACTAATAAAGTAAAAGTATCTCAAAATTGTACTTAAGTACAGTACTTGAGTACATGTATACTTTAATAGTTGCTTTCCACCACTGGAGTTGGAACACATCACTTTTCATAATGAACTGAATTGAAGGCTAAAAAATGTGAAAGGCATCAGGTTAAGTACGGCATTAAATTACATATTATTGCTGTCCAGTGTATGCCTAAAACATTTCAGGAAAGGGAATGATTTAATGCTTTGGTGTCACGTGGGGTCCCCCCTCTCCACCTCCCCTCCCCTCCACTCACTCAGGGCCGATAATCGTGTGGTGTGAGCTGTGTGTGAGTTTTAAAATCGTGTAGTGTGTGCTGTATAAGATAATCTGATAAGATAATCGGGCCCGATTATCCTGTAGTGTGTGGGGCTATCAGATTTCAGATTGAAAAAAATCGGCTAATGTAAGGCCACCCACAAGCTCTTGTTATACTATTACCCTGATGATTCATCACATTTTCAAGGGGGTCCTTAAAGGGACATTTCACCGCTGGAAGAAACTGCAGTCACTAAATGTTAATAGTATTTGTAGTAGATAACAGTAGCACAATTTGAATTTCACCCTATGCTATGGCCAGAAAAATAATCTAAGTAATTCTGTGTGTTTGACTAGGGTTTGACTGGATAGCTGAATTCCTACAATGACCATAATTCTTTGGTGCACTTCCCCTCCTTGTGGAGAGGGGGGGGGGGGGGGGGGGATGCGTGGAGGTGTGACTTTGTAGTCCAGGAAGGAAGTGAGACCACATTGTCATGACAAAATTTGGACATGAACATGACTAAAATATCTAAAAACACATACTGTATTACATACATGATAATCCCAGGAAAGTGTCCATACAAACAGACAAAAGTTCTCTCAGTCAGGACGCTCCCAACCCCCTGATCACCTCCCAAAATATCAGGGTTCATACAGTAACGTATCCATGCAAAGCTATAGGCATCTACTGTACAACAACAACAAAAAAGAACAAATACTGTATTTGTTCTTTTGTTGTTTTTACATACATGCACGATGCACGTATGCACATGAGAGAACTAATATCCACATAGCAAATACAATTCTCATGAACAATTAGAAGCACAAGCAGGGTGTTTGAAGGTAAGTGAAAATAGAGGTCTTAAAGACATGGAAGGAGGGAATAGATCTAAATGAACTGGACACGTTGTCAGATGGAGCTTGAGGCACGTCAACCAATTTCTTTAGAAACTGTAGAGATGAAAGTGAAAGGATTCTCAGTAGACTAATAAGACTATGCAGGCTATAGGATGACCTTTAAGGAATTAAGAGTTGTATTAATACAATTCATTGGTTAAATATTTATAAGACAGGGATGGCAGTGGCTCAGGGGTACAGTGGCTGGTAGAGCAGCTGGATGGAGGTTCCCAGTTCGATCCTGGGCTGCCCCAGAGTTAGTGTCGAAGTGTCCTTGAGCAAGACGCTGAACCCCTGCCTTTCCTCCGCCATCAGTGTATGAATGTGTGGGTGAATCTATAAATGCACCATTTACCATTAATGAAATATAAATGGTATTTATGAAATATGTTGAAACAAGATTTCTGCCCGACAAAATGAGCTATGATTAATTTATATATATATATATATATATATATATATATATATATATATAGAGAGAGAGAGAGAGAGAGAGAGAGAGAGAATAATGTTGAATAATGAAATGTTGATATGTGTATCAACATTTCATTATTCCACAGATTTTTCTGTGGATTATAATATTCCTATGAAATATACTGACACAACCCACTTACTGTACACCACCGCTATACAGTCAAATTATCCTCAACAGGATGATTGAGTGGAAAAAACAGTGAAGAAAACAGTGCCTGGTGGTATTAGTGTGCTTAGTATACTGTAGATGCTGTGAGGTAGTGACCATGTTAGCTTTTGTTTAGATTACTGTCGTAGCGTGGAGTAGAGCCTGCAGGCTGGCAGCCAGACCTTTGCAGGGCCATTACTCCAACAATCCATCTCCATAATGCTGGATGTCACACTGAACATATGAACAGAGTGGCATTAAAAACCACACTAAAACAGTTACATATTTATTAGGTGACTTTGATTACACTGACATAAGAACTGTAAGACAAATATTTATGTACAGTATGCCTCTTGTTTTCCACTTTAAAATGAGTTATTAATGACAATCATTACTGTCGTATGACAAACTGGAGTAAGTATATTTAGGGCTGTATTTTCGTCCATGCTACACCCCTTATCCCTATACTTTGCCTTTTTTACTATTTTGAAAAACATTTTTGAATAGTTCAACTAGCTGATCTACATCGACACATTGTGAGCTTGTAAATTGCTATTTTAACTATTCATGTTAAAATGTTAAGGTATGTGCTGTGCTAAAATGGCAGACATTATTTTATTTTTATTTTTCATTTACTCCATGGTAAATATATGATATCCTATAAAAAAAAAAAGCCACTAAATTACATTTTGTTAACATTTCCAGCGATTTTAATTCAACAATTCCATTCAGTAAATATATAATAACGTTTAGCTTATTGGTCATTCTTACACCTATTCTACACAGTTGAGCAAGTCAGATGGCTTGATTGTATCTATCTTTATATATAGATCTATATTTTACTTGTTGCTCCCTGACTAAAACATTAGGGGAATATTGTAATTTACATTTGCATGCTTGCATGCTTATAGGGCTTAAATTGTGTACCACTCTTAAAGCTATAGCCAAACACCAGGGGAAACCAAACACTAGAGGAAAATCTATACAGGCAATTAAATGAGTGAAGCTACATTAAGCTGAATGAACTTTGTGATAGATTGTGAGAAGCTGGAAAACAAGCTCATAAAAGTGGCATCATTGTTGATTTATTCCATAAACAGAAGTGAGGTCTCAGGGGAAACATTACTGAAGAGAATTCACAATAGTCTGCACGGCTTTAGTTGAATGCATCCAGCATACAAACACATAAGGTGAACAGACAGATGCTATGTTGGCTTTCTACTGTACCTTAAGATTCCTCTATATCAGTGATTTGCTGATAGGCAAGGCACCAAAATCTCAAGACAGCTTTCATAGCGAAAATGAAAATCACACATTCACAGTCCACTCTACTGTACAAGCTGATACAGTATGTCGCATCGTGGCGTGTTGTGACCTTGTAGATTTCGTTTCAAATGCCATCAATGCATTGAAAGGGACAAAATAAATCTGCAACATCACAGAATATTTGCTAATGTAGCTTTACTTGTAGATCTGCTATTTTCGCTACTTTTGAAAATTGCTATTGATATACTCACATTATTGTGATATGGCATTACTGTTTTTTAAAGGCTGCATAATAGTGATGTGGTGCACCAACAGTCAGATACATTCTGAATATTACATCTCTACTAGCGCTGTAATTATAGGCATTACTGAGTGTTATGTCATTGTGCAAATATTGTGTGAAAGACCAAGTATTTGGTCAAAAATAGTGTGATATTTTGTACCCAGCCATAATGAGAAAATATTGATTGTGTGTAGTTGTGTACTTTTGCGGTCTGCTAATTATTAGCTAAGGAGGTAACTTTTTTTTTTCATATTGTCCACTTTAAACATTGAGTCAGATTTTAACTCTGAAACTTCTATTCTCCTTGAACTGATGCTTTTCCTGAGGGAATCAATCAAATATACTTACAGTATTAAGCCTCAAACACCAAAGCAGCCAGAACATGCATGCACAATTCTAGGAGGGCCATATCCCTAGACGCTTTGTGGCAAAGCTGTTGTTGCTCATTGTAAGCCAGGGCATAGCACACGCTGTAAATAAATCATTAGCAGTCTCCGAAACAATAAGATTCATCTCCCAGCCTGCAGTTGGGAGATGATGACAGGCACCCAGGCGGTGCCAGAGGAGTAATGATGGTGACAGGAGACAGAAAGAAGTCAGACAGTCTGTCCAACTCCCACATTTAGCCTGGGGACTTCGCAGCACACTTCTGTAATCAGACGTCTGCATGTACTACTACTATAGCAGGTCTATGGTTACAGAGGTAGTGAGTTTGAAGCTTTAGAGCAGAGATCCTCACAAACTGCTCCCACATACTAGTGTACACTACAGGAACCTACTGGGGCCATGCCAACATTCTGACTCCCTGAACAGATGCTATGCCCACTGTTCTTTGTTCTTCCCCCAAAGGCACACAGTGTTCTGTGCAGCACATCAGTGTCCAAACACTCACCTTGGTGCCAAAAGAGGACACGCCATTGAGAGAGAGAGTGTGTGTGTGTGTGTGTGTGTGTGTGTGTGTGTGTGTGTGTGTGTGTGTGTGTGTGTGTGTGTGTGTACATGTATATTTTTTTCCCCTTTTTTTTCTTGCCATGCAGTTCAAATGAAGAACTGTCTCTCTACTGTATTCTAGGATGTGCTTTGGGAAAGTTTGTGATTCATAAGGCAGAGATGTTTGTTTGATAACTTCACAAGGCTTTGCTGATGGCTTTGTATCATAGCACAAATGTGTCTCTGCACAGCAAGTTTGAAAGAGGCGCTCAATAGTGATACTCATTCTTTGCAGTCTTTCGCAGGGGAAAGCATTAACCACTTTAACCGGGCCTAACATCGCTATTTGGGACATTAGGCAAATTTGTTTTAAAACATTTTAAAATGTCTTTAATTTAAAATATATATCATATATATTTTTTGAAAATGGCAGATCTACAAACTCACAATGCATTGCCATTTGACGTGTTGTGAGCTTGTAAATTGGCTAGTTTAGTTCAAGTGGTTTATGCACTGTATACAATCCTCAGTTAGGGCTGGAAAAGGTGTCAATATTATATCATACTGTAGGCCTGTATTGTATGAATAAAAGAATAATAAAATAGACAGACCATATTTTATCGTGCAGGGGGATAACAGCCGCCAAGAGGCAGCACCGCAGTTAGAGTTATAAACAGATACAGAGTACGAAAAGTACAGTCCTACAGCAATACAGAGGTAAGAAATAATACAGAAGCAGCATCAACAATGAACAACAGTATACAATTAGTATACTGTACTCCTATTCAACTAGCCTGCACTATGCAGAGAAAACAACACAAGGTGACAGTGTCCTCACAGTATCCCACTCAAAACACAACCCTGTATGGAAGCAAAACGTATACACACAATTTCCCCAATAATGTAGCCGACACTGTAGAACAAAAAACAACCCCCAGTCACAGTTGTCCTTGTCCATACCATGACTCACTCTTGCTTAGGCAACAAAAAGTGCAATCAGTACAAGACAAAAAAGAGTGACAAACTAGTGCTACTGTCTGTTCATATTTCTGTTCTGTTCATCTTTACCTATGATCTTTACACAGGAAAGAATACTGAGCATCCCTAAAAGGGCATTAACTCATACATACATACAAAATATTATCTTTGAACATATGTTTGCCTACTATGACCAGTCCAAAATATGGATGTCAGGTTGAAAGTAGCCTCGGAAACCCAGACGTTTTTATTTCCAGGGAGAAAGTGGTTACATTTCTTCCTGTTTGTGGAATGATTATTAAATGTATTATTGACAGGCAAAACACAATCAACCACAAATGCCAAACCGGTACGTGCAGTCGTGCAATAATTGATTTCTATGATATATGTATTTGCAATAAAAGCCATCTGCCAGGAAATAACCATATTGAGATAAAGTTAGACTGAATATTGAATGCTCTGTTGTCACAGCTAGCTATAGACAGTGTTGCCAAAGTGAAACTAAGCACATTATTGGTATTCTATTACAGGAAATTAGCTTGGAAAGCAGTGACAATGGGTGTTTGATAGGAGACAGAAAGCTCACACATACTGGAATGAGTTAAAATGCTGCTGTCACAGACTCAGTTCATGCTGCCAAGTTTTTACCAGCTGCTAAGCTGGTCATAGAATGCCCATGAAACTTAGACGACCAGACCGACACCCTATAGTCATAGAGACCGGCACCCTAGTCATACTGATGAGCCATGTCCGCTTATTTACCTCAGAGGCTCTACAAGAAAAAGACCATTACTGCATCAAGTAATCAGCAAACCATGCTATAAAAACTGGTCAAACATTGGCCAGATTGTTAAATAATATAAGAAAGAGGCACAATATTGTCACAATAGCTGATCTACAAGTTCACAACGAGCTTGTAGATCTGCTATTTTCACAATATTTATCTGTGGAACCATTCTGTTGCTTGTCTGGGTGAGGGGTCCCCAGTTCAAATATGATTACTTTGGGGGGTCACAGCCTGAAAAGGTTGAGAACCACTGATATAGACTACCTGAATATTCCTAAAATTCTTAGCCTACCACCTTGATATAAAATAAAAATGTTGTAACTTGTATTGCGTAACCTTTGATTCACTCCCAAAATCCATTTGGAAAAAAATAATAATAATCACACCTGTGTAACGTGAGGGGCGCTCACTTCGCATTATCTAACGTTTGGTTGCTGATGTCTGCTCAGGAGGTTTGAGTGTTTGCTCAGACCGATTTTTTTTTTTGAGGGAACATTGCCGTGGACCACCACGCCAACCACCGCGACACCCCTTATCCGTGGACCCCCATGTAGACTATCACGGACGGGGTCCGTGGTAGTCTGCGTGGTCCGCGGATAAGGGGGGTCCCTGCGGAGGTCGGCGCGGGGTACAACCAAATGGATCCATAACAGTCCATTTGTACAGTCTCAGAGTTTATTGTTATAAAAGGGTCCTTTTGTTCCATTTGTAGTAGGCTAATGTGCCGGGTACACGAGGACGTCGCGGGCTGTTCCCCGCCTAAGTTTGCGAACGATATAAAACTTTACTGCGTCTACATTGCGGTTATGTTAATTATGTACGACATCCACTTGAGACCGGTAAACTGCTCCGTTTTCAAGATAAAGATGCAGTACACATGGCTGGCCTGTAGATGGCCATCAAGAAAAAGCTTCTAAAAGTAGGCTATATGAAAGCGTTGGTATTTCACACAGGTGTTGCCAAATAACTAATTATCTTGATCAGATGCGCATATGCGTCATATCAATTTAATGAGCAGAGCAGTGCTGCTTCTCTCTCTGAGTCTGCACACACTGACTGACCAGCTAAAGTGTATGCCTACTAAACCATAATATATGACAAACCTTGGATTAATTCTTCTGAAAACAGCAGCAAGCACAAAGTAAGTGAGAGAGAGAGAGAGAGAGTGTGAGAGAGAGAGCGTTGCTGTTTGCGTGCGTGCGGGCTGCAGATCGGCTATTTTTGGAGAAGAGATTTATAGACATTATGTGCAAATATAAAATAGCTGTGATACTTATATGTAGGCCTAAGTGGTTATGGTGAAATAAACCATTAACACTGGTTAGTTTGGAGGGGGCGAGGGGACTATGACATCACCGTTTCAGCAAATTAGGCGGCATTCGCTGTACACACGGAGACGTGAAAGTCGCGTCTCCAAACTTTCCCACTCTGGAAGGTAGTTTCAAAATTAGCCGTTAAAGTCCCCCAAAACGCCGTCTCCGTGTGACAAAAAGGGCAGATCGGCTAATTACTTGCCCGAGAAACACCGAAATCGTCCTCGTCTGGATTACCCCTAAGGCTACACTAGAGTCATCTGGACACATCCTGTTTCCACACACATTAAATACAAATAGATACGGCAGCAGCTGGTTATTAATTCATAATGTATGAATTCTTGTTTTATAATAATTAGACACTCATTTAATAATTATTGGTAGATTAGGAACAGATTTTGATATGCCACTACACCATCCATGATTAATGAATGCCCCTTGAAAATGGTCCTGTAATAGTACTAGTAAAGATCATTGTATAAGGTTGTTGACAAAATGAGCAGTCAAATTATGCAAATGATCATCTTGCAAATGTCAACTGCATGAGATTAGCTCAGTATTGAAAGTAAATACAGCTTTGAGTGATGTCTTCAGTATAAAAACAATGTGTTAATAGTGTGGTGGTCACTGAGGTGTAACCCAGGGAAAGGATTGTTGGCGAGAGATGGTATTGAGAGATGACTGACGTAGTGTTTTGAAACATGATCGGGTATTCTGTAGTATAAAACAGGATTGCAAAGCTGTTCTTTCCAGCTGGTCTCCATGCTGCATGGTGTGACTTTTATATCTGCAGCTAAATGTATCCTCTGGATAGGACACACATACAGTACGGGTGCATGGGTTTGGTCCGACGTACTAACAGTCCGACAGGCATTAGTCCGACACCCTAACCAAAACTCAACCCTAAACGACTATTGAGATGCTGTGTACCAATTTGCATGTTTTAGCAGTAATAGCAAACAAAGGTGTTTTGAAAAAATCAACCTCATGGTGGCGCTATGACAGGTTGATCTGAAAGAAAATTGGGGCAGAGGTTCTGCTCTGCATGGCATCCTGGAGTGTGCACAGTTTGGCAGCGACCGGGCCAACGGTGGCGGAGATTAGCTGGCCGCAGAAAGACAGACAGACGGACGGACAGACAGACAATTAAAGCTGTGTCTTTGTTTCGTAGCACCAAAATTGTTACAAAAATGGACTGTTTCATTTTCCGTGTTGTCCAATTACCTGAACAGAATCTAAACAGGTTGGCTTATCAATCTGGGACAGAGTTGTGCCCTACCATTACTTTTTGGGTCTCTCCATGCGGTGAAAACTTGTAATTTACCACTCAGGGAATAAAAGTAGTGTTGTCAATCACAATTGTTTGGTTACCACCTGCCAAGCTTAATTGCACAGGCACTGTATGTCATATTATGTCCTATTATGTCTGATTATGCCAATCCTCATCTCTGGTGTAATCTGTGAATACGTTGCCGACATAAAATAGCAGCCCCCTCATTAGTGTCGAAGTGTCCTTGAACAAGACACTGAACCCCTAATTGCTCCTGATGTGCTGGTTGGTACCTTGCATGGTTTTCCGCCGCCATCAGAATGTGTGTGAATATAAAGGCGCTATATAAATTTACCATTTTATTTGTGTGTGTGTGTGTGTGTGTGTGTGTGTGTGTGTGTGTGTGTGTGTGTGTGCGCGTGCGTGTGTGCGTGCATGCGTGCGTGCGTGTGTGTGTGCATGCGTGCGTGTGTCAAAGTAACAGTTCTGCAAGGTTTCCACCCAACAGTGCCAATAGTCTGTATCTATTCATAAGGGATTGACAGCTTAAATGAATTACAAAATTGGTTCTCTTTCAAATTTGCATGCAATGTTTATTTTACTGCCATGGACAACTGAATTCCCCCCATCGGATAAATGTAGTTTAGGCTGTATATGCATCAATGCCCTTCATTGAAGACATATCCTTGATTAATGGTTCTGCATAAAACTGGTGACTCAACATTAACATAACCACTTCCAATTTGGTGTCCCTATTTTGGGAAAGAAAATCTGAAATTTTCAAAAATACGTACAGTACAATAACAGATATAACAATAGTGCAATTACTGTGTAGGCACACCGTGCCTTGTGCCTTGTTTTTATAGTATTAATAGTATAGTATAGTCCTTTCTCAGAAAATATGATTCCTTAAAGTTAGAAAACATTGATTGATTCTTCTGAGTGTGCCAGTGTGCACATACATAGGTACATATGGTACCATAGGTACCATATACAGTGCATTTGAGCTTATAGTGTCAATTAAGGACCACACAGGTTATACTGAACGCCTAACCGTGAAAATTACATTAACACAACACCAGCCACCCCAGTTTATCCACCAATAGTGACTCAATGCCAAACCTATTACAAACCTAAGGGTAATAAAATGAATGAAGCAGACCGTACAGTAGATCATAAAGTAGTCCATAGGGTAAAACAAAGGGTAATATATCCACCACATGTGCATGTGCAAAGGCTTTGGCAGCTCAGGAGCATAGAACGGTTTAGAACCTGAGCTTGAATTTCTGGGCATGTAACCCCATTTAGACCTGAGGATGTATCTGTGTCACCTTAGCTTTTAACCACTTTAACCCATTTTGACCTGAGATCAGATTGTAAAAATGTCTTCTACATCCCGACAGTTTTCTGAAAAAGCTATGTTTCTATGTCAGTCGTTCTTCGATTTTTCAAAAATAGCAGACCTACAAGCTCGTAGCGCGCCACTCGGTGGCGCGCTATGAGCTTGTAGATCTGCTATTTTTCAATAGCTAAAGCATAACATAATGCTAACACCAAAAGGGGTTCCCGCCCCAAAATGGGTTAACTATTATTTTAAACTTTAGCTGTTGAAAAATTGCAGATCTACAAGCTCATAGCCGTGCTACGAGCTTGTAGATCTGCTATTTTTGAAAAATCGTGAAAATGTGGCGCAAATCTTTGAGTATAAATTTATATTCTTTCACAGCGAATGTTTTTAACTCATATCTTTGCTTCTGGGGTTCCCTGAAACAACATATTTTCAGATAGGGGTCCGCGGCCAAATACATATCATTCTGGGGGTTCTTTTTTTGTTTTTTTTGTGGCTTTCGCCTTTATTTTATTTTTTTATGGAGGGACAGACAGTAGGCTGACAGTAAAGGCCGTCGGGATCGGGAGTCGAACCCGCGGCACACCGCCAGACTGGATCACCAGCCAAGGTGCCTGGACCGCTGAGCCACGGCCCAGATTCTGGGGGTTCTTGACAAGAAATAGTTTGAGAACCACTGACATGCAACATATTTAAAATGGGGGTCCGCAGTCAAATACATATCATTCTGGGGTCCTTGACAAGAAATAGTTTGAGAACCACTGACATAGAAACATAGGTTTTTCAGAAACGTTTTGTAGAATCTGGTCTCAATAGATTAAAAAGAGACAGCCGCCCTGATCATTCGTCCTTGCTTCTTTGGTGCAAGTGGAAACACTCAGATGTAACGAGGAGGTGTTTGCTGGGGGAGTCTCTCCAGCCAACCGTGGCAGAACACAGAGCAGCCACATAGTCATTAGATGGACAGATGGTGCTGATGCTGATTGGTGCCTATATGCTGATGTTTTTCCTCATTACGACTCCCCTCAATAACAGAAAGGAACATGCAGGTTTCTTTGAAGGAGCGAAGTGCAAACACTTCAGTGACCTGCAGGAGGTCTATCACAGCTCTGAATTGTCGTGTAATCGGAAAATCTTCGATTGTATCGGTAAAAAAACCGATACAGACAGCCACTGGGATAGAGAGTACAGAGGGGGTGACATGCAGCAAATGGTCCAGCCAGGAATTGAACCATGGACTAGGCATTTAGGGCCTATGCGGTAGACATTCTAACCACTCAGCTATCGGGTCGCCCAAACCCAAAATATGGAGGGTCGGCGGGATGATGAATCTCAAGAAAAATATTCACAAAATGTGAAAACTAAAGATATTCACCCAAAATAAATTATTGACCCAAAGATTTGGTGCCGATCAATTCAGTGGTTTTAGCGGGGGGCGGACTTGTAAGAAATCAGCAAGATTTGGCTTTAGAATTTTGGTGTGGTGTTAGGTATGGGGATAATGTTTTCAAAAAGCTGTGCAAACACGACCCTAGTGGTCTGTTTGCACAGACTCAAATATTGGATACGTATAGGTATGGTTGAAAAACAAAATAATTGTTGTCAAAAAGCAGTTACCAAGTGCATAATTGTTTTTTACGTGACGCTGCCGGGAGCTAAAATGCCTATATAAACTGTGATTAATGTAAAAATATAACAATTATACACTTGGTAACTGCTCTTTGAATTTTGGCATGCTGTTAGGTATGGTCATAAGGTTTTCAAAAACCATCGCAAACTAATTTGCCTCGCCCCCTAGTGGTCGGTTTGCAACTTTGGAATAAAACAGGCATTTTAAGCTCCCGGCAGCCATCGTGGACGCCATCTTGAAAACGATGCCTTTCAAGTTGTTCGTTTTCCGTGAAATGTTAGTATGACAAATATTGCTGATTTCTTACAAGTCCGCCCCCCGCTATTTGTGAAATTAGCTGTGGACATACAGACACACAGACGGGCTGACTCGCCACGTAAAAAAATATGTCATTGACTAATGATACAATTTGGAGTGGTAGCCTATTGTCACGTTAAAATAATGTCTGAATGCTATGTGAAAATCAGCTGCATTAAACACCAGATGGATTGCGTGAAATGTAATAGTAAGTGAGTGGGTACAAAACAAATAATTTCACGTGGGCCTGAGTGTGGATGTGCCAAGTGAAATGTTGCTTGTGAAGAAAATTAGCTACAGTATTTGAGCACCGCAAACCATTATGTAGATTAGAAAACATTATATAAATTCCCAATAGGGCATAGCAGTGGCCGTGGTTTTCTGGTTCCACTGAAAAATCTCCAATTCATTTTTGCCATAGAGATTTGTAGGAAAAAACTTTTGCACACCTAGAAATCAGGCGTTTGCACAGGTGCGTAGGCCAGTGGACATCAAAGAAAGGAATAGAATACACCCACACACTGTGTATTTGCTCGGTACATTTTCTTTTTAATGCAACGTTTTTGTGATACAGCTGCGCCCTCTGGTGGCGGGCGGGTAGTGTCACAGCGTGACACACGCACACACACACACACAGACAGACATGTTCTGCCCGGGTTACATAGTAATGGCTCAGTGCATTCGCAAAAAGAATGTTTCCCCATAAATGTTTCCCCATAAATCCTCAGTGTTAATTTAACTCTGAGAAACCCTCAGGGTCCGCCGGCGGCAACTCCATGTTGAGAACCAGCGCCCTAAAAATGATGTGACACGATGAGACAAAGTGAGTGTTAAGGGCTGCTTTTTTCTCAAGCAATTTTCTTTTTGACTTTCCATTTCGCTCTCAGAGTGAAATGAACAATACATATATGAACTTTGAACTTTATTGAGAGGATGGCCCCTTGAGATGTCGCATCTCGTTTTCGAGGGGGTCCTATACATACAAAATACAAACAATACAGCAAGTACACAGTACTAAAGACACAACATGACATACAGTACAAACACACAGGACATACACATACAGGTACAGTTAGCTTGCTCCCCTTCTCCCACCCCACCCCTGACCTATAGAAATAGATAGAAGAATATATGTGCCCTTAAGCTTTAAGCCTTTAAGCTTTATGTTACTCATAGGGAAAATGGTTCTTAAAGTTTTAGCACGGTCTGGGCTGTTTCAAAAGCAATTTCAAAAGCTTTAATAATCATTGATTGAAAAAAACTAAAATGGATGCCACTGGCATTCATACCTTGAGGTAACACAACATTACATGAAGAGTGGCGTGACTGTAAGACACAAGGTCAGTTTTTTTAGAAATTCAAATCAACTTGATAAAATATGACATTTTACATTCATCTTTCACAAATCCATGTCACCAATGGAAACAGCAATTCAAGAACTGACAGGAATTCAGTGTTTTGAGCAATACCTCATATACCAAATCAAACCTTCACAGTTGTACTGAGAGTATACCAGTAAGATGCCTAAGGGCGAGAAGCGACCTCACCCTTTATCCGCCTCGTTGACAGCAGACTGCTAGGCGAGTGCTGGAATTCTGTGCCATATACAGTATATAAGGAGCATGTCTTGAGTGTACAGGTTTTGATGAGGTCAGATCAACATATGGAAAGTCAGAAGGCACGTTGCCGCCGCTACAGTCCTGTACAAAATGCACACCACCCACTGCCCTAAGGACCTCCAGGACATGCTCCCTCCACCTTACACCAGACGGCGAAACACCCGCCGATGCACAGCCACACCAGTACATGCTCTCGACCCCCCAGGCTCCAAAACACGGACATTGGACAGAACTTTTCTCCACACTGCTGTCCAGGTGTGGAACAGCCTATCACAGACAATGGCCTTCAAGCCTTTAAACGCAGAGCTCACAGATATCTCCTGACCACCCCTCACACTGACTGTTGAGCTGCAGTGAACCATTTGATTGGCCAATGGATATGTATTTTATCTTACTTGGCTATTGTTCACAACTGCATCTAATAATAATAATAATAAAAAAAAAGAACAGGTCAGCTCCATATATAGAGATCTAAGGGTGTACAGAGTTTGATGAGGGCCCAGGTAGGGCCGGGCCTACCTAGTTTTCGCCGGCTGCCGGGCGCGGCTGCACTAATAACTTTGGGGCAGACCCGTCTAGAGTTTGAATAGACAGGTATCAGTCAAAAGGGAGACATCGAAGAGGAAGGATGGATGGGGAAGGATCAACATATGGAATGCCAGAACAGGTTCTGACTAGATATACATGGAATACAAGGAATGACCTGCAAACAACATTAAAATTGACCACAATGGTACCCTTGAGCGGTTTTAAAACCTTGGTGAGCATACAGACCCCCACAATATGTAACTGTTTTTAGATCGTTTTGTCTTAGCTTTTTATTTGTAAGCTATGTAATTTCACATGTATACCTTTTGTTTTTCTTTTCCTGATCTTCTGATGTATTGTGGTGTTTTTCTATATGATATTGTATTACTCGACGACACTGAAAATGAGTTTAGTTACTCAGTGTAATTTCGAGAATAAATAAAACTTGAATGAATGGAGATCTAAGGGTTTGAGATTTGTGGTCGGATGTAGAGTTGCTGGCCAATATTAATGACATCAGGGATCTCCATATATGGGCTTAATTGCGACAGCAGGTCGAATTTACTATGACATCACGGATCTCCATCCCTGATGATGTCACGTGATGTCACGAGACCTGGGTTTATATGGGGGCATTCCCATGTATGGGGATAATGAGTGACTGAGTATTGAGTGACTGACGGGAAATGTACGATTTCATAGTAAATTCTTTTGAGTTAATAAAATTAATTAGTTTAGCATCAGAATCAGTTTAACCACTTTGACCCAAAACACCCGATCTACAAGGTCATAATCAGCGTCATGAGATAAAGATAAAGATAAAGAAAACTTTATTGTCCATTAAATTTACATAAAATGAGATTGAAGAGAGAGTCTTTTGAAAACAAGTGGGAAAAATGGTTTGATTACACTACTGAACAACAGGAGGGCTAGGATCCAGAATGTTTAGCTTTTGTTTTTGTTTTTTTTTGGTCTTTTTTGTTTTGTTCTTTTCAAATGTATACAATAGGTATGATGCTTGAATCCTTGACACAAATACCCATGTTTATATGATTCATAGATGCTTACATTTCTAAGGAGTGACCCCATGGATGGGATATCTGTTATCTATTTTCTTTATATACAGTACTTTATTGTCCAATATTACTTCCATTGTGTGTGTGTGTGTGTGTGTGTGTGTGTGTGTGTGTGTGTGTGTGTGTGTGTGTGTGTGTGTGTGTGTGTGTGTTCATATATTGTTTCCATTTTATTATTATCCTGTCTGTGTGTGAACTCCAGCAATTATAGCATTTGTCTATTTTTATTTGTATTTCCTGAGTTGATGTTTGGCAACACATACTGTAGTGTCCATTTGTTTGTCTTATTGCTTTCTGTATGTCTGTCTATTCTTGTTCATGAAAAATGAATAAAATGTAAGTTGAAAACATTTACATAAAATGGAAATTTGTCTTTGGCACACCGGCAGTCAGTTACAACAATAAAACATTACATAAAATACACAGCTGCATTAAAATACTATATAAAATGCATTTACATAAACACAGCAGCAGTGCCAGTGATCATGAACAGCAGGGATTAGGTGAACTATTTAAATATTGGCACAAACAAAGTTTTGTAACCCTTCTTTTTAGATAATTTTGCCCTAAGTCTCCTGCCCGATGGCAACAAGTCAAATTCAGAGAAAAGAGGGTGGGTAGAATCCTTGTAAATCTGAATTGCTTTTGGAGCGGTTGTATATGTCCTGAAATTGCAATTGTTTGTCTCCAATTATCTTACTTGCCTGGTTGACTACCTGGGTGCGCTTGTTTTTTATCTCTAACTGAGAGATTCCCAAACCAGGACACAATGTTAAAAGTGAGAACACTCTCAGTGAGTGATCTATAGACCATGGTCAGGGTGTACTGTACAGCTGTGATGAAGTAACATCGCACCACAGACAGGATGCTGTTACAGCTATCAACCTAAACACAGCTTCTTGTACCAGTGACCATTATTTCAGCTATATAGTGGCTATATGATGCTCACATAAAAACCAAGAACCATGTCGACTCATGTATTCATTAGCAAATGATCCAAGCACAAAAAATAAACTGAATGTGTTAGTTCAGCACATGCAAGTCATACTGTACTATGCACGGCCCCATGCAACTATAATCAGCTGCCCACTAATTTAATCAGTATTTCTAATCAGCCAATTAGAAATCAACACTCTCTCACAACAAGGTGGCCCATTTAAATATGGCTCCCTGACTCCCTCCTACTGTACATTTGATCTCTGCTCCACCAACACTGCCATCCGCACCGGCACCGCTGTTGCTGTCAAAGCTTTGCCTCCACCTTTCCGTTCCAAAGGTTAAACTGAAATTCTATGTCTAGCTTTCCATGTACTCAGCAATCTGAGCAATCTGGCGCCCTAAACAGGATTTTTCGCGCCCCCCCCTCCCCCCAAAAATTAAATAAATTGGGAGGCACTGGGGGGACACTGGGGAGGTACTGGGGAAGCACTGGGGGGACACTGGGCACTGGGGAGTGGGGAGACACTGCGGAGTTACTAGGGAGGTACTGGGGAAGCACTGGGGGGGGACTGGGCACTGGGGAGTGGGGAGACACTGCGGAGTCACTAGGGAGGTACTGGGGAAGCACTGGGGGGGGACTGGGCACTGGGGAGTGGGGAGACACTGGGGAGTCACTAGGGAGGTACTGGGGAAGCACTGGGGGGACACTGGGCACTGGGGAGTGGGGAGACACTGGGGAGTCACTAGGGAGGCCTGCATGTACTCTTGTTACCCATGCATGTGGGTTTCTACAGCACTCCCAGGCTAAGAATACTAGAAAAATTGCTCCTCTGAGCCAGGGCAGGTACTGTATAGGTTATTGTGGTCTCCTGGTGGTGTTACAACAGGTCAATGTGAAAAGTGTGGCATTTCGTGTAACGCCTTTCACGGCAATTGGATGTTACAATCATGATTCGAGGCATTTTGTTCAAAACTAATCCTACAAACTTTGAAGTCAATGTTAGCTAATTACGATGGATTATGAAATATTATACCACAGGTCGTTTCGAGGAAGCAATCTGATTGGTTGAAACAGCCTTCTAGCCGTGGGTTAAACCAGCACCATTCACCACCTAATCAAAACAAAGAATTCAGCTGCTCTGTTCTCCCAGAGCGCTAGCAAACTCGGTGGCTAGGCTAGCTAGTTTCTTGGGACATTTGTGGTCGTAGTGACTACATCTGTCATTAAAAAAATATATTCTTTCAGCGATTTTCTTAGTTTTAAGGGTAACTGTTGTATAATTGCAATATTACACTTGAGGGTGTGGGTTAACGTGATTATTTCCACTTCAGTGATGCTTGCGGAACTCGACTTCGTCTCGTTCCTCACCGCATCCCTGTCGTGGCAATAATCACGTTAACCCACACCCTCTTGTGTAATATTGCTTAATTGGACAGTTCCGTAATCCCAGTCCTCCTATAGTTTAATGCTGGAGTGTTTTACTAACTGAAGGCGAACATACAAGATCAATTCAAAATTACCAAGAGACCTTAGCTGAGAGTCTCTGAGTGATGGAGCAGTGGTATAATGATCAGACTCTCAGCACAGACATTCCATGTTCAAATCCCAGTCCTCCTACAGTTCAATGCGTACTTTGATATTTTCAAGGCTAGAATACAAAGGGTAAACTTAAACGAGATACTATAGTATGTCGTTTTTCATGGTTCTCGACAATAAAAAAGATGAACCATGAAAAACAACGTACAAATATGCATTTTACGACATAAATTCTTTTTTTATGAAAATCATGAAAAAGACAGTTTTTCATGATTTTCATCGTCAAAACCATGAAATACGGCATATAGTACTATAGAGGAAGTTATATTTTGTATGTTAGTAGGGGATAAGACAATTAAGGAAGTTTTGTAGCAATTGGCATTAAGGAGATTCCTCTAAAATTATTGGCTAATGAGAGGTCTCCTTTCTTAGGTGTTGGGATGATCTGTATTTGAGAGTCTGATCATTAGATCTCTGAGAGTATGACCATTAGTATGACCATTTATTCCCGCCTTGATAAATAAAGTTCATGGGGAGCTTTCAAAACGGTGTGCAGACTTATTCTTTCTTTTGCAGTCTGTACTTTATACCTCATACTAAGCATTTAAAGTATGAGCAGCCTTGTGTTCATAAAACAGAAAGATTGGGTATTGGGTAAGACTGACGTTATGTATCTTTCAGGACCTTTCACTGCTTTGTCTCAACCATTACTCTATGGCTCTGGTCTCAGCCACCGCGGTAGATATTTTGACATTCCGTTTTTTTTTTTTTAATGTTGGAGCAGCCATAAACTACACAGGTTCATCCCGATGTTCTGGGCATCTTTGTAATGTTAGTGTTAGTAAAAAGCAGGTAAAAGAGTAACGTTTGAGGCAGACTAACATCAGTCACTTTTCCATTCACTGTAGTAGAAGAGGTGCGGGTTTAAACCGCAGATATGTCGTCTCCGCCTACAGGAAATACGTTGCCTGCGACCATGAGACCCGTTTCTGAATCGGTCTATAGGTAAAAACTAAAAACACAAATTGGCCTGTTATAGCTCCACCATGAGCTGATTTAAAAAAAATTCAAGTGGCATTTCTTCCTCTGCCTAGTGGGAATGTGAAAATTTCACAGAAAATCATGATTTGAGGCATTTTGTTCAAAACGGAGCACTCCTACTTTGGAAGCCAAGCTTAGCCAATCAGGATGGAGCATGAAAAATCGAAAAGATGCGTTTTGTTTAATGGCTATGGAGAGCCTGTGTACCAATTTGCGTGATGTTTGGACAAAATTTGTAGATGTACTGCCAAACATACTGTGCTATAACAGGCCCATGTGAAAATTCTGGGGCAGAGGTTCAGTTCTGGCATCCAGGGAGTGTGTGTGTGCAAAGTTTGGCTGCGATCAAGCCAACAGTGCCAGACATTAGCTGTCTCCACACACACACACACACACACACACACACACACACACACACACACACACACACACACACACACACACACACACACACACACACACACACACACACACACACACACACACACACACACACACACACACTCCCCATGCTTTCGGCCTGGTGGAGACAATTAAATGTAGCCTATAATGGTATTATATTTGTTGTAAATAGTTCTGAGAGTGTTCCTGTAGTATAGGAATATGCCAAAAATCATTAATTTTGAGATTCTTCGTATTTCCCTATTATCCGAGAATATGGAAATAGAAATACAGCAGATAGGTAATTGGCAGACCTTGTTAGCCATAGCAAAGTTAATATCGAACTCTGGCCACAGGCCGGGTTGTGCCAAATCACCCCGAGACTGTGGTGGGGTTTAGGAGTTGGAAGGTCATTATTTTTAGACTTGGGGAGAAAACGCAGAAACAGGTTGAGGGGTGCAAAATGCAAAAAAAGCAAAAGCAGTGAGAGGTACAGAACAGATGGTTATGCATTAGAAAGACTGGGCATAGTGACAGTGTTGTGTTGGGTTTAATATATTTCTGCCTGCCATTAGACAGGGGTAGGTTTTGTGCGTGTGTGTGTGTGTGTGTGTGTGTGTGTGTGTGTCATCCACCTGTGAGCAGCTAATCTTCTCTGCCCCAAATTTCTCACATCGGCATGTTATAGCACCACCAGGGGGCTAATTTATCAAGATGTTTTTTGTCCAGATTTTGTCCAAATATCTGTACAGTCATATAGCCTATAGTCATGTGATGAAGGTGGATCTGTCATCTTTTTCATATTCCATCCTGATGGGCTTAAATCTGCATCTGGCTAAAGTTTGCAGGAGTGGCCCGTTTTGAACAAAATGCCTGAAATCATGAAGGCATCGTCCGTTTGCCGTGAAACTTTGCAAGCATATTCTCTTATAGGTCTAGGAAGAAATGCCTAACTATCACTCTTGAACCATACGTCGTACAATCAACATGTATTTTTTCCCTGGATTCCTTGGTAATCTAGCACAGATTACATTTTCTTCCACAGTGCGTTTTCTTCAAACACACCTTTTAAACTGGCCTGGCAGAGACCTGTGCTCCGAGGAGCACACTTTGCTTTCATTGATTTCAGATGAAGCATGACAGTATATCACAGAGGTATTATTCCCTTATTCCTCCATCACATTTGTATTTTGATTTTGTATGTTGTCCAATGTAAAAAACAAAAACGCATTTAAAACATGGCCTGGGCCATGGCTCAATGGTCCAGGCACCTTGGCTGGTAATCCAGCCTGGCAGTGGGCCGCGGGTTCGACTCCCGATCCTGACGGCCTTTACTGCATGTCTTCCCCCCCATCTCTCTCCCCATTTCCTGTCAGCCTACTGTCTGTCCCTCCATACAAAAATAAAAATAAAGGCAAAAGCCACAAAAGAAACATACAAAAATGTCATGCTACACTACAGTAAAATTATCTCATTTACATTTATCTGTTCGCAAATGTGAATCAGAAAACAAAATAAAATAAAACAAGTGAAGGTCAAACATAGAATAGAACCGATATTTACCAAAGGAACTTCCAGTCGTCCAGTAGGGCAGTACAATATTAACTGACATATTTTTATATAGATCCACTTTTTTCTAAATCTAACATATGTTCTCCATATTTCGTTTTAAGTCTAGGGGCTAAATACTCACGATGCATGTGATTTGTCCAGATGGCCTCTGATGGCAGCCTGCTTGGTCTGCATGGGCTCAGGTGCCAAAGAAAACTAGACTGTTTGATTTCACGCTTTCTTGATTAAGTAGATGACATATAAACCTATGGTTACACTCCACAGATTCCCACAACACATGTTTTAGGAGAGAGCTGCGAGATTCACATCTTATCTTACTGTACATTGTGTAGTAGGCTACAATAATGTAGTCATTCCTACACTAGAAACTGATTTTGTGGCGAAGATATAATTGTGTGACCAAAATGCACACCATAATTATAAAGGGTAATTACATAAGTGACAAAAGTGTGAATTGATACGCCAGTTAAAAAAATTGATCGCTAATCACCAGTTTCCCCTTTTTTGTAACAAAAGCATTAACCATGATGGGAAGCAGCGACGTAGACATTTTATTTCATCATTAAACTTTGACCAGGGAACTAATGGAAGCAAAAGCTAATCTATTAATTTGATTGTACATATGAAGTCACCAAACATGATCCTAATGAGGTCCTCGTCTCCAGGTTAATAGGGGTCTGCTAATGTGTGCTTTATGAAGCAGCACATTGACATATCGATGGAGTGAGAGCAACTGTGGGACGGTAATTAGGGTCCATTACCAGTTTTATTTTTTTTAAGACGCAGGTCATCAGGATCGGGATTCTCCGCGACAGCAGCGACACACAGTCCGACCCTGAGTTAAATTTTTTATTTGTTTGCATTTTTAGACCTGTTAAAAGATGTACTGGGCCCAGGCGGTGGCGTAACCGTCTGGGCACCCCGACTGGTAATCCAGTCGCAGTGTGCCGCGGGTTCGACTCCCAAGCCCGACACGGCCTTTACTGCATGTCTTCCCCCATCTCTCTCCCGTTTCCTGTCAGCCTACTGTCTGTCCCTTCAAAAACCAATAAAAGACGTAAGCCGCAAAAAAATATCTTAAAAAAAAAAAAAAGATGTACTGTACTAGATTTTTGAGGGGCGCCTCTTATGTCCAGCTTTGAGGGTTTGTGTAAACACAAACATTGAATGCCATTGACAATGAATGGCCAGCTTTGAGTGTTTGTGTAAACACGACCATTGAAGACGGAGGTGAAGACACAAATTGTGATTGGCCGGAATGAGAGCGCCCCTCACTTCACATGGGTGTGATTTTAATTATTAGTTTTTTGAGGAGTGCTAGCCCCTCCTACTGTCACATAAGTTCGGTTGTCATCTTACATGATCATGATAGGATCAGTTAAAGGTAGATAAAATGTGTTGTCATAGTTGCGAGCAAAGATAAGAGCGCCCCTCACTTTACACAGGTGTGATTTTTTTTAAAGATATTTTGGGGGGATTTTCCACCTTCACTGATATATTTCACAGGAAACAGGGAGAGAGAGATGGGGAGTGACACACATGCAGCTACGGTCATCAGGATTCGAACCTGTGACACACCGTCAGGCTGCATTATAGCCTACGTGGTATGTGCCCCCAGAAGTACTAGATTGTAGTACCAGTCAATGTAAACAGACAACTTGAACTATTCCAAATAGTAAAAAGAGAAAAATTCAGTTTAGGGATAAGGAGTAAGGTAGCGTGTACTGTAGGCTGAAAAAGAACGCACGCAAGTACAGTGCAGTGCAGTCGTGTCTAGGACTAGGCGGTTAAACTGAAATTACATTGATAAATACCAAATATTATCAAAGTATTTTGAGGCAGCCCCAGACTTGCGTCAAGGCACCCTAGGGCACCACAGCACCAACTTTGAGAAGCCCTGGTCTATACTGATCCCTTTTGCCCAAGTATACTGCAAGCCTTGTTGCTCCAAAGTCGAGGATCCTAGCTTTCAAATAAGCCCTGGTAACAAACTTAGAAACTAGATATTGTAATTGTAAAGTGAATGAATCAATATTGGGCAACTGGGTCGTGTTCGAGTCCCGTTCATGACGACCTTTGCTGCGTGTCTCTCCCCTTCTCTCTCTCCCTCTTTCCTGTCTATCTTCACTTGATACTATCAATAAAGGCAGAAAAGCCAAAGAGCAACTAGCCTATTTGCTATTTTCGTTGTAGTAGCCTATTAAGCATAACATAGATATCCGAAGTGCCTTATTAGTTATCGTCTTCCAGTATTCACCTTGAGAGAGGCAACAGCCTGTCTGTCATACAGTGTAGACCGCAAAGTTCTATTATTTGATTTATTGGCTGATTGATTTAGAACAGGCTGGTATTCGCATAATTGCTTGAAAAATGTGCAGAATATACAAAGCTAAAAAAAAGAAGTTATTCAGGACAGCTGTACAATTCCCACCATTGTGACTGTGTCAACATACTCACACGTAGACACACCACAAAAAACGCAACACAAAATGTCGCTTTTGTGATGACACCCCTGAGTTTTTGGGGCTTGTGTAATGTGTATGCAGTTTAAAAAGCAGACATGCTCTCCAACTCACTGCCCCTTTCCTCTCCCTCCCTTCCTAAGCCATGTCATGAAATATGCATTCAAGTTCAATATCTTGTGACCGAGAGTCAACACATGGAACAGACGAAACAGCCCACTTCCTTTGCCAATCCCTGTGGTAAAACCTGCACCCGCATTCCCTTTTCATGAGTATAGTGCCCTGTATAATTTATGGTTCAAGGCAAGCTGAGGCAAACACAATTACAGCGGCCCACCGTGAGCCTCTTCTCTGTCACCCACTCATACCCTTGATTTCCATTAATCATCAAGCAATGAAGATTGGACAACAGTTTTAAGATGAGTCCCACTTGGTGCTCTATTTTGAATTAACTCATACTTATATTACCGTATACCAACTTTCCATAGTAAATGATTAATGTTTTGCTGCCTCACCAACCATGTGACTTGGCTGTGTGTGTGTACGTGCGTGTGCGTGCACAAGCGCGGCACGCACAACCGTGCATAGAGCAGAGAGACCCAACAGAGCTATTAGAGAGCCAGCAAGACTGCAGGACTAACAGGGCATGGCAGTGGAGAGTACTACTCTCCCATCTCCCATAGGGGGCGCAGGACACAGAGATGTGCTGACTAGACTCTAGTCACTAGATTAGAGGACACATATCTCTCATGCTAGTACACAAACACAGAGACGGCTCCAGGGGGGGCAAGGGGGGGCTTTAGCTCCCTCTGGTGGAGGCTTAGCCCCCCCTAAGCCCCCCCTCAAAACAATCCCAATTGACTGACTTCTATGTAAACCAAGATTCATTAGCCCCCCCCTCTAAATAGCCATGGCAGTGGAGAGTACTATTCTCCCATCTCCCATAGGGGGCGCAAGACACAGAGATGTGCTGACTAGACTCTAGTCACTAGATTAGAGGAGACATATCTCTCATGCTAGTACACAAACACAGGGACGGCTCCAGGGACGGCAAGGGGGGGCTTTAGCTCCCTCTGGTGGATGCTTAGCCCCCCCTAAGCCCCCCCTCAAAACAAGCCTAATTGACTGACTTCTATGTAAACCAAGATTCATTAGCCCCCCCCTCTAAATAGCCAGCACCCCCCCCCCCCCCCCCATAGCACTCTGTCACAATTTTCTGGAGCCGTTGCTCTGGCAAAGTTTGGGCCGCTCTCAAGTTCTTTACACAACATTGAAAAAAACAACACAGCTATAGGGTCCATGTAAGGTGAAAAGGGGCAATTAACACACCTCCCTTAAATGCCAAGCACTTTGGAAGTTAATGGACAACTAAACAGCAGCAGAGCGAATAAATACGCAAATGAGGTGACACAGCACTTATTTTGCATTTCATTTGACAGCTACAGTGAACCCTTTACTTGTATTCATTTGCCTTTAAAATGCAGGACTGTTAGAACCGGAAAGCAAAATGGATTGAAAACAAACAAGCGTTTAAATCATTTTAAGACATATTTCCTCAATTGCACTCAACGTCAAATGGAAAAGCTATGCAGATTCCCCACAAGGCATGCTTTACTGCAGCACCTGATTAACATTTTCTCTCCTTTAAAAGCAGATGGCCAAAGCCACAGAACCAGTGAAGCTAATTCCTCCAAGAGATCCAATGTTCTTCAAGGAACTGGCCATGTGTCCAGTCTAGACCCCTGTGAGGACTGAGGAGTCAGGAATATAATTATTTGCATTGCCATGTTCATTATCGTTAACAGTTTTGAAAGCTACACAGTAAAAACCTGTTATTTTATCCTGAGCGTTAATTAAACTCTGAGAGTATACATTGTACCAAATGAGACCTTTATGGGTCCATTTGGTTACATTTGTCAAATAGACTATTCGCCCGATTTTGCGTGTCTTAAGTACCAGCCAGGTGTTATGACTTCACTTAAGACCTGGTGTGGCCAATGCTGTTTGGCCACTCAAAATAGCTAAACAGCATTGGCTACGCCACCATGATTAATCTTAATCATGGTGGTTAACAGGTCGCAAAACGGTAGTGGATAGGCAACCCGGCCTGGCGGGGATCTGCGCTCCGAGGAACACCATTTTCTAGTTTTATTCTGTAAATGCTATGCAATATGCATGCAGTCTTTTCAATAACATGACACAACTCGAGACAAAAGCTCAAAGCCCTATCTGTCTAAGGGATAAAAATAAAAGAGCAAAAGAGACACCGATCCTCCGTTGCATGATTTAGACCAGTTCAGCCCAGTTCAGTTTCTTTCTCAACCTTTTTTGGGCCAGTGCCCCCTACCAATATCCAGGGCTCTTCAGCCCAGACTTCAGTTCACTGGCAAAATGGCAGCCTTTTATACCCAGCTGGAAATAATGAGAATGGACCTTACCATTTACAGGGGTGTCTTCAAATGAGAACATACCATAAATACCCTTAAACCATACAAATGTTACAAGTTTCTGTGAACTACACAAGTTATAAGTCCTTCACACTACAACATAAATAAGCAATCACATCTTAACCCCCCCTGCTATCCTGACATGGTCCAGCCCAATCCTTACTGAAACACATCACAGGCAATTGTTAGGCATTCAATCAAACCTCAACAATATAACTCCACATTACTGCACTTCCCAAACATATTGCATCTATAACCCACATTGCACTTGCCCCTCATGTTTGTTAATCACCAAGCATTTCCCCAGGTGGAACTCGTTGGCCGAGTGGCCATCTCAGCTAAACAGGAAACTGTATTCAACAATAAAATCATGACTGCAAAACACAACTGTGCAAGTTAATAAAGTGCCAATATGCTGTGCAACATAAGTAACAGAGGACCACTCTGTTACACTGACATGATACTGACCATACTGACATGATACTGACCATGATACTGACATTATACTGACATGATACTGACCAACCATACTGACATGATATTGACCATGATACTGACCTTGATACTGACATGATACTGACCATGATACTGACCATACTGACATGATACTGACCATGATACTGACATGATACTGACCATACTGACATGATACTGACCATGATACTGACCTTGATACTGACATGATACTGACCATGATACTGACCATACTGACATGATACTGACCATGATACTGACCAGGGCTCCAGACTCTCAGCCAGCCCGGGATGGTTTTGGGACTAGAGAAGTTTTTGCAGTGAAAATGTGCATAATGTACACTCCTACGGGTAGCATGAGACTAGCAGCGCTGCATAAATGTTGCAGCAGAACATTTTTATAAAACAAGAAATAAATAAAATGAGAGAGAAGAACAGACCATTCGCACAGATTCAGCTTTTACCTACTAATTACCTAAATATTCTGTATTGTGTGCTTTTACTAAAATATTAACTTAGAAAACATGGATTTATATTTTTATTCAGATTTTCATTACTTTGCACATATTCAGAAATGCAACTGGCGACCCCTCCAAAATGTTACCCCTCTGGGGCTGATCTAAAGATTCTAAGAAGGCATTTACATTTACAAGGATTGATGCATTTGTCAAGGATTATTATGATACTGTAACTTGATACCTACAGTATTATGATTCCTGTTATATGTTCTGCCCTCACATTAGTGTGAATGGTTAGAATGACATATACAAAAATAAATGGGACTGTACACATTCACTTTGGGACGGTTCAAATTGTATTCATGGGACGGTTCCAGGAGGTTGGTGAAAAAGGTTAGTCTGGAGCCGACATGATACTGACCATGATACTGACATGATACTGACCATGATACTGACCATGATACTACCATGATACTGACCATGATACTGACCATGACACTGACCATGATACTGACATGATACTGACCATGATACTGACCATGATACTGACCATGATACTGACCAGATACTGACCATGATACTGACCATGATACTGACCATGACACTGACCAGATACTGACCATGATACTGACCATGATACTGACATGATACTGACCATGATACTGACATGATACTGACCATGATACTGACCATGATACTGACCATGATACTGACATGATACTGACATGATACTGACCATGATACCGACCATGATACCGACCATGATACCGACCATGATACTGACCATGATACTAACATGATACTGACCATGATACTGACCATGATACTGACCATGATACTGACCATGATACTAACATGACACTGACCCTGATACTGACCATGATACTGACAATGATACGAACATGATACTGGGCCGGCATGATACTGACCATGATACTAACATGATACTGACCATGATACTAACATGATACTGACCATGATACTAACATGATACTGACCATGATACTAACATGATACTGACCATGATACTAACATGATACTGACCATGATACTAACATGATACTGGGCCGGCATGATACTGACCATGATACTAACATGATAATGACCATGATACTAACATGATACTGGGCCGGCATGATACTGACCATGATACTAACATGATACTGACCATGATACTAACATGATACCAACATGATACTGGGCCGGCATGATACTGACCATGATACTAACATGATACTGATCATGATACTAACATGATACTGGGCCGGCATGATACTGACCATGATACTAACATGATACTGACCATGATACTAACATGATACTGACCATGATACTGACCATGATACCAACATGATACTGACCATGATACCAACATGATACTGGGCCGGCATGATACTGACCATGATACTAACATGATACTGACCATGATACTAACATGATACGGACCATGATACTAACATGATACTGACCATGATACTAACGTGATACTGACCATGATACTAACATGATACTGACCATGATACTAACATGATACTGACCATGATACTAACATGATACGGACCATGATACTAACATGATACTGACCATGATACTAACATGATACTGACCATGATACTAACATGATACTGACCATGATACTAACATGATACTGGGCCGGCATGATACTGACCATGATACTAACATGATACTGACCATGATACTAACATGATACTGGGCCGGCATGATACTGACCATGATACTAACATGATACTGACCATGATACTAACATGATACTGACCATGATACTAACATGATACTAACATGATACTGACCATGATACTAACATGATACTGGGCCGGCATGATACTGACCATGATACTAACATGATACTGACCATGATACTAACATGATACCGACCATGATACCGACCATGATACTGACATGATACTGACCATGATACTAACATGATACTGACCATGATACTAACATGATACTGACCATGATACTAACATGATACTGACCATGATACTAACATGATACTGACCATGATACTAACATGATACTGACCATGATACTAACATGATACTGGGCCGGCATGATACTGACCATGATACTAACATGATACTGACCATGATACTAACATGATACTGACCATGATACTAACATGATACTGACCATGATACTAACATGATACTGGGCCGGCATGATACTGAACATGATACTAACATGATACTGACCATGATACTGACCATGATACTAACCATGATACTAACATGATACTGGGCCGGCATGATACTGACCATGATACTAACATGATACTGACCATGATACTAACATGATACTGGGCCGGCATGATACTGACCATGAAACTGACATACCAACCATTCTGACCATGATACTATGATAGTGACATCATGTCAGTATCATTAAAAAAACTAAGTCTAGCATGAAATGAACAGAATATATTAAACTGCCCCCCGAGAGCACCTCAGTGCCTCCCTTTAATTTAAAAACAAAAAACATAGCTTTGAGCTCCCAAACTTTCCAGGTGGGATGTGTCTATGGTATGGTGGAGACATCAGCAAGCGTGATGCCTGCATGAGTCTGAGGCCTCGCGTTGCCTGACTGTTGCCTCTCGCAATTTTCAAATGCTTCCGTGACTCCCGTCATATAGTCTGGAGCACAGAAGCTCTCATGAGTAAAATATAAAGTGGAAATGAAGCCTCCTCCCCATGTCTTTACAGCCGTGCAAATTTCTGCTAATACAAATCAAAATCATCTAATCTAAGCAATACCAATTGGTGCTTAGCAAAAATGGAAATTACTGTACAGCAGGTGTCTTTATTGTTCCTGGTTCAAGTAAAATGAAGGATCACAATACCAGGAGGAGCAGACGTGACAGGAAGGAATAATATGGTAGCATTTCAAACAGAGGCATGCCAGTGTGCAATGCTCAGCCCATGATATACTACTGTACGCAGCAAAGACACATATAACGCTGCAGTCTTGCACCATGCCAGTGATGGATCGCAATGGGAGTGCTGAGGCACTATAAGTGTCCGCCTGCCGAGTCACTCTCCGATAAGGTCACTCACACTCGCTCCGACGTACGACGTATCTCCCATATGTTGCCTATGTTACGGCAGTGAACAATGAAATAAAATCCCCTTTAGTTCCATACAATTAAAGTGATATTAAAGCTCAACTTAATATAATATCTATCTTAATTGAGTTAATGATCATAAGTGGACATGGCACAGTGAAAGTCTTGTCTGCATTTATCACAAGTTTGTCATTTTAGAGCGGATACAAGCTGAAATTAGATGAACGACACTCATTTTGAGTTCAGTGTTCTAATGTACTAAACCCATTTGCAGCTGTTAAAGTTATTAGGCCTTTCTCATCGTTCTGTAATTTAGGCAGTAGTGAATGCATGTAGGAATTATCTGACAATTAGCCTACCTTCTGTCATGAATGCTGCCAACAATTGCCAAATGTAGTCTGTTATTGGCACCACAGTTCCAATCCAAAACTGCAATGTAGTCAGGGGGCCAACGCTGATATTGAGACATAAGCTAACACCTCTGGGTATAAGCAGACAACCTATCCAGTGTTAATCTTTAAGCCCTTGCCATGTGTTCTAGCCTGGTTGTCATCTCTGAAAATTATTTTTAAGACATCATTGTATACTTAAAACTGGGAAAACTATTTTGACGGTCAGTAATTAGTTACATTTGGAATGCAATATGACAACACACACATACAGTAGGAATCAATAGGGTTGTCACGGTTCAGGACAGGCAGGTGTTGGACCCAAGCGCAGACAAAGGCAGAGGACAGGCAGGTCGAATACAAGGGGTTTTATTAACCAAAACAGGAGATCAGGAACATACACTGGAACACAAGGAAACAAGGAAAAACTAGGAGCAAGGGAAAACACTAGGAACATGGAAAATCACAAGGAGCAAAAAAACACTGACTTACATTTGCGAACGAACAAGGGTCTAAAAACACAAGGGCATACTTATAGACAAGGGGTAACTAGACACAGGTGAACACCACAGACAATCAACACTGGGATAGGCTGGGGAACTAAGGGGACACAGGTGGAAACACTGGCAATCACAGGACTAGTGAGACAAGACAGGAACAGAACTACAGGGGCAGACAGGAAGGCACAAAACAAGACTACAAAATAAAGGTTCACAGTGTAAAGCAAAACTGCAACTAAGAAACAAGGAAAATACAAACCACAAAAACACAGGAACACAACAGAAAGGTAAAACAATAACAAAAACCAAGAACAGGGTATACAAGAAAACATAACACGTCACAGTTCCCCCAGGGAGCAGCCCACTGCTCCTAATACTTTGGAATGCAGAAAACAAATGTCCCCAAGGGGAGCAATACAAGTTACCGGTTGAGTATTCAAGATGAAATCTGACCACACACATACAGTAAGTAAATTTGTACACTCATAGTTAAATAAACATACTGTGCAGCCGTGAACGACCAAGAAGAGAACCTAGAAAAAGGATTTGTCCAGTGTCAACCTTGCTAGCAAATGCCTTTGACACAGGAGTCATTACGGATATAAAAAGAGATCCTTTACTTTAATTTTTACTGAAACATTAGCCCTCCAGAGCCTAATTATAGAGGTCTGCTTTGGGACAGTGAAAATGATACAGTTGAGTCTTTTTGGGGAACTGGGATATTGACTGATTAACCCTTAGTTTTTCCCTACAAAGGCCTTCCCAATGCTCAAACACCATTTGCACACAAACATAGACATTTGCTTCAAATGTATTGTATGTAGAATTGTGGATTGGCAATGATAACGTTATGAGAAAAGGCTTCAAACTTATGTATACCAATGCAAATATGTTGTTACACCTCTATAATAAATGAGTTCTATGCAAGCAGCAAAACGAAAAAATCACACGTGTGAAGTGAGGGGTGCTCTCTTATCATATCATCATACATCACACTCCATTCGCATGTATGGAAATGTGATTTCTTTGATGTGGCCAAAAAAAGGCAGAAAAGTGGATAGAGCAAATCATAACAATTTAATCATTGGGAGATCTAAGGTCAGAGGTCTTTTGACGAATGAGTGTGAGCTATGAGGGATTCTCACGGTCTCTACCATATTGCCGAATTTTGTGAAAAACGATAGCACAGAACTGCCAAAACAGCTAAAATGGCATAATTTTTACTGAAACAATAATCCAATCCGATATTTATATTTTATAGAACACGTTTATGCCATATCACAATAGTACAATATCCCAAATCACAGACAATATCATGATATGGATATAATATTGATACTAGGGATGCTAAGCATAGCTTGTTGCTTAGCAGAAAAGGAAATAAAAATAAATAAATGTAAAGATATTTTAAAATATATTTTTGTGAGTATTTCTATATTGCAGTATTGATACTTTTACTTAAGTGAAGAATGTGAGAACTTTTTCCACCACTGCTAATGAGGAAGCTTACAGCAGCCGAGGGGCTGATGCCCATCTCCGTCTGCTGCAGTGTAGCCTCGGAGGGAGCTCGTTACAGACGAGTTGCGAGAGAGAAGTTTCAGAGGTGGACCTGGCTAGACTTTACCTCCATCGACTGTATATGCAAGCCATGGTGCAGAAATGTTATCCTTCACGTAACGATAGACATATGTATACATCCATATGTAGAGCTCTGTGTATTGCGTATGCGAAGAGCAGCTGTGAAGGGAGTAGGAAATAAACAGAACCAATTAAAAGTTACTAAATCATGCATGTGTGCACATATACAGTGTACACACACACACACACACACTCACACGCACACACGCACACACACACACAGACACACACACAAACAAACAAATTCACACATCTCAAATGAGCAGTCATGGTGGCTGATGAATTAAGTAAAGTTTTGTCATTAGATGCGTCAAACAATTATTCCTGTATCATCATCTTTTATTTATTTAAAACCTCTGAAAACGCATTGAGGGGAAAACCCTCAATTTCAATGGTGCCAAGATACAGACATGCAATAAATACAGATAATTAAAATCTAATTAGTACAATAGTGCATGGCTAGATCAATTAAAACATAGCAGCACTAAAGAAAGAAATGTGTATGAATTGACAATATAACATAAAATAGAATCATAAAACAATGAGAACACAGAGTGAAAAAACAATAAAAACCTAAAAGCAGTCGCTAAAATTAGCAATTAAACATGATTTGGCACTGCATTGTAGTGTTTTTGAGTGGTGCAAACCACTCCAACAACCAGCTTTGTCTGTATGTTTGTGTACCTGTGTACGTGTCCGTGCACAGGTGAGCATGGTTACTATGGTCACTGACATTACGTCAGACCACAGCTGATCAGGCTATATAAGACCTTGCACCACTCAGTTCACACAGGTGTGATTTTTTAAGCATATTTCAAGTATTTAAGGCACAGCAACAGAAAGCAAACTTTTTAACCTGCAGGGTGAGCCATGTTTGTGAACAGGTACAGTGGCTACTAGCTCTGGTCCATAGCCAATGATGAATCTTAATGCTGAATGATAAACCACATCCATAGAACATTGTGTGTGTGTGTCTCATCACTGTTGCCTTCCAAGGAACTGAGGAACCTTTTATCCTTTCTGATGGATAACAGCGAGTGGCAACAGGTGCTAGTGCATTACAAAAACTAGAATTACTACAGTAATTTGTATACATAGGATAATATTTCTGCAATTACTGCATTTATAAGATAAAGGGCTCCTCGTCCTTACTATGAAACCAAAGAAATAGAACACATGCTTCCTCAAGAGCTCTCCACAAGCACCCTGCTGCCAAGCTGCCGAGTAGAAAGGAATTGCCGGAGGAATGCTTGAGGGGAGTGATCATATGGTGCTGGAAGGCCGTCTCATGGGTTCAAATCAAGGGGCCAGTGAGGCGCTCCAACGTTGAAGCACTGGGCCCTAGTGGTAAGAGGAAGGACTGCAGGCGGACCCGTGCTTTAACACGTAGGACCATCACTCCCTACGTCACCCATACGTCACCCCGGACCTCAAATTTGAGGTCCGGAGGAGGTACTTCCGGCAGTCTTCCGGGTGCTTCAAAACGCCACTGAGCAACTTCATTGAAATGAATAGCTTGGGGGCGGGGCTAGTGCTCCAGTTCGGTCTCTATCCTTTATATACTCTATGGTTCAAATCTTTCTCTTCCACTCAAAAGCCTACAAGCCTTGACTACATCCTGAGATTTTCTTTAACTCTGAGTGTAAAAATTAATCCTGGTCCATTTTGACACCTTCAGAATTATTAGCGCTCTATGCGGTGTCAAGGATCATTTGCAGATGGCTGTGAAAAGTGATCGCTCTGAGTCTGAACACCGCGTTCAGACGGGCAGATGCAAAGATGCAGTCTACGATTCATTTTCAATGGAAGCCAGCGACATGAAAGATATATATGTGAAGCTACAAATTGAAGTGCTTTTTTTCTTCAGGAATATCAATTCCAGAAGGCCCATGTGCAATTTCTCAGTGCCTGTACTGTCACCTTCACATTGGCATATGTCCTGGAGAAAGAGGAAGAACACTGTGCTCTGTGGCATCTGATTTCTCTGTAATCATCCTAGATCAAAGCTTTTAAGGTTTACTTTGACTGTGGAGAGCACATGCCACCGCAGCCCAAACGGCTTGGATGAAGATTGTTTGCACTAACCACACACTGGAGAGACCGCATCAACAAACTCGCACAGAATGGGATAAACACAACAAGCAATAACCAGATAAATCTTGGTTTTTATTGCTTTGCAGAATTCTGTTTTATCGACTTGTTATTTTCATTCTCTGCCACTATAAACACAGATGCAAAAAAGGCTTTGTGTCTGAGTTTTATCATATCCCTGTTTGCCGATCACCACCAGTAATTAGAGCATACCGTAAAAATGTTAGTCATACTTTATGATAAAAGAAATTTGTCATACAAAACAGAAGCTTTCTTTCTTTTACTGATTTTCCTTTTTAATCCAACAGGAAAAGTAAGGATCTGCGCCATGCTCGTAAGCCTGAATAGGTATACTGTAGGTTTTGTGTAAAGGGAACAAGTAGTAAATTAAATGGGGAGCCGTCTCTTTCACAGTGAAAAACCCAGACAGATGCTGTACTCTTAATACAGACAGCGTCATGCACAAGGCAGTGTGGTAGTTCATAGGGAGAGATACCTTAACCCATTTTGGAAACACGTCGTAGCGCATTTTCATTGATATCAAACGAGAGAAAAATATTCAGATCTTTTTCCTTTTTGTTGGGGGTTGGCCTCTCCTTCTGCACCATACTTCTTGCTGTTTGCGCATGCGCGTTGACGTTCCCTGTTTACGGCTCAGAAAGAATGCCTCGTATCACCTAATCTAGGGAGCTCTCCATGGTTTTGACCAGATGGATATACTAAGCTCTTAATTTCTGACTTCAACATGCCTCTCGTTCAAAATATGAACACGAGGGATTATTCAGCGACTTTATCGTAATCATAGCGAGGTAAGCAAGCAACATTATTCCTCACGGTTTTTGTACAGAACGGAAGGGGGGCTTTCAGAGTAAAAGCTGCCATATCTGCGCGGCACCCCGAGCTGCTATTTTGAAAGAAATCCCAGCGCTGATTGTGTTAAAGGCCTGGTATACAGCAGGGTTATTATAGTTAAAGCGATAATTTGCTTTTTCCAAAAACTAAGGCTTTTGGGAGCACCCCAAACCGTTTTTCGTTTGCTTGATTCAGTATTTAGATATTTGATATTAATTTGATCAGACAAACCCTATTTTATCAGACATTACCCTTCCCATACAAACCCATTGTAACTTAAAACTCCATTCTGTTTTTTTGTATATTTGTATTGTCATTTGTGTGGAAAAAGGAAAATCAATAAATACATTGTTGAAAGAAAGAAACAAACTCCATTCTAACCATGATATATTATATATACTGTATATATATATATATATATATATATAGAGAGAGAGAGAGAGAGAGAGAGAGAGAGAGAGAGAGAGAGAGAGAGAACCAGCACAAAAGCCTCTGTCCAGGCTCTGGACCTGATCAGTGATCACCCCTATATCTCCATTATATGGAGCTGGCTGTTCTGACACTCTGCACTCTGCACTGCAGTCTCTGCACAGTATAAAGAACCAGTTAACTCTGTAAAGAAAACAAGTACTGTACAAACGTATTAGCATGCCTTGACTACAGCTCATTATGAAGCTCAGTGAAATGAATGAAAATGAACAGACTAGAGGTGAAGAAGATGGGTTCTTGAGAATGACATTCAGTGATGTTTAATGAGTGAAAATGCTAGCTGCCTGCCTCATTTGGGCACTAGTGCGCAACTGCGCATATTAAACATTTAGCTGTGAGTCTGTGGAACATTGGAACTTCGGAGGCTGTTTAAACGCAGGGACCCTTGGTCCAGAGATACCTGTTCTTGCAGGCAGACAGAACTAATTTACTCCATGACTTAACACATTTCCCTCCTGCATTAAGAGATTTTTCCTCAATCTCATTCTTTCCCTGTCTAAATTGATAGCAATGTTTAATTTCTATAGAAGAGCACTCTCAGTATGTATTATGCATGACTCACGAAGATTCACAATTAGAGAGAAATAGCCAGCATTCCGAAGTCCTTCTGGTATTTTTAATTCATACAGCACGGATAAACACGGCAGATCGACACGGACGCGTTTCGGCGTCAAGCCTTCTTCAGCGTGTATTTCTTTCTTTCTATGTTTCATTTCTAAACATATACATTAATGCTCATGGTTCAGTGACTTAGAGACAACTACAGAACATACCGTACTGTAGATAACTACAGTATGGCTACTCTGTGAGGGTACCACACATTGCAATTGTAGTACTGTAGCCTATAGCTACTGCATGCTGTCACTGTGAATAAGTCAAATCAGACTGAGAGACATACTTTTTCTTACCATCCAATCTGAACACCTCTGCTCTAAGATATGAAGGTAATATCAATCCAAAAAGAAAAAAGTCCTTGTTTGGGGCCAGGCCTTGGAGAAAGGCACCCTGATTTTGCTTCTTTTTTCTCAAGAGAATTTTGTTATCTCAGAACATATTGGAAAGGCATTCAAAATTGTAGCACGAGGCCGAGCAGGCAAATAAATCAGATTTGAACTGAGCTCCGAGACAGTAAAAGCCTGTGGGGTTTGCCAGCTGACTGAGACAGATTGACAGTCAGAGAGCATCTAGTTTAAGGATTACAGCGGGGCTCTGTTCTGCCAGACTGAGGGGACACTTAAACAGCTCCATCTACAAGGTCCACAAGAAAATTAATTCAGTCATTACCTCTCAAAATGGTCAGTGTGGTACTGACCATGATACTAGATAGATAGAATACTTTAATGGCACTTTATTTATTGGATACTGACACGATATTGACACGATACTGACCATGTCAGTACCGTGGTCAGTGCATGGTCAGAATCATGATCAGCATCATCTTATTATGATGCCAGTGTCATCATGACATAATACTGACTATGAAACTGAAGTATCATGCCAGTATCATTACACTTACAAATCTAGCCAATGTCATTCCAATATAAAAACTACACACAATTCAGAAACCATGCCTCAATTTAATAAAAACAAGTCTAGGATGAAAGAAAATGTGCACTTGAATATACCAGTAAGAAACTGAAACAACAGACCTTATACGGCACAGTTAAGAAGCAGGAGTTAAACTATAAATCTGGTGTACAGATTTAGAGTTGCTGGCCGGCTCCATATATGCAAATCTAGATTATTATCCAGTCTTCTCCAAATATGAAGATCACGACACTGACCTCATCAAACCCTGGATAGCTGTTGAGCTGATCGAGTCATCATTGTGATGTCAGAACAGGCCAGCTACATATATGGAGAGTTACGCGTTTGATAAGGTCAGATCAACATATGGGATGAATTCTATACTGGCCATACGGAGCATGTCTTGAGTGTACGGGGTTTGATGAGGTCAGATCAACATATGGAATGAATTCTGAATTGGCCATATACTGTATGGAGTGTGTCACGAGGCATGACTTCACACTGATTGTGAAGATCTCACAAACAGAACAGTGGTATTGAAAGAGATCTAACCGGCTTTAAGGTGGCAATTTCACTTTTTCTACTGGGATATGTTTGTTGCCTAAAGGTCTTCCCACATCTATTAAGCTTTTATTAGCTACGGTAAAAGTAAGACAGACGCTCAATTCCAAAATCAGTAATAACAGCTATAAAAGAGCTTCTGGTTCAATAAACTGTAGGCGTGTACTATTAATTTAGGCCCACCTAATACCAAGAAAAGAAAAGTGTTGTGTGCTGATGACTGTTGATCAAAAGCCTCTGTCAACATTAATGGTTTAGGTGTACAGCATCTTGTTTGGAGTAAACAGATGGAACAGAAGATTATTTAGTTCGATACCCACAGTATAGCAAAAGAAAATGTATTAGTAGGGTTGTTTGAAAATCGATTCATGTAAAAATCACTATTCTTATACATTTCATACACACACTTATTGTGGCTTTTCATTTTTAAGGGACTGCCATGGAAATAATTACCGGTATGCTTTCTTGCATTTATCCTTTTGATGGTTTGGTGTATTATAATTGTGATGTAATTGTAAAACATTGTCAATAAACATATCAATCAGTTAAAAATCTAATAACTTTCATGTTTTTGAGAGGTGCTAACCACTCCATCGTGGGGCTTTGTGTGTATGTCTATCCCCCTCTGTGAACATGTGGTTCTTATACAGTTATGGTGTGTGCACAGTAACCATTATCATGTCTTCAATCATATTCAAGGGCTTTAGAAATACAAAAATAAATAAACTAACTGCAGTCACTGTTCAGTTCAGCAGGAGGGGGGTGTCTGTGTGTGCGTGTGCGTGTGCGTGTGTGTGTGTGTGTGTGTGTTTGTGCGTGCGTGTGTGGGTGTGTGTGTCACTGTCTAGCTGACACTTGTTAATGTTACTTGCATCAAGGCAATTATGTTCACGATTCGATCAATCGTGACCCCAAGAATCGGAATAAAATGGAATCGTGTGATACAGTGGCAGAAGATTCATAGCCCTAATTCTCTCTCTGTTGGTGAAGCCCTTTTATTTTGACAGACTCGCCCACACACTCCGTGTTGTATTGCCAACACGTTCCCCCACTATGGCATATCATTTAGTGCATGACTAAGTCTGCACTCTCTGCTGTGGCACTAACACTCACTCAGTTATGAATATACTAAGTTACAGGAGACGCAACGCGACGCCCCATAGATGGCTGCAGTGGAGCTCATGGTGGCCAACTCCCTTATTTTGTTCCAGTTTGCATGTACATCTTGGTTCGGGCCTAATCAAATGGGGGTGGACCCTCTTGTAAACAAGTGTAGTGTTTTATTGGGTCGTCCACTCACAGTTAACAGTTTTTTGTATTGAGTTGTGTGTGAAATGTAGAATCCCTCTAGCTACAGTCAGCTCAGAATAGACTGATCAGTGTCATACTAGGGATGAACCAATATAGGTAGGAACCAATTCCCATAAATATATGAAAAATAAGTTCCAGAGCTTTCTTGTGTAACCTCGAACTGCTGTAGCCATGTGGTTTTATTGCTTTTCAAATAAATCAAATCAAATAAAAAAGGTAAAGCTGTAGCTGTGCTACAGTACCCATTGCTATTTAAGTAGCATGTGACATATGGGGGTTTTCATGATTCTGAATCCATAACAAGCATTAGTTTTGCACAAAAAACACTCCTTGGGCTAAAAAATGGCCATAGCCGTCATCACAAATGTGATGAGGTCAGCACAAATGTGATGAGGTCAGCACATTTGGGCACATTTGGGCAAGTGGCTATGGCCAAATTTAATGCTTGGAATGGATTCAGAATCATGAAAATCCCCTAGTTTGACATGTGACATGTCACATAATATGTGACATGTATTAAGTAGCATATTATGCTACTTAATACCTCTTGAGCCCCATTGCCCCCGCGGGCGGGGTTAGGGTTACCTCTGAACAGCGCTCAGCGGGTCAATGGAGACCCAATCGGTCTCCGGTTCCAACTCCGATGTTGCGTATTTTCCCCCTGAACCCCTCTGGGGTTTAAGGTTAAAGCATAATGAAAATTGGAAAATGTTGCCTAGGTTGTGGTGTGGTATATAAATTTCACGATGTTTCCGGCAGAGCATGCCTCTCATTCTGTGGACCTTAATGACCAAATTAATAGGAAAAACACAGGTTCAACTCTATTCCTTGAGCTTTTGGGCCCCTCGACAACGACTTGCGCGTGAGCATGCCACCATGCAACAAGTGGACCCTATTTTCTTTCTTACACAAAGAAATCATGCCACGAACAGTCAACAGTCAACTCTCTTACTATTACTAGGCTTACATGTCAGTAGCCCCGTTTGGAACCTCAGTCTCCATGATAGCTCCGAGATGAGGTTCCGCTGCATATAGGGTCCCGGCAGAGGTTGAGTCCGGCAAAGGTCAGTGAAAATGACCCTTTTCGCAACATCGTATCCAAAAAGTAAAGGTAGTCCGAGACACCTACAGATGTTTGCAAAATAGTCAGCCAGTACTGCTCCCCATTCGGCTACAATGGGAAAACATGGCACAGGCTGACTAAATAAGCAGTTTAAAATTTAAACGCGAGTTTCAAACCATAAAAGGGACAACAGACATAGTTCTCTGACATCAGGGATCTCCATATATGCCCATAGAATGCCTCCTACAGTAGCATATTAAAGTAAAGTATTAAATGTAAAGTAACAAAAGTCTCCATTTAAATCCCTACAATCCTGTACATGAAAAGCTTTAGCAGCTTGCAGAGATTTACATTAATATGCCTGAAAACACTGTACCATTCAGCACACAAGGGTTGCATGAGCAGAATATCTAAATGCAACCATAAAGAACCAAGCCTTCAAAACATCTTTTGTCATCTTAAAATCCGCAGCAATGAGCCAGTATGCTTACTGTATGTCTGCATATTCATTCAGACTTTTGTAACTGTTATCCCAAGGTCAGAGGTTCCATATAAAGTGCACTGTGTGTCTTTGTTACAGCAGTGAAAGAATTGGAGGGTGGGGAGCCTCAAAATACACTCTCTGCCTGTCAAATACTGTTTTGGTCAATTCCATATAAACAGTAACATGCAAACTGCATTGCTATTGCACAGGTAAGCCAAGACGTTTAGAAGCAACATTGGGTGTACAGTAGGTGTACTTGTCTTGTACAGTAGGTGTTTTTTGTCAATTTCTTCAACTGTTCTTAAATGGAATCAGTAATGCTTTCTACTATTGATAGTACTCTCAAAGGGCACCTACGGACGGCTGCAATTCGAAACTGGCCTCTGTAAATTCTGAATCCCCCCCCCACCGCCCACCCCCTTTTCCCCTCACTGTATATTTTTCTTTTCCCTTTTTACCTCCCTTATGATGAATTCCTGTTCTGTTCTTTGACTATATAGAAGTGTATATTTGTACGTCTCTAAATGTTTTGATGAATTGAAGCATTGATGAATGAAGCATTACACTTGTAAACAAGTGTAATGCTTAATTGGGTCGTCCACTCACAGTTAACAGTCTTTGTATTGAGTTTGTGCTTGAAATGTACTGTAATTCTGCAAACTGTTAATAAATATTTCAATCAATCAATCAAAAACTTCAAGTAGCCAAATAGACTGATATGTAAATCAGGCAAAACAATTACATGATACATACAGTATGCTAGAGATCTTATACATACTACTTTATAGGCATATACACCAGTAAGACCCCCTGAGGGCGAGAAGCGACCTCGCCCTAAAGGGAGAGGTCGCATGCACGCATCCGCCTGGGTGACAGCACATGGGCAAGCACTGGCGCTTTGGCATGCTTTGCTGTTTTTCTCCCAGTGTGGAGGAAGAATGATTAGGATTTTTATTGTGATCTCTCGCCCTTGAAATATATAATCCTTGGTTTCTGTTGTGTTTGAACAATAATAGCAATTCAAATCAGTTGTCCTCAAAACCACACCTCCAGTCGCTGTCATAAGAACGGGAGGTGCGCTCATGATCACGGCAGCAGAGCCTGTTTGCCCATGGCACATCAACTATAATTTATGCTTCGTCCCGCGATGGTGTCGCGCACGCAGACCTCTACGCTCACAACAGTCGCATCCGCGATGCGATGTGAGGTTGTATATCAGCTATTCACTGTTGCGCTTTGAATCATAAATGTCTCCAAGGGTGCATCTCACTAGCCAACACACAAGAGGAGGTTGAATGAACTGAAACCAGTGCTCCCCAAAACAACAGGTTTGGAGATCTGTTGGGAATTGATTACATGAAACAGTCACCTGTGTGCCCAGTCCCAATGTTTGTAAACAAATAATTGGTCTATTGGTGTGGATGATATGGAATTGGAATGAAATCTACACAGAGGGCTTCAATGAGTACAATGTGTGATTGTATTAATGTATCCATTTGTAAGAGTGTACAAATGAAATCAACTGCATTTTAACTTCAACTATATTGTCACATCAGGTGTAATAAAATAAAAGTGGGAGAAATGATTTGTTGTACAATCACCCATCACCATTTGCAGTTTCAAGAAAGCGAGAAAGAATAGATAAGGGAAAAAACAGGAAAACAGAAAAACAGAATAAAATAGCAATGGAATGAGGCATTTCAAATAGCAGCAGATACAATCCAAATGTGACAGTCAAAGTGTATTCATGCCAGTACAGCAGAAACGGAGCGCACCTGCAGTCATGTACTGTATAGGCATAATACGCAGAAAATAGTATGAAAATAAATACCATTGCAGTATTTGCTATTCAAAAGCTATGTTGGCTTGGTGATATAATTTAACTAGGGAACAGTATCATACCACTTGCAAGAGAAAAGCAACACACTACATTGAATGTAATGACACAATATTAGAGAAATTAGCTAACACTGAAATTATCAGAGGAGCCACACAAAAGATAGACACATCTCCGGTATCCAAAGAAGCTTTAACAAATATATCACCAACTGAATCGTATGCATTCATTGTTAACCTATTTCAGCTTTTCTTTCTTTCTTTTTATAAAGATGTATATTAATGAGAATATAATGTGCAAAGAAACAAGAAACCTTTTGGCATTTGGTTAATTTTGGCATAAATGACAATGAACTGTTTTTGTTGGTTTATTTTACTGAACAGGTATTTCAATTTATAGGCCAGAAGAAGGTAAGTTGGACTTTTGAAATTGCTCCATTTAGGGACATTTCTGTGGTATTATGTGGCAAACGTTTTGGATAAACAGGAAATTACTTGACTGTCAGACTTGCCAGCAATGCAACTGCATTGTTGTAGTTACAGTCAGACCTTCAGTTGGAACATCACATGCAGTAGCAATGATCATAACAATGATTTTTGCTACAATTGATCTGGACCTCTGAAAAGCCATATCCACAACAATGACCATGCAAACAGACATTGAAAAGCGAATAAATCATTCAGGGAAGCACAATTTGGCTATAGATTCAGTCCTTATTCAGACATGGCCTTTTGAATACAGTGCACGCACTGCAGTGTACTACTGCACTGCCCTAAACCCAAAGACAGTATACAGTAGTAGGAGGCAGCTCAGAAATAGCTTTTTTGCAGAGTAAGGGCCACGTTAAATAATGTCTAGAACATAATGAAACTTTGCTATTGTACTGGGGAATTTAATATGAAAAACTGTTTCAGTCAGACAACTCACGGAATAGATTTAACCAATATTTATTATAGAATGAGAATACAAGTGTGCATATGATATTTATCTTGGCGTTCGGCTCTGCTGCATCTGCTACTCCCTGTTCGGCACGATTAACCATCATAAACATTAAGAGCAGGGAGATAGATATACAATGAACCCCCCCATGGGGAACATAAATAACCCACCGGTGGTGGTGGGGTGGTGGTGGGAGCAAACATCACATGACAACCGGGAACCAAGTAGCCCGCCCAATTGGTCAGCTGACTGCTACATCAGCGAATGACGTGTGGGACTTGCACACACTTATACACCCACATAGAAATTCAGCATGTTGTTATCTTGAGTATAGAATGCGCCTTTGAGCACGGCATGAACTCCCTCGAGTGTGACTGACTGAACTAACTCTGCAAGCTACATGTAATTTATATGAAAACAAACATAGAAAAGGGCAAGGTTTAAGGCAATTGAATATGAGATTGATCAGACACAAGCACTGGACATGGAATACCACAACACAAGGATGAAAAGTGACTTCTTTCTACTAAACACTTCAATGAAAAACTTAGTGGACATACTGAAGGACCACTAACTCATTAAAGCATGGATCCTACCCTGAATAACACAGAATAACTTCTGAAAAGGAAGTGGGATTTGGGCTGTACAGTAGCCTAATAGTCTTGGGTTTAACAAACCACAATAAGAAGGTAATATATCACATTCTGGGGTACTATTTCCAAATGACAAGTGGGGGTGGTAGAGGCTTAAAAATCATCTCTGAAATAACTAGGCCGGGCATTGCCCAAGAGCAAAAGAAAGCAAGCCAATTCTATTGCAGCAGAGGATAAGAAGTAGGGAAACCATCCCTTGTGTAGAGAGAGAAAATTACTTTCAACAAGTTAATCTGTACATTTTGGGGAATGACAAACATCTGTCTGTCTGCTTTTTTATATTGTTTAAATGATAAGAATAAAAATTGCATCTGGGTCTGCAGTTCGATTGCAGAATGATTGGTTTATTTATTTGTCTTGCTACACTGATAGATCAGCTGGATGTTATCAGTTTGTTGGAAAGGCACTGCCTATTTTATATGACCCCTTATCAACTGGTCAATATTATTAAATACTTTTTCAAAAGTGTCTGATAAATGATGTTTTCCATGTTGTACTATTATACATGAACATGTTAGAAAGTTAATAGTGGAATATAGTGGAATAATCCAAATCAAAATGTAAGTGTCCGATAGCAGTTTAGAAATGAGTAAAACTCATATAGCATTTGGTTGGTTTCCATCACCAAGTGTCACTGTCTAATACTGCCTAATACTGACACATACATATTAACTGTATATATGATGATTTTGGGTGTGACAGTACAGTACAGTACAGTACAGTACAGTACAGTACAGTACAGTACAGTACAGGGACCCTCTGGGGACCCCCACACGGTAACTCTGTCATTTCTCAACCGTTTCGGACGCGGGGCGGCTCGCCGGAACCGGCCCGACCCCCTGGGCGCGTTCCTGGGGATCTGGATGTTCCAGGGACCCCCCGGGGACCCCCACACGCTAACTCGACCGTTTCAGACGTGAGTGGCTCGCCGGAACCGGGCTTGCACCACTCACTTCACAGGTGTGATTTTATATTCATAACCAGCCGAATGGCACATAGTTTCAATATTTTACAGTATACAGTACGTTACTTTGGAGGCATTGGGGTAGTTAGTGCAGGGGTAAAGTGCCCAACACCGTGGAGAGAACATAACTATGTTCACGGGTGGGAAGCCTTCAGTCGCTGCATTATCAACTCCTACAGGTTGGTCTGTGCTGCTCAGCAGGGAGTGGAACTGGGAGGGTTAATGGTGTTCCTCTGCATGCATTACGCCCTCCTAGTGAAACTACTCATTGTCAGCTGAGATTGAAGTGGCTGTATATCAGAGGACATGTGGTTATAGCTACACCATCCCCAAACCAATGAGTAGGGGTCAGCACTCGGCTGTGATAGGGATATAATGGGTACAATTACAAAGGGTAAAATGGGTATTGTTTAACCAGATGGGGCATGCATCCCCAACTTGCATGGTCCCTGAGTAGGTCGGGCACCGGTCTAGTTTTCTAGTGAAATATCACTCAGGATTTTACCGTTAGTGTATACGAGTCACACAGAGATGCAGAACCTAACAGATAAAAACGTAGCAGGCTTGTTTTTATTCTCTGCTTCACCTCTTTCCCCTTGTGTTATTCTCATGTATCTATTAAAAAGAAAGGTCCAACAGTCATGGGTGGATATAATATTGATGACATAAAAATGCTGATCATAAGCCCTGCAGCACAACCAGCGCAACAATACTGACAAGACAAATACACTACTGTAGGCTACTTAAAGCATGGCTTGAGAGGTGTTACACTACACCAGACTAATCACACCTTGCAGCAAATGTGATTAGTGGAGGACGAGGTAGAGCCTGGGGAAGGCAGTAAGCACAGAGATTGCGTGACAGTAAGCACAAGCACTTGTCCTATAAAGCCAATAGGATGCACAGATTCTCTTCATGTGGCAGAATGTGAACCAGGATTAGCATTTGATCCGGATAATGATCTAAAAGACCCCCACAAGGAAATGTAGTTACGGTATTGTAGTTATTGTTCACTTGAGGATGGGGTGGCTACATTTCAGGCAGTAAGCATAAATTTGATATCAGTAGGAGGCGGAGCATAGGATACATTTCTTGCGCTCTGACAAGCCTCTGGCTTTGTCTATGTGATATACTCATTGACCCATCAACAACAATGTCCTCATACAGAATAAAGCCAATTTTCATCTGGTCATACAAAGGCCTTGATCATAACTAATCTATTGTCACACTCTGAAATCTCCACATAACAAAGACGCTTCAGTTTGCATCTAGAGACAAATACCCATATTAAGCATTTTCTCATTTTTAAAATGAGGCAAAAAACAAAACTTTATCCAATGTCTTTGATGTGGTGAAATATCTAGTATATATTTGCTTACTTAAGTGCAATCACTTAGCTTACATATTGTACAGCTGAAACTATTTCTCTCACTCACTCAATCAATCAATCAACCAATCAATCAAAAGTCATAATTTATGACCAGAATACTGTTCTTTTCCAAATGGCTGCCAAACCTTGCAGCTTAAAGTCATACTCCTTTAGATGCTTTAGGTTCTTCAATATAGCTATCTTGAAGATTTTTAAGATTTTTTTTTTAGCGTTAGCCTAGTACTTATGCTATACTTCCATGCATGCACATTACAAGTAACATAGTCCAAAGAAAAAATAATTAGCCTGTATTATCAATAGCCGGCTATGCGATATTTTTTTATATCCTATTCACTTATTTACACATTTTGAGCACCTGCCATTGATGGGAACTTTGTGTTTAGACCTACACGTCGATCTGCCCTGCCCCGCCAGCCCCGTTCCCTATACTGTCCTGGACGAACAGATAGCCTAGTCACTGTATAATGCCAATAATGAGCCCTTCCCATCAATATAACATAGACATCACTGTTTGCCTATAGAGCTGAAATAACATCCGAACTTGAAACATAAAAAACTAAAACCAGGTAAGCGATATACCTATATATGGGCTAGTGGAAATGAAATAACAAACAGAACAGCAGGATAAGCTACCGAGGGGCAGTCGGAAGTGGGATATGGGGATAGACGCAGGGGGCTGAATGTCTGTGGAGCGCAGGACGGACAACATTCTGAGAAAACTCGCCAACGCGCCCAGAAGTGGATCCTATAGATATTCTCACACCAGACGCTGGTCACCACAAGCCGGTACAAACAGCGTGTCAGAGAAATAAAGAACGGTTGTTGGTGCGCTTACCTTTCTCTGTAGGGTCTCCATCCCATTCAGACTTGTGGTGCTGATGAAACGCGGCTCGTGTCTGCTTCAGCATCCTAAAAGCGCTATTTGACTGGAGAAAACATGATAGTAGAACCACCGAGCTGACGCAAGGCTTGAAAAGAGAGATGCTTCCAATCAGAGTGTAATCCGATGGATTCTCAACCAATCCGCTTTCAGGAAACAATAAACGCTGCACCGCATGCAGGGTAGCAAGGTAGATTGAGGCTGTGGGAGAATTCCCCCCCCCCCCCCCTCCACCCCAATAAAAACGGACTGGTAATTAAAGTAAACTAACCAAATGATCAGTTAGGCTAGGCCTATACTGCCTATTTGTCATTACAAGCAGTAACAAATACTCAAGCCGAACTTGTCACTTAAAGGACAACTTTAGTTTTTTTCAACCAAGGTTCATGTTTTAGGTTGTTAGGATGAGTGTTATTTATTTTTTTCATTTGCTGCTTTCTTTTGTTTTAGGGATTTTAGCTGTTTTTGACAGGGGGGCGGGGGCATTCGAGCATGGGGCTAAATATGTATTTTTTTACAACATTTTATAGCGATTTTTTTTATTTATTATTTACTATAGTCCTACTAGATCCCAAAAAATTACATCTGGCAACAAAAGATCACAGGATCTACTGAATGTGAAGGTAGCCTACTGGGAAGCCACACTGTTTCATACTGCTCAATATGTCAGTTTGACACATTCAGTAGATCTTTTGTGGCCATGTGTAATTTGTCTAGTAGGACTATAGTAAATAATAAAAAAATAAATCGCTATAACATTTTGTAAGTAAAATACATATTTAGCCCCATGCTCGAATGCCCCCGCCCCCCTGTCAAAAACAGCTAAAATCCCTAAAACGAAAGAAAGCAGCAAATGATCTAATAACAACGTAAAACATGAACCTTGGTTGAAAAAAACTAAAGTTGTCCTTTAAATTGGACCATAATTTAATCTAAATCACTTAGTTTGGGACCGGGCCATAATGGAAGTGGAACCTTGCACTTGACTCACTCGATAGCCTAGTCAGTGGTTCCCAAACTGTGGTGTGTCCCAGAGTAATCTAGTAAGAGTGGTGACACGCTTTGATCTCGCCGCAAAGCGGGTGCCTATGGGCTTATAGTTCCAAACATTGCTCCTATGGCTGGAACTATTCCATTGAGATAGAATGATCACTTCCGCATTCCATTGTTACAATGCGAGTCAACGGGAGTGTCATTACTTTCTTACTAGATTACTCTGGTGCGTGCACCCCTTGTGGTGCGAGCGCCTTCTAGGGGGTGCATGGCATGAAAAGGCTAATGGTGGTGCTATGGTTTTATTTTAAATATATTAAAGGACCACTTCACCACTTTTCAACATCTCTTCATATAATTGGTCCTCACTAATGTTCATGATAAAACACCACCATTTTTTTCTACTCGGTCTGTGTCTCATAGGAGGGCTGTGGGCAGTTCAGACACCCGTCCACCAGTGACATCATCGTTAGACAGATTTATTTTTAAACAAGATTTGTTTTAAAATATATTTAGATTTTTATTATCGTGAGAACTATGGCTTCCATTTTTGCATTGCAACTTTTCAGGAAAAGAAAGCCTGCCGTTTCTATTAGCTTGGATTCCCCATCGATGATGTCACTGGTGGACGGGTTTCTGAACTGACCACAGCCCTCATATGAGACACAGACTGAGTAGGAAAAAAATTGTGGTATTTTAGTGAGGACCAATTATGTGAAGATAAGTTGAAAAGTGGTGAAGTGGTCCTTTAACATATGCCAATATATGGCAAGTATGCAGAAATTAATATAGCCTATGCTGGCATGCTGCATATATATATGCTATATTCAGGTTCATATATGCATATATGTGGTGGATAATTAGGAAATATATGTCTATAGCTAATAGCTATATATAGGGAGGAGGGGGATAGGCTGTGGTAATAGGACTAGCCTCCCCTGCACCTTTGACCATACGCCTGTTTTAGACCGGTTGCATTTTATTTTAAGACTTTCCCCATAATGGATCATGCACATTAAACACTTGCCCTTAACACTAAACTAAAAAATAAATAGTTGATCAACATTCAGTTTTAAATTCTAATTACATCAAATTAATGTCCAATTAAAATTAGACTGTATAGCCAGCCACTCTAGACACTTACCTGCACATTGTGTAAAAGCAATGTTGTCTACATTTCCAATTTATTATTGACAGTAAACATATATAAAAGTGATTCTGTACATATAAGGGTCCACTCAAAAGACAGACTTTTATGTTTTTACCTTTTGTCAGACAGAGGAATGACACATTTCAAATCAATATTTTATTGCCCTTGGATCAGCAATAAAGAAAGTGAACCAGCCTGACAACATGACAGAATCAGGATTTTCTTGTATAAAGCAAGGTATAATAGGCTAATCTAAAAAAGAAATGTTCATTGAAAAATATTTGCCGTTTAAAATAGGATACAAATTTCCAAAACAAACATGGTTAATACCAACCAATTCATTGGATATAGTATATACTGTATATATATTATAAATAAAATATTTCCAAGATCATTTTTTACTAGGCTGCACACCAGGTGCTAGAAAAAGGAAAAATGTAAAAATGTTGAATGGAAAAAAAGCCCAGAAAAAAATAAAATGATTGCAGATTAAAATGACTCCCTCCATGAACTGACTACAGCAACAACAAATTGAATCAACTGCACAACAAATTGACTCGAACTGGAATTAAGCAAAGGGACAAAAAACAGACCTGGGTCAAATACAGTAGAACTTGCAAATACCATTCACTTTCTGCGGTTGACAGTGGTTGACAGTTTCAATGATACTAATATTTTGAGGATCCACAGTTCAAGACAAAGCCCAATAAATATTTTCAAATGCTATTTGTCACATTTCTGATAAATATTAATTTTCCATCCCAACTTGTGCTAGACCCATTCCCCTTCTGACAACTTGTCAAAACCTAAAGCAAATAGGCCTACATGAGACTTGTGGGAAAAGCAAAAACTGTCATTCTTAATTTCTTAAATCATTATGTTGAGTTTAATATGAATTGTTTTCTTCATTTTCTAAATGCTCCAAAATATGAATTAGTATATGAACATAACTGAATCTGGTAAAGAGATTATAAATATTATTTAAACTAAACCACATTGATAGAACGAAAAAAGGTTTCAGGATGTCAGTTCACAACATAACATTATACACTCTCTGTTTCCTCTGCTCTCTAGCCCTCTAGCACTTTCTTTACAATCAGCTTTTCAAACGCCGTTCACATGTACAGTATATACACACGATTTTTCTCTTTCCCACACACTACTTCCCTACTTTTCATGTTCCCTTTTATATCACTTATCTCGATATCGTTCAAACAGACACTCTCTGGCTTTTGTTCAGACCCCAGGTAAGTCCAATTTGTTTCTCAAATCCGATCTGTAGCATAGACTGTCCACATTGTTATTTGCAAGTGATCAAATGGGATTTGTGTCTTCAGGGTTCGGACATTGTCAAATTATCTGCATTGATTGCTTTGGGAACGCCGTAACAACACACTTGTGAGTAATGCTTAACTTAACACTCTGTCGTATGACGGTGTCACTTGCCAAAAACAGAGACCGTTTAGATCGGCTATGTTTGACAAGCAACACGTCGTACGACAAAATATAAATCAAGCGTCGGTGTCCGAGTGGTCAGACTGAGACACATCTTTAGATACCAGTACCTCCCCAATGTCTGCCCAGGGCCTCCCTAGTGGTAACCTGACTCCGCCAGATGGGGCAGCAGAGAGTACACTGGGTTCCCCCTCCTGCTCCCATCTGGGAACTCTCAGGCAGACTTGATGCCCGGTCACAAAACGGCCTGGCCAATCAGCAGCAGCTAGAAGCTAGAAGCTGCTGCTATAAGCTGCTAGAAGCTGCTGCTGATTGGCCAGGCCGTTTTGTGGCCGGGCATCAAGTCTGCCTGAGAGTTCCCAGATGGGAGCAGGAGGGGGGAACCCAGTGTACTCTCTGCTGCCCCATCTGGCGGAGTCAGGTTACCCTAGTGGGGGCGGGGGGGCAGATTGGTCAGGACCGGCCCTGATCAGATATGAATGTCATTTCAAACTACCTAGGAATGTGGTTCAAATTTGAGTCACAAAAAGCGGACTTGATAATGATCTGATTCCATCCGGAATCAGATCATTATCCGGAATCCGGATACGCCAAAAATCAAATCTGCGCTGCCAGTCTGAAGTCTGAACATAGCCATAATTCCTCTGCAGGATGGTTCTTATGCACATATTCTATGGTACTGTTCATTGTCCCATGTCTTGACATGGGATAGCCCCTTTAACCACTTAAACCCTATACATCATTGACCAGGGGGAACCACCAGGGGTTTGTACTTAGCCCATCCTTTTTGCTGTCTACACAGAAATAGCTGATCTACAAGCTCACAACGTGTCGGATCGCATTTGTGAGTGAGCTTGTTTATCAGCTTTTTGCTGAATGTTTGCCTTCTTTCGCAGAATGTCTGCAATTATGACATGCCCAGAGTCTAGAGACGCTAGGGTTCATGTGGTTAAAAATAGCATGCATTTGGATTGTTCCCTTTCAAAGATCACTTCTGGGAACCGCTTTTCTATGCTGGTGTATGGGTGACTTAGGGGATGTGTCTGACTCTGTGGGTGGCCATTGAGGTTTGGTTAGTGTAATATCCTCCTCCAGTTTAAATGGTTTCTTTGGGGGGTCCCCATGTGGTGGCCAGACCACAGATATTTTATTGGCATTTGGTTTGGATCCGTCAAGCGATTTCATGAATTCTTTATCATTTGTTTTGCCCCTGTCTAATGAGTGTATGCTGCTCACTGAATATCTCCATTCAAGTTGCTCATTCGAAGGTATAGGTCCACCAGTTTCTTTGGGAGGTTTAAGGCCATTGTCGTAGTTCCCTTTGGACTTGAGAAGTTGTTTGTGATGGGGTAGACAGTACAACTGTCCATGGAGAAAGACGTAGTTGCCGACGCTGAAAGAAAAAAGAAAAACATTTTTCACCTGAAGTTGGAAAACATGGACGTCAGAAAACAGCAGCCTCTCTTTGATATAGTTATTAGCAAAAACTAATAGATGACATGTAATTACAGAAACATTAACTGGTCTGGACAGTGTAGCTGAATGAGAATGGCATGTTTACCTTAATTTACTACTGCAGTGCTCACAGCAGAAACAGTTTTTATGGTACTTCTTTCTGTCCAATATAAGAGCATCCATCGGATAAACCCTCCTCCGACAGACAGTGCAAAGCTCCGATTTCGGAACTCGAATCTGCTGGGAAAAGATGGAATGTTTAAACTTAGTATTTTTATTTATTATTTAATTAGATATTATTATAAAAAACGAATTCACAGAGCAGAACAGCCTTTTAGTGGTCTCACAATGCAAAGTAAAGAAACTAAGGTGCAATCAAAACCAGCTTTGAGGTTTTAGGGTTACAATTGCATTAGTAGGCCTATCTAAAAGAAATATACACACAACTATTGAGTTAAGCATGACCGAGAAAATGTGTGAGAGCAGTCTCTCAAGCGAGCATGCACACACACGTATGAACTAGGGCTGCACGATATGGACAAAATATCTCAGTGTTTATGCCAAATATTGCGATATGATGATATCGATATGATATACGATATTACCGTTAAAATGTCATATTCTATATTTTAAGTGTTGCAACATTGAAAACAAAACATTATTCAAAATACTGCATAATAACAACTCAATATTACATTGATGATATATCATATTGTGATACCGTTGCCTTTTTGTGATACTGATATTGTGCATGTTCATACCTCGATAACGATACGATAACGATACACACACACACACACACACACACACACACACACACACACACACACACACACACACACACACACAATATACAGTATTATATACACAGCAGTCACTTGTAGACCTGCTTAAGGTGCTGTAGCTTTTATGTTAGTTCAAAGAAATGACAGGTCTATAAAATAATTATAACTTACAAACTTTTTTACGCAAAAAAGAAAAAAAATGACAAGCAAATGCAGATTGGTTAATGATTTAAGCCATCACGCCCAAGCTGTTAGAATCTATTTTGGTATTGGTTTTGATCAAGATGCACTTGTCTTTACCAGATAATGTGGTCTTTGTCTCATGTGATGTTACAGTAGACATTCTTTCCTCAGAGACGCTGTAGCCCAGGCTCTTGAAAACACTCTCACTCTCTGTCCATGTTTTGTGGAAATTCCTCAATAGTTCCTCTGTAGAGGCCTCGTCATATGTTTCTGTTCGTTTGGCTGCTTTTTTGGCTTTTTTGACAGCGTCAGCATAGGAAAAAGGGCCACATGGGTCTGAGATGCTCTCGGAGTGCTCAAAGGTTGTGGTGGTGGTCCTTGTCCCAACGTCATTGTTGCCAAATTCATCTACATCTGCAAAATGCTCTGTGATTGACTTAGTTTCAGAGAAGCCTGAGGGTTCTGCTGACAAAACTTCTTCCAAAACTTTCTGTGGAGGGAGCGGTGTGCTCTGCCGTGAACTCTTCTTGGCCTCCTGGGGAATCTCCTGTTTTGAACTGACTGCTGTTATGTCACTCAGGATTGATACAGGACCCTCCTGTATGTTTGTCTCCTCTCTGAGAGAAGAGCTTTGCTCTCCCAGTTCAAAAACATAAACATTTTTAACGCCGTAGATGTCAAAACTTGGCACTTCCGGTTCCGGTTCCAAAACTGTTTCTTTGTTGGCCTCGCCAATATCTCTGTCACTCTCAAGTCGCTCCACAAGAGCAATTGGTTCCTTCCTGATGTAGACTTTCTCTTCGTGTGATTCAAATTTATTGAGCAGACCAGACAAGTCCACTTTGGGAAGCTCCTCCTTTTCTTCCTCTTTGTCAGACTCCTCCATGTCTGAGCCCAAACGTTCAGGAATATCAATGGGATCCTTTCTCACATAGGTCTTATTGAGCTCGGCTTTGCGAGCCTCTTCAAAAAACACTTTCTTGTCTTTTACAGATGACTTTGATATGTCTGAACCTTCCAAAGTGTCCTGGTCATTTTGAGAGAGTGACATTTTGTTCTCTACGGGTGAATCGACTGCTGTTTGTACCTCATTCACATCTGCACCCGAAAATTCTGGAATATTTTGCCCGTCCGCAGGATTTATGTCATCCTTTTCACCCGCTGAAAAGAGCTCTATATTCTCCTCCATATCTGAACCGAAGCGTTCATGGATATCAATGAGATCCTTTCTCTCATAGGTGTTATTGAGCTCGGCTTTGTGAGCTTCAAAAAACACTTTCTTGTCTTTTACTGATGACTGTGATATATCTGAAGCTTCCACAGTTTCCTGGTCTTTCTGAGAGAGTGACATTTTGATCTCTGCAGGTGGCTCGGCTGGCTTTTGTGCCTCATTCACATCTGCACCCGAACATTCTGGAATAATTTGGATGTCAACTTTTTCGCCCTCTCCAGAGCGCTCCCTGTTCTCTGATGCGTTCATGTCCAAGCTTTCTGTGGCATCCACAGCTGAGGCCTCGATTTTGATTTGACGATGGAATGATGCAGGGGGTTCCACAATCTCCGACTTCTTTTCTGGGATTTGCTGGGGTGGGAGGATGGGCGGTGGGGTCACGCCACGTGAGAGCTTTGCTGTAGTGTCCTTCAGTCGTGCCAGGTTTTCTGCCCGGTCAAAAGTGGGAGACGGTGTGATGCGGGTGATCCGTGAGGTTGGGGTGTCACACCTGCGTGGGGGAGGGGTTGGGGGGGTGGCAGGCCTGTGCCACAACGTAGGCGATGGGGTCACTCTCTGAGGAGATTCGGTTCTTCGCGTCGATTCGATGGTGATGAAGGTTGGCGAGGGAGGGCGCATCCTCAGTGATGGTGAGGGAGCTCTGAGGTCCGTGGATTTAACTTGAGTTACCTCTTGTTTTTGACCTTCTAGTGAGGTTGTTTTCTTTGTTTGGCTCTCAACTTTTGAAGAACCAATACAGATTTTAGATATTCTCTGTGCCCCACTTGAAACCTTTTCAGATGTGAGTTCAGATTCATGGTTTTCAATTGTGTTGTTTCCTTCTAGACACATGAGTTTAGTCTCTACTAGTTTCCTCACATATGAAATAATTTCTTCAAGTTTCTCTACATTGCTATCAACTGCAGAACTTTCCAATTCGCATTTTTCGTCTGGACCGATGAGCCATTCTGGAATTGAATTGAACAGAGTCTTCACAACATTAAGATCAGTCTTTCCTGAAACATTCCTTAGCTGTATGATATGAGTCATTAAAGCTTCAGCTTGTTGCCTCTGAGAATCATATGTGGTCTCTGTTGTGGATTTAACAATTACATTTTGTTCTGACTCATCTGTCATTTCAATTGGGACATTCCGGATTTCATCCGTTGGTTTCTCTATGTTCTTCTCATGAGCTATGTATTCCTTCTTCCTCTGCTGTTCATTCTGATGAGCCATACTTTCTGTACGAATTTCCTTACGGACTTGAATGTGCTCTTCTTTCACACTGTGATGCGTTTGGACAACAGTGACTGTTTCTTGGCTTTGGAGGGATTTTTCGGTGACTGTTTCTTGGCATTGGAGGGATTTTTCAGAAATAAGTGGTTTGGATTCGTTGGATGAATCTTTACCTTGACCTGACTGTGCCCCGCCTTTAGACTTTTTGGACTTCTTTTTCTTTTTTGTAGGGGTTTGAGTTGCTGTTTGACTGTCAGTGACAGTAATAGCAGTAACAGCAGTAGCAGCTGCAGAAGACGAGGGGATGACTTTCTGAATCTCTTCCTTTAGCTCACTCTCTACTTTCTTTTGCACTTCCTTATGCTCAGTGTTCACTTTCACCTCAGACGTTTTCTTCACTTCCTCCTTTAGTTTCTCCACATCTTCCCTCTCAATTTTATCAGCCTTCTGGGTTTCCTTTGTCTCCACTTGTTTTTCTAGCTTACCATTCTTTTTTGTCTTTTGGGTTGATTTGCCTGTTTTTCCATTTCCATTGACCACAGCCTCTGCTGCTTTAAGTGACTCTTCTTCATGGCCAATGGCATCTGTCTTCTTTTTGTCATCATGCTGTTGTGATTTATGTTCCTTTACACTTTTTTCTGTGATTGTGTTCTCTTTGTTTGAATCCTGATTATAATTGGCTGCTTCTGATTCTTTATTAGCCTTGTTCTTCTTGTCCTCAGATTGCTGTGATTTGCATGATTTTACATTCACTTCAGCAATGAGTGTTTCTGTTTTTACTGTCTGAGGAAGCATATTATCTGATGAACTAGCCTTTTCTTTTATCATCTTATTCTCAGACTTGTTGGAGCCCTTTGTGCTCAGATTCTTGAATTCTTTCTTAGTTTCAGTTGCAATACTTTCTGTCCTTTCATCACTGATAGATGTCTGAACGTTTTCAGTAATGGAAGATTGAACAGACTGTTTAGAGACAGAAACTATTTGCTGCGAAGTGGACGCAATGGCCTGATTTGTAACAGTTGAAATGGACGAACTCTTTTGAACACAGGCAACCTCAGAAGTCTGATTTGAGATAATTTGCTGTTTTGCTGAAGACATAATGGTAGAATCTGTCATGTTTTTCTCTTTTATAGTGGTGGTTATATTATTGCTTTGGGTAGCATCTGTGATTTTCACATGTTTGGTCATATCAGATGATAGCAGATCTGAGTGAACCATGGTCAAGGCATATTCAACTTTCTCCTCAGGGTAATCTGTCTTCTTCGGCTGCTCAATGCTTTCATTGGAAAGCATTTCTAGAGCAGTTGTGACTGAGTCATGCGTGAAAGTGGGGGATGGAGTAGCCAGCGTCCGGTACTTTTCTTCTGCTTTTATTAATGGAGTATTAAATCTACTAGATTTCCCTCTCATGGAAGGAGGTGGGGAGGGTGGGGGTGTGAATCTTACTGGTATGTAAACTTTCTTCAATGGTCGTGGTGACTCCGACGGTGGGGGCATTTCATATGGCACAGTTTTTGATGAACGTTTCATTGTTGGAGATTCAGTTCTGCTTATTTCCACCATAGATTTGCTGCAGGTGGTCATGCTGGTTTCTGATGTCACCTGCTGATTTTTACTGAATTCCACTTTATTTACCTTTTTGACAGTCAATTTTGTAGCTTTCCCTGGTGATGGGTTGATCATCTGTGTTGGCATATTGTCCAGCTCTTGTTGAGAAGGAGGGGGTGGCAGGAAGTCCTGCTCACCAGCAAGTGGTGGCGGTGGAGGGGGGAGGTGATCAAGTTCAGAATCAACAGATTGATGAGGAGGAGGTGGAGTGGGAGGCGGTGGGAGGTCAATATCTGCCACAGGTGGAGGAGGGGGAGGGAGAGGCAAATCTGACTCTGGCACTTTTGGTTTTGGGATGTAAACATCTCTATTCACTTTGGTTTTGTCCAATTTTATCATTCCCCTGGAATTCAGATTGCGGAATTGAGTGTTTAATGTTTTAATGCCATGGTTCTGGGTAATGGTTTTATGTTCTACCACGGTTGTCGTGTGGTGGGAAGACTGCTGCATAGAATGAGATTGTGTGGACTCAACTTGGGTTTCAGTGGATTGGGAGTGATCCTCTTGTGATGCTTTGACTACATTGGCAGTTCTTATCTTTTGTATGTTTCTTTGTGCATCGACATTAAGGTTTTTAACTCTAACTCTCCTGTATGAGGGTTTTACTTTAGAAGCTTCACGCTGTGCTGTCTCCAGCAGCGATTTAATAGTGCCTTTAACATCGCCCTTTAGCACCTCCTCTTTTTCCAGCTGGGATTGAGCCTGTGTCTCGTATAATGACTTAATTGACATCTTGACATCACCCTTTCTCACTTCATCGTCCTCAAGGCTTTCTCTTCTTTGCATTCTCGGTGACGATGGAGTGTCCAGTAAGAGTTGAATTGTACCTCTGACATCTCCCTGCACATCTATCTCCTGCTGGCATGTCCTCCTTTCATTGGAAGCATCATGTAAACACTGCATTGTTGTGTGAATGTTGCCCCTTATGATTTCTTCCTTCTCAATCTCCTTCACAGCATGTGTTGCCTGTTCCAAAGATTTCAGGGTGGCTTTTACATCTCCAGGAACCAAATCCTCAACAACCGATTCAAATTTAGAAGTTGATGAATTCTCGAGGGATCTCAGAGCCCCTTTAATATTGCCCCGTATGATATCTGGTTTCTCCATGTCCTTGTACCGCTTTTGCGCTCTCTCCAGGCACCGCAGAGTTTTTGGTATATTGCCTTTTACCACCTCCTCTTTGTCTACAACAACGGTCTGATTCACAGACTCAGACAGTGAACTCATAGCAGCTTTTAAATCTCCTTTGACTATTTCCACTTTCTGTACACCTTCAAGTGAGAGGGCCGGCTCTGACATGAAAACTTTGACTGTGTTGTGAACGTCACCAGGGACAATGTCTTCAACTGTACGTTCAATTTGAGACTGATTGGAGCCGAGGATGAGTTTGGTGCCCTTGATATCACCTCCAACTATCTCTTCCTTCTCTGTTCTGAGAACAGTGTCATCAGGTCCTAAATGAAGTTGCTTGAGGTAGTCAAGAGAGCCAGATTCAATGCAAGTGGAATAAAAGCTGACATTGCCTTTTTCAGTGTCGTCCACCTTTATCTTGATCTCCTGATCTGGGTTGTCTGTACTGGACAGTTTGTATAGAGCATTCCTTATGTCACCTTTGATGATGTCTTCTTTCCCCAAATGAACAGTCTTAACAGACTGTTTATTCAGCAGAGAATATATTGTCATACGTACATCTCCCTTCTCATCTTCCTGTATAAGTATTCCGTGTTTACCTGTCTGATCCTCCTTCAGAAGGTTATTTAGAGCTTCCTGAATGTCACCTCGTATTATCTCCTCCTTCTCAACACTGGATCCGGTGTCTTGATTGAACAGGTGGTGTACTGTTTCAACGATGTTTCCCTTCTCTTCCGAATCAATGACAATCTGCCTCTCCTTTGTCTCCCGTCTGTTCAAAAGGTTCATCATGATGCTTTGCAGATCCCCCCTGATGGCCTCCTCTCTTTGGATCTCGGGAGCCTGCGTATTCATTAACTGGTATTTTGCCATTCTAACATCACCGATTTCATCCGCCTCAATGAGTATTCCTTTTGAGTTCACCATCTTCTGGCTGTAAAGCTCCTCGAGTGTTCCTTTGATGCTTTTACCCAGGATTTCAGTCTTCTCCATACTCGTCTCGTTGAAGTCATCAATTGGCGTTGTTTCAAACAGCCAGGTTGCTGTCTTTACGTCGGCTTTAGGAATCGCCTCACAAGTGACAGTCCTATTGCCATCCTCGTCCACCTCTTTTATGTGGTCAAGAGGATTTCTCTCAAAGAGCCAAACAGACTGTTTGACATCCCCCTTTGCCACCTCTTCCTTTTTGACTGTATCAATTAGATTTTCCGAGCTCATACTTCTTATTTTGTCCATTGATTGGGTTTCAAATTTCCATTTTGCTGTCCTGACATCACCTTTCTGAATTTCACTCACATTAACTGTTTTAACAGAATGCTGTGACATTGCATCTGACTCAAAGCGATGTTTATTCATCGTAACGTCTCCCCCTTTAATGTCATCAACTGTTTTGATCAAAACCTTATTTTCCTCAGCAATCCTATCGAGAGGCTGCGTTTCAAATTTCCACTTGGTGGAATTGACATCTCCTTTCTGCACATCCTCTTGTGTGACAGACCTGATGATATAGACCTCGTCTGTGTCTCTGATGGAATCAAGAGGTTTTGTTTCAAACAACCACCGGGATCCGACCACATCTCCTCTCATCACCTCCTCACTTGTGACAGTAGTGACCTCATGGAAATGGCCCTCTTTGTCCTTAATGGCATACAGAGGCTGAGTTTCAAACATCATGGTGTAGTTCCTCACATCCCCCTTCTCTTCCTCCTCACGGACAATTGTTTGTATTTTTCTCATGTCTGTCTCTGTCTCAGAGGACACCTCTTGAATTTTGTCCAAGGTGTATGTTTCAAAAATGAAACGTCCTTTGTCAACGTTGCCCCCTTGCACATCATTCACAGTGCGGCCACTCATAGATTCCTCTTGGCTGTCACGTATGCTGTCAATAGTTTGATTTTCAAATAGCCACTTGCCACTTGACACATTTCCCTTCAGTCCTTCCTCTGACTGAACCATTTTCAGCTTTTGCATAATTTCCTCAGAAGTAGAAGTCATGATATCAGAGGTTTGGTTTTCAAAAATGTACTTCATCCTCGAAACATCTCCGGACTTGACGTTTATTTCGGTGACTCGCTTAAAGGAGCCTCCTTCCTCACCAGTGATGTTCTCAAGATTCTCAGTTTCAAAAAGGAAGCGAGCCATCGTTACGTCTTTGCCCCTAACATCCTCTTGATTCACAGTGCATGTTTTTAGAATGGTTTCTGTCTCATCTCGGATTGTATCAAGTGCTTGTGTCTCAAAAAGCCATGTGCAGGTTTTGACATCTCCCTTGTGCATTTCCTCAGATGCACTGTCACTCTTAAACTCTGCTCTTTCACACAGAATGTCCATTGGTTTAGTCTCAAATAGCCACTTACAAGTTTTTACATCTCCTTTTACAATGTCAACATTCGTGTTTGTCTCCATAATCTCCTCATCTTCAATATTACTGAAGTACTTAATTGCATCAAGGGGTTGTGTTTCAAACAACCACTTGGCAGTTTTAACATCACCAGATTCAATTTCTTCTTTGGATATTCCCTTGATAATTTGGTATTTACAGATACTCTCATCAAACTGGTCAATTGGCCGTGTTTCAAACATCCATTTGCAAGTAGTCACATCTCCTTTGATAACCTCTTCACGACGCACTGTCTTCACTTCATGGAAGTGCCCGGAGCTGTCTTGCATGGCATACAAATGTGTGGATTCAAATAGATCTGTGTTCGATTTCACAGACCCTGAGGTCACACCCTCTACAAAAATCTTTTGAGATTCACCACTTCTGCTTAAATCTGTGGTCTCAAATATCTGCGTGTAGTTTGAGACATCCACCTTATCGATTTCTTCCAGGTCTATTGTTCTAATGATTTCCTTCCTTTCCTCTCTGATTTGCTCCAAAGGCTGACTTTCAAATCGCCACTTCTGGTGTCTAACATCACCCTTCTCTTCATTGAGTGCCACTGCTTTTTTAAGTTTGCCAACTTCAGCAAGTTCTGCCAATTCTTCAGTGGGATTTGTTTCAAAGTAATGTCTTGCTGATCTCACATTGCCTGCAATAACGTCTTCTTTTGAATGGGGTCTAGCATTTGCATCATCTTTTAAAGTATCCATAGGCTGTGTCTCAAACACCCAGCAGTTCTTGCGGACATCCGCCCTGCAGCTTGAGCCATCCTCCTGTGTCAGGTCTTCCTCAACATTTACAGTTCGTATGACCTCTTTCTTCTCCTCTCGTATGTGCTCCAGTGCTTGACTCTCGAAACGCCACTTCTGGTGTCTAACATCACCCTTTTCTTCACTGAGTGCCACCGCCTTTTTAAGTTTGCCAACTTCAGCAAGTTCTGTTAGTTCTTCCGCAGGCATTGTTTCAAAGTAATGTCTTGCTGATCTCACATTGCCTGCAATAACATCTTCTTTTGAGAGGGCTCTAGCATTTGCATTATCTTTTAAAGTATCCATTGGCTGTGTCTCAAACACCCAGCAGTTCTTACGGACATCCGCCCTGCAGCTTGAACCATCCTCCTGCGTGAGGTCTTCCTCAACATTCACAGTTCGGATTACCTCTTTCTTCTCCTCTCTTATGTGCTCCAGTGGTTGACTCTCGAAACGCCATTTTTGATGTCTCACGTCTCCTTTGTCCTCTTGATTCCTTGTGGGCTTTTTAAGCTTCCCTACCTCCGGGCCAGACTTTCTTGCTAGCTGGGGGCTGCTTTCGAAAAAGTGTCTTGCAGATCTAACGTTACCCCCAATAGCATCCTCGATGCTTTGTGATTTGGCATTGGAGTCATCCTTTAGAGTATCCATTGGCTGTGTCTCAAACACTAAACAGTGCTTACGTACATCTGCTCCCACAATCTCCTTCTGAAAGCTGGAGCCTTCCCACTCATCAAGAGAAGTCAAAGTCTTTATCTCAAACAGCCATCTGCCCCAGTCGCCTTTATTATTGTCCTCCATGGAGAGGCTGCACACAAGTTTCAGAGGTCCAGCATCTTTGCTGGCCTTGTCAAGGGGTTGGGTATCAAAAAGCCAACGGGAGGCGATGGAACTCTCCAATTCTGTTTCAATTTTGCGCACAGATTTGATCTCCAGCATCTGACTCAACTGTCCCATGAGGATACATTTGAATTGAGTGTCAAAAGTGCTCGTGACTGTCTTCACCTCACCGTGGATTTCCTCCAACACAGACCTTAGACTGAGTAGGTGGCTCTCGTCAATTGTCTCAGTGTGGCCAAGGCTCTCCATGTACTTGTTGTCGATCATGTAAATGGTAGCATTTCCATCCTCTTCTGTAAAGACTATCTCTTTTGTTAGCTCCTCCTCCCCATGCATCTTATTGAGAGACTCCATTGGTTGAGTTTCAAACAGCCAGGCTGCGGCGCGGACGTCTCCTTTTTCCAGTTTGTTGAACTTGTTTCTGTACTCTGTGGAGTCAGTGTTGTGTGAACCCATGGGCTTGGTCTCGAACATCCAAGCTGTGCGCCTCACATCTTTCCCAACTATTATCTCCTGCTGAGTTATTTTATTGTTGTCATCAGCATCCTCTTCCACAGTTTCGTCTTTAATGGCGTCCAGTGGCTTGTTTTCAAACATCCAGCGCATGGACTGCACCTCCCCTTGGAGAATCTCATCCCATTCCAGATAGTCTTGGTCTGGGCTCAGGCTGCCGTCATCCTCATACACATATTCTTGGCCCTCCACCTGGTTGTTCTCGTTCTGAGCCTCATCACTGTAGTACTCGCGCTCTATATTTTTGCGCACCTCAGGGTGAATGTGTTTATATAGGCGTTTCAGCTCATACATATTCCTCTGCTTGAAGTAAGCCTCCTTGTTGACTGGGCATTTGGAGGAGGAGTAAACTTGCTCTGGTGGCTCAGGTGAGTAATAGCACTCGGGGATGTCTGGGCTGTCTGGTGGCACTTGTAGTAAATCTGGGGGTGGTGGTGGGAGATCATCAGAGTCTTCGGGGGGAGGTGGTGGAAACTCCTCATAGTCTTCAACGGTCATAGATAGGTCTTCTGCAGCGGCGGTGGCTGATGCCGTGCATGTGACACTAGCGACATCTGTTTGTGTCACATTCGAGGCCCACTTAGCTCGATTGATGTCTCGTCCAATCTTTTTTGAGGATAAAAATGATATTTGTGAGAATTATTATCACTTAGTACTTGGCAATGTTGTGGAATTGCATATTGTTCACGTTACTCAGTTAGATTACCACTTAATTTGAATTCAAATAAGCATACAAATATCAAGGAGATTCAACACCAAAGCAGAAAAATAGCTTTCTCTTCATAACATTAAATGCACACACTTGGGAATCCTGTATATGTGAACCCCTTGAGGGATTGTTGCGTTTCCGCTACATGTGCTAATGCAGCGGACCAGTTCTCAACCTTTTCTGGATCAGCCTTTCGGTGGTCAGATGGGTGGGCAGCGTGCATTTTCAGACCATGTTTATTTTAATGATCAATCAATCGATTGTGTCCCGGATTGGATAAATGGAATGAATGTATACTATATTTTAAGTTCATATTTATCTGTATCACAATGATCGCAATATCATCACGGCCCAGTTGAGAATCACTGTTCTAATGCACTTTTTAATATTCTGTGCAGTGGTGTAAAGGAACAAAGTATGCTACATTTACTCATGTACTGTACTTTTTTACAATTTTTATGTATTTTCCCTTTACTGGAGTATTTCCAATGTTCTGTTGGCTACTTTTACTTCTACTCAGATTGCAGATTCTGATCATTATTACAAAACATAAGTTACCTACTTCAGCCATATACATATTTGAAAATAGCCGATCTACAGATCTAATGTTTTCAAAAGATTTGTATACAATTGAAAACTTGTGAAATGGGACATTATGCATAATGAGTACTTAAAATGTTTGGTACATTAAGTACATTTTCATACCAACAATACTTTTGTGCTTTTACTCAAGTAAAATTGTAATTCTGGACTTTTGCTTGTAACTTACTATGATAATTTCTAAATTGCAGAATTGATCCACCAGACCACCACTGGTTATGGTATAAATCAAATTAAACCAAATGAAGTTACTAATGTAGCAGAAAAGAGGAAATTCAAGTTAATGAGTTCACAAGTTCAGTATGGACAAATATCTCTACTTCCAGGCTACAGTTACAGTTAGAACATAATGTACATTTTTGAAAAATAACTACATTATGAATAATGACAATCTGTCAATTACTACCTTAATCTGTTTGCTCGGTCCAGCCTCTTCGATGGTTTTTTCAAAGTGGTCCCTCAGTTCTTTAGTGGTAAACCTGGGCTCCTCAACTAGAAATCAATAAATAATAGTAGACAGACTCAGCGATGGAAGAAGAAAACCATTGTGGTATTAAATTACAAAGGACATAAGACATTTTATAACAACCTACCTGCTTCATTGTTGTGGTTTTCATAAGAGGAGGCCATACTGTTGTTATTGTACGTCACCTATGAATGAGCAGGCTAGATTAATGACGAATAGAAACAAAATACTTAAATAAAGAACAACATTTATTGGAACAGAAATTCATCCAGACAGCCATTTTTACCAACTTCTTTCAAAAATAAAGAATGAATTACAAAAATGAGAGAATCTCAATAATCGCAATCATTTAAAATATTTTTCTCAATGGGCTCTATGCACACAGAATAACTCTTCCTACTTCCGAGGAAATGGAACCAAATGGATCGTTACGGGTCCATTTGGTTCCATTTCTACACTCAGCGTTACACAACCGTACGGGGCCATTTGGAACCCACTCAAGGACACTTTGAGACCCACTGGTGTAGCAGAGTGTTTCCAGTGAGCCAACATGCACAATCCCGACTCTGTTTATCCAGAATGGAACAGAGCCTTCATTAGTATCAGCAGTAACACCTGTGAAGGAAGTAGGCATTGGGTCCAAGTTCTTTCCAAAATGGCGTGTGTGCATATAGCCCATTTGTGCAACTCATTAGCAGTGTTTTATCATACAGCCTGTGGAAGCACAATGAAAGAGACAAGAGAAGAGTGTGTTATGTAGCCTACCATCTCTTCCTGGTTGAAATTCGACTGCTGACTGCCTGGGATGATTTGTCTGGTACTGCTCATCACTGTCACTTCTGAGTTTGACACTTGCTGTAAAGAACAAAACAGCGGTTGTCACACGAACATACACAGGCATACTGTATATGCATGATTGCATGTGTACTGTGCACGCGCACATGCATGTTGCACGCAGACACACACAAACGCACACACTGATTGATTGAATACATTACAAGGCGTTTGCAAAAGGTATAGAGGTAGAGTTCTGCTACAATAATGCTAATAGTACAACACAAAAAAGCCCTGAGGCTTGTTTCCATTGCGTTCCGCACGCTCGCGGCTTGCACACGCACGCACGCACGCACGCACGCACGCACGCACGCACGCACGCACACACACACACACACACACACACACACACTAATATCGAGTTTGCTCCATTGAGTCTGCATGCTTGACCAGCCTTGACTGAAATGAAATGACTGACATTGAAATGCTCTTTGAAAAGACAGGCTAGGACAATAATCACCAAAAGGTTCCAATTAAATACAGGACCTATAAAAACGCTTTCATCTCTCTATCAGTGAATCTTCAAAACTCATCTAAGGACTGAGTACTTGAATGCACTTATGTCTGTTATTTTACTGCCCTATAGTAATAAACGCAGTCACTGCTCCTAATAGGATGATAATTCTATGTGCAAATGTACTACAGCAAATACCCCACACCTAATTATATGTATTTAAAGCATATCTAAGAAGGTATGTCCGAGACAAATCTCCATAGGGACAAATCAAGTAACCTTTAACATTGAACCATGAATGAATATACCTACAGAACGCAGTGCAAAGAAGATGTTTGATTAGATGCAGAAGCTGACAGTTTACACAAATTACACTAACCATAGACAGAGGAAAGATCAGGATTTGAGACCATGGAGGATTAAGTCTATCATGTTCCATGTTGACCACTCAACGTAACTACCACAGTTGAAGAGACACAAACATGTTTTCCATGGTCTTGCTATAGGCACCTGTGTACTGAACTGAGGCAATTAATCCATAGTCTGTGTGAAGAACCCTGGGGCTTGTATAGGCACATGGTCCAGATGATGTAGTCTCCTTCAGTGCCGTCTAACAATAGCAATAACAAAGTTAGATGTGTAATATCTGTCCCTTAAACCCGGTGAGATTTGCGAAGACTGGTAATTGGTGCAAACCTCTATACCAGTCATGCAGTATTTGACCCAAATGTGTGCCCGTTGCCTGAATACCTTGACTCAAGCTCTCCTGCGTCTGAAGTAAGCGGCCGGGAATACAATGAAAGGACAGAGAGCAGACAGTATTAAATCCAGCTACCATCAGATTAAATATACCATGTGATTTCAGAACACCTACAGCAGGTAGTCCAGCCAAGGGCTAATAGACTATATTCACACAGCGGCCATCTTGCCATTAAGTTAATGAAACCCCATGGCAGCACAAATACAAAAAAATAATCTCTGAAGAAACATCAGGAAATGTCCATAAATACAGAACAAATTTAAAAAAAATAATGCCACCCTGCTTTTTTAATGGAAAATGTCAACATGGCCGCCGTGTGAATATGGTCTATGGGGATATAATCTTCCCTTCCTCCAGAAAGTGTACAAGAAGAGGTGTGTATAGTCAAAGCTCAAGCTCAGTGCGTCATCCCTAGACACACTGTTCAGAGCCCTATAACGACCGTGGCCAGACAAGGAGGCCTACCATAGTATCAAGGGCAACACCACCAGGTTTATGAACAGCTTTCACCCAGCTATCATCAGACTGTGAAACAAGGCCTTGGACTCATGGACCTTTCCTCAGGTCAGGGACCTACCATGTGGATTTTATCTGTGAAAGTTAGCGCTCTATGTGAGCCTGTCACCAGGCTGTCCATGGACTTGACCTTTCCTTGTGGACCTACCATGTGGATTGTACCTGTGAAAGTTACCACCCTTGTGGTTGAATCTGACAAGGAACTGATACTCTCTTCGCACCTTAATCTCATGTACAATGCGCTGATACTCTTTCCGACCTTAATGTCTAATTTAATGTACCGGTACATGCTTTTGTTATGTTCATGAACCTTTATATGTAACCTCATACTGTACCAGCTGGATTATGCTATGTGTATATATATACAGTATGTAGATATCTTAGATTTTGCCCCCCCCCCCCCCCCATCTCTCTTCTTTTCTTTTCTCTTCCTGAAAATAACAAAAATTATGTCGCTTGCACAACAATGAATTTCACCCACTTCTTGACACCCGTAAACCTGTGTTGGTTCTGATTGAACGAAGGGCTCTCTCTCATGCTTACGCATTGCGTTTCAATTGCAGTACCTGCACAGTTCTTTGTTGGAAATGGAACTGGGTTACATTGTGTGATGTTGCAGTTTCCTGGCTCTCAAATTGTTTCCTCACACTGGCAAGTCCCCCAGGCAGGGAACAGACCTCCGACTCCTCCATGACCTAATGAAGCAGGGAAATGTCATTAGCCACCTCCACTTCCACGTGGCCCTAATAGGGGCTATTGTGCCTATTGTGCCTATTGTGCCTGGTACACTGCAGGCTGCCCTCAAAGAAATATAACCCAACTAATGCTCTGCTCCTTTTTCTCCCACACTCATTCCTTATACAAATCCAAACAGCACTTTGTTAAGACACAGTTTACTAACGGTTGTTAGTAAACTACCTTTTGGAGTGCTTTGTAACAGGCCGGTCCAGACAGGACAGTCCAGACAGGACAGTCCAGACAAATGCCAGCATGCAGAGTTCAGATTCAGAGCCTAGTTGCAAAATCAGCCATGAGTCATGGAGATCAGAGATGTCCTGAAGGAGGCATGAGGGGTCCCCGTTGTATTTCCTGTTTACAGCAGCTCAGTTTAGATTCTGCCCAGTGAGAAAGGGGTCTCAAGTTTCCCCTCTATCTATCTATACATCTACAGGGCCACATCACCCCCACTGGCCCACTGTCATCACCCTCCTCTAATAACGCATGACGGAACCGTCTGCAATGAGGACAATGCAATGCATTACATGGCAGCTACCGTGCAACATAGGATGCTCTGCAAAGGGAAGTCTGAGTGTGCGCGGCGAAAACAAACAATCCAAGCGAGAGATAAATCCATGCTCAAGGTCAGGTTAGTTCTACTCAAACAAATGTCAAGGCAGGGCAGTAAGACCTCCAACAAGCCACAGATCATATACAGTAGAGATGCAAAGGTGAAACCAATACTACAAAAAGGGGAATGTCATTCTGAGTCTCTTGTATTTGTAGAACAAATGTTTTCCTACAGAGTAAAATTAGCTCACAGCCAGCTCTCTGCACTGCATCAGTCCATACTTAATATACAGGTATAATGTACAGTATATAGTATACAGTACAGCCTTGACCTACATACTCCAGTTTACTACTCCTACAAAGGAGAAATCTGTTGGTTTCGCCATAGTTTGGTTGTATCTAGAAGGTCAATAATGACATAATGCGTCATTATGAAACATGCCTCTGCTAAATTCACCTACACCACTGCAGCATATGGTTAATCTACAGTAGTATTTTGTTAATGTTGCTTTGCAGTGCACTCACCCTTTAAATGTGTTAATAACATTCATCACATATGGTAGACTACTTTAGTCTATTAGACATGATGTCAACCAATAACCTCATTTAGCCACTAAATCTACAGTAAATGCAATTTCATTTGATGTGATGTATTTGGTCATTTATTTCACTATTATTTACGTAAGTTACTACAATTAAGTGGAAATAAAGGCAACAGTATAACTAAATGTTAATGTTTGTAACTGGATGATACCATTCTGACCACGTTTTACAAGTTGTTTGGACTAAAAACTAAAATGAGGTTGACTAAAATAAGTGGCGTTACTCAAAGAACTACTCAAGAGTTATTGTCATATAGCTGCTGTAGTTGGAGCCTAAACCAGTGGTTCCCAAACATTTTAGCATGTGACCCAAAACAGAAATTAGATATTCGCGTCAGGACCCACATATGGGTCCTGAGACTCACTGTTTGGGAAACAGTGGCCTGCCCTAAACCACCAGAGTTTGACCAGATGAAGAGCCTTGGCTCGAAACGTTGTCAATAAATGATATTGGAGCGTGCGGGTCCATTCTTCTTTTTCTGATGTCACTTTCCGTGCTGGGTTATCTACTAAGTTATGTGCGTATTCTATTTTTGCTAAACCACCACCACCCCTATACTGTAGCCATGCAGTAAAAGAGTGTTACATTGTCCATGCTGAAGGTAACTTTGTACCCCGCTGGAGAAGGCGCTGTCCTCTCTCTTGGCGACCGCTGCCTGGTACATGGCCATGGTGTTGACCTGTGAGATGATCTCTGAGTTCTCAGAGTGAATCCGGTTCCTCTGGGTGAAGTCTTTCAGGATGTCCTGCCCTGGTTATAAACCTGCGCTGCCAGCAGCTGGAGTAGAAACAGCCAAGCCACTGGTCAGTCTGTGCATTGCATTGTCTGTGTGCGTGTGCGTGTGCGTGTGCGTGTGTGTGTGTGTGTGCGTGTGCGTGTGCGTGTGCGTGCGTGTGCGTGTGCGTGTGAGTGTGTGTGTGTGTGTGTGTGTGTGCCAATGGTGTAAAGTACATGCAAGTACTGCACTTAGGTACAACTGTGAAATGGACCATTCTGCATACCTCCTTGCTTGGTTTTTGGTTTTGTACCTTACTTGTGTACTTACTCAAGTCAAATTCTTGAGTAAAACATATTTCTACATTGAGGTATTGCTACTTTCGCTAAAGAAAAGAATATTTGCGTAATTCGTCCACCACTGGTGTGCACCATGCAGTCATTTGAAATTCAAAGCCACATACAAAACAAATGAAGTACTGCTTTACAAATGCAATTGTAGCACCTAATAGGTTCAACTTTTATTCCGCTATGTAGACTAACTTAAAAGGCTGCGGTTCACTGAAAGTGCAGAACATTTTAGAGTGGGCTCCTAACTTGGAAATAATCACTTGACTACAGAAGCAAGCCTGTGAAGTGGATATCCCTCAGAGAACACCTGCAGGTGTAAGGCACTCAGGCTACACTACAGGGACATCATTTCAATCAATTGCACTCTTCCCACTGGACTTACAAATGTAGAAGAGGTGATTGAGTGAGTGGTAAGAATGAAGACAAACTCCAGAATAAAAAGATCACTTGAATTCCTACAGGGCAATTTAATTGTTCATAGTGAGAATTGTGATGTGTTGCATTAAGTTTGTCTCCATTTTGAAAATGTTTAAGTCATCCATAAAGACATCTAAAATGGTTATACAATTTTCAGGGTTATGTTTTGTATAAGCAACAGTGCTTCAGACAATAGTTTCAGAACCAGCTCCTTTGTAGTATTGGACCTGTTTTGTTTGCGTCTTCAATTGAGCAGTTGAGACGAATAACAGTCTACAGTAAGTCCATAGTTATGATCCATAATGTATAAATGATGGATAAGGGGTCAGGACAGCTAGGCCTATTCAGGGAGGGGTCAGAATAAATTATGGACTTAGACTGTTAATCGACTCAACTGCTCAATTATGATACTCAAAGGACCATGTTAACCACATGAGCCCTAATGTCCCTATTGCTGAGTTTGATTTGATTTGTTTGATAAATTCAAGATACAATTCACCAAGGTGCATAGTACAATAGAATTATCAGGATAGTGCAAAAAGTCGGAAGATCCCAGAATAAATAATTGCAACCTTCAGTAAATAAAGTATCTATAGCTAAATAAAAAATATCACTGACTATAGTAATAACATATAGTCATAAATATCTTTATGTTTCAAATGTATTAGAAAAACATCATCATAACAGTTTTTACAGATTAGAGGACCGCTCTAAAAGAGATTTGGTGTAGTGGGGGAAAAGGAGGGGACCTAGTATAGACCCCTGGGGGATGCTGGTCAACTGAAGAAGGGTTTAAGAGGTTAATAGATTTGACATTCTGAAGACGTGTGACTGAGAGTGAAATGTGAAGTAGAAATATTCAGCAGTGTATAGACGTTGCCTTGTTGTTGTGCGGGATGTTCAGCTTGACTATACATGTTGTTGTTTTGCACACTTTGCCAGTAAAAAATAAATAGATAAAAAGAGTAAAGGATGTCATGAAACCTCCAACTGTTCAGACAACGACAGTGACAGTAATCAATGCAGTGGTTCCCAAACTTTTTCATGTCAAGGACCCCCAAATTGAAACTAATTGGCCCGCGGACCCCCATTTGAAAACATATGCCAGGGACCCCCATGTATGGCTCTAGCAGTGATTCGCAACCATTTTAATATCAAGGACCCCCAGTTTGACATGCTTTGGGCTACGGACCCCCCATTTAATGGCATTTCTTATCTATGGGATCCCAATTTATATTGCAAAATGAGTGAGTGTACAAATGAGAGTGTACAAATGGAAATGGTGTACAAATGGAACCAAATGGACCCGTTCCAAATACACTCTCAGAGTTACAGACCCAAATGGACCATAAGGGCCAATTTGGTTCCAAACTATCATATAGCTGGGGACCCCCTGGAACTCCCTCAAGGACCCCTGGGGGTCCCCGGACTCCACTTTGAGAACCACTGAATTAATGCATTCGTCTGATTGCTGAGACAGGAATTACTGTCTAGTATTCACACCTCAGCTCTGGGCTTCTACAGTATAAAAGTAGGGGGTTAATTCAAATGTAATTATATCGTATGTTTGAGAAATTTAGAATATGAAAAAGATTTTCTGCCATATCTATAGATGAAGGCAACTAAGTGTATACTGTAGGCTAAATCAAGGTCTCTGCTGCCTGTGTGAGACATGATTAGTTTTAGTTCAAACGACTTTATTATGTTGAATGTATTATGAAGAATACTGTCAGTAAAAAAAATATATATATATGATATATTTCTAAAATATGAGTTATTGCAGCAAAGCACAGATTTAATCACATAAAATCCTATTTCGGAGTATAAAGACGTTCAGGGAACAGGGTAAACACATTGTAGTTGCGCCGCTAGGCTGTGATGCATGACGTAGAACTTGAACATGATTCAACAGGATATTATAAACATATAACATATTATACATGTCCTATACTGTAGGGCTGCTGTGGATAAGACTAAATGCTAAATGCTTAAATTGTAAATTGTAAATTGTAAATTGTAAATTGTAATTGTAATTGTAATTGTAAATTGAAAAATGTATTGCACAATTCTGTTGGTTTGTCATTGGATCACAGAGTCAGCTCTTTTTTGGAGCAAGGCCCTCTCTGGCCATCTATTTTAGCCTAGGAGGAATGGGAGGTATGTTAGTGTAAACCTATATCACTCTGTTGAGATGGATGACGGACAAGCATAGCTAGCCCCCCAAAATTATTAGTTTTTTTACCTACACTAAATTTACAAATCCTTAATACAGTATACAAACTTTAAGCCTGTTGTGCTGTGAAAGCATAAGTCTAGGGGCATACATTGTAAACGTTTTGGATAGGACAATTTGAGGCCAATGTGTCAACAGTCTTGGGCTATCTAGTGACAAGTTAGGTTGGGCTGAGAGCTCACATAACAAGAAAGCAAAGTAATCATGGCGCCAAGTACTTGCAAAAATAAATCAAGCCTATTTTAAACTTGCCAGGAAGAGTCATATTACTTTTTTTGAAACATTGGAGAAAATCTGGGAGGTCAAGGCTCTCGGTTTTGGCAAGATTCTGTTTAAAAACAATCTGGGATATCCTATATATTGACATGGTTTCCATTCTTTGTTGAAAAGAACAATTATTTATTATCACTATATTCATATTTCATATATTCCATGCCACATATAAAAGTAGCCACACACTCGTAGCTCTGATGCAATACTTCATGTGGACTCTATCATTTGGATATTCTTTATTGAGATGTAAAAAAGAAAAAAATGTTACAGCCAACATTTTAATGTCTCAATAAAGTATGTGTGTAGCTTCATCTTTTTCCCGTATATGCTTGTTTTCATTGGCCAACACCACATTACTACAGGTGTACATTTCACCTATTTTGACTTATGGTCACATGGTAAACATGGCTGCTACAGTAGATGCTACAGAGCTCAGACATCTATTATTTATGACCAGATGAAATCCAATAGCTCAAGGAAAGTTATTTAATATTTAATGTTATATATTCTTTATGTTTATAGTAGCAGTTATTTTTTATAATAAATAAGGTATTATTTTAGCGATGACATTTATCTTCAGTTCTGAATATTTAAATGTGGCCCATGCATTATGCACAAGAATGACCTCTTCTGAATCCATTGCCAAACACGATTCTTATTTACTAGTAATAAGGTCTATAAACGGTTCGAATGTCCTTTTTCCTCAGTTGACAACATAAGTTAGTTTACGACTGCACACCAAATGGAATATTAATGCAAATTATATATATTCTACTCATATACACAATAAAATACATAGAAGTAAAGGCAATTCACATATTCTGGTAAACCCAAATTCCAAACCAGCTGTAATGCACACAAAAGTACAGACACAAATTAATTCACACCACAAAAGCTCATGCTTAGGCCAGAGGTGCATCGCTTACCAGGTAAGTTGGTAACAAAAGTATAAAAAACGTGAACTCAACAGTTAGAATCCCACAGGATGGCCACTGCACGGCAGGGTCTTTCTAAGCAAAAAGCAAATCCCACTCAGTGTTGGAGTCCAGCTCCAGCAGTATGTTCTCACCTCTGTCCGACAGGCAGATGGTGACAGCTGATTTTATTTTAGATCCCCCGCCCACTTGTAAAAGATGGGCTGCAGGGAGGGGGGGGGGGGGCTCTTTTTTTAGAGAGTGAGGCCTTCGTGCCTTCCATGTCAAGTCCCCTGAAAACCTACATGCAAATACTTCCTGCGTCTCTTCTCTGCTCCACCGGCGGCCCGGTGCACAAATAAATCAGATCAACCCAGTTTCATCATCACAGATTCCATTGGAGTTCACAGTGGGCTCCTGTCACCAGCAGCTGCTCTGGTCTGTCAGGATACCCCAAATCATACACATTTACAACAAGTACTTCAAGGATCCCCACCATGCAGCACTTCTAAAATACTCCAAGTACTGTAGTGTGAAGCAGAAAACCGAGCAAATCAGAGCTTTAGATTTGCCTGACGGTAAAGTTGAGTGACGTGACAGAACCCCCCCCCCATGTCATATAATTTCAAGTGGGTTAAAATGGGGTCAGTGATGTAATGCGTGTGTCTGTGGGGGGCGAACGGGTGGTAGGGCTATACTAGAAGAAGACACCTAGTTTTTGAAGTCTGGACGGAGGGCTATGTAGCTAGCTCATGCTGTTTGGCCTAGTTGGAGGTCATGGCGCCAGCCTGACTCTGGCATCTTCTGGAAGCTTGGCCAATGTGTGGAGAGCAGACGTGAATGCCGTGGTCGCACACAGACCTGTCTGCAGCACTGTGAAACTCACACCCGCCATTCTATAGGTTGCCCCGTGTTAAAGGGCCACGCCGTCACATTCTCATCACCACTGGTCATATGAAAGCAGGAGAGCTTCAAATTGACATATTGGTTGTTCAGTTTGACCCACCAGTTTTGGAGATGTGGCTTATAGAGTAATGTCTTGCAGAAAACAGCGAGTTGAGAAAACAGGTTGAAAGGTTCACTTCTATGGACTCTATCATTACACCTAGCTACATGTTTAAGCATTTATTTCATATTTACGATTTCAGCTCTGATATTTATTTCAGACATGCTCTAGTACGTGAAGAGTCTGCCTGTGCTATTAATAAAATAGTTAATAAGTTAATAAAATAAAAATAAAAATAAATTGCACGATGGCAGGCTCTCAGTCAGATCTCCACACAGAGATCTGAAACACAGAGAGATCCTAATCACTTATGGCCCTCATTTATCAATTGAGTGTAAATTCTGCCCCAAATTCGAGTGTAGTTTTCGTAATACACCCACGTCGAGTCGGCATTTATAAAGTGATCGCAAACAGCTGATCCTTCCTAATTTCATTCCTAGCAGTAATAAATGTGACGGCTGAAATCAATCTGGCACGCCCTATGAAATCAAGCCTCGCCCTCGTTTTTGCGAGTACTGCAATACGACCTGGAAACCATGGTTACAGGAAAAATAAAGTTCCCCTCGCTTGCATAAGTTGCCTTGCTGCCCCCTCTCATACACACACACACACACACACACACACACACACACACACACACACACACACACAGACACAGACGCACGCACGCACACGCAACTTGCAACTTGTTGTATCTTAAATAAATAAACCTGCATGAATTAAATAAAGCTGTAGCCTACCCTGTCTGTTTCTCCTCTCGCTTCGCTTCCCCCCTGCCCGCCTCACCCCCCCCGCACGCATGCACGCACGCACATATCGCAATTTGCAAGCAACTGTCACTGTGTGTTGTTAGTTGTATATTCAATTATTAAAGTATTTTTAATTTAATATACAACAAGATATATTAGTGAACGGAAACCTGAACCTGTGAACCATGAATGAAATAACAAATAGGCACACACACGCTGCTGTTTTGCATAGGTGCTCCTCCTGTCCTGTCTGTCTCTCTCTATCACTGTGGTCCGTCCGTGACACCGTGATCAACTGACCAGCACGTTCGACGATTTAAATTGCCTCGCAGTCGCTGCAGTGGTTGGGCTGTCAACTGTCAAATCAATTATATGAATATTGCAGCCAAAACCGTAGCCTCATGTGGCATGCACTGGACAGTGGTGGTGGTGGGCTGCAGGCTGGGTTAGCCTATACTATCTCCGATGCGTTCCCACTTGCGCTGGCACGGCACATTTGGCATTCGAGCGACGCGTCAGGTTTATTAAACGAGGAGGAGATTGCACATACTGTAACTCCAGAAAGACATCGGTCTGCTGTAGATTAGGCTACAGTAGGCTACCCATGTTGGGACTCTCCGCAGCTCGTCCAGTCCAGATAAGGCTCTGGTCCCGTCATGGAAATATTTCAGCACAGACAGCCCAAATCCTCGCATGTATGCGCTCATCATGCAAAACACTGTTTAAATGGCTTACGCATCTAACTTGCAACATTGTTTTTAATTGCTTGTAAAGTTGGAAATCTCCTACCAATTTCATATGACGCAAAGACACATCGTTGATGTATTCCTTTACTTCTTCTTTTTTTGTCTTCTTTTTTATATGTAGCCCATACCTATAGTTTTATATAAACATTTTAGGAGTGAATACATATGTTTGATGCCTGTGACAGCCTCTCAGCTGGTCAAACAATGCTGCTCCGCTGTTCTACGACAGAAAAACAGGTGAGGACAAAGCGTACGACAGCTCCCGACCAGACGTGATTTTTGTCTTGGCTCAAGTTCAAATTCATGCTTTGGCGCAAATCGTAAATGCCGAAAATTGCGGTAATTTCGGCGTACACCCATATTTTGGCGTACGCACGGTTGATAAATGAGGGCCTAGACTGTATTTTGACCACAGATATAAAACATATCAATTTCGTACACCATAAAAGCATTAATTACACTCAAGAGGCAAATTAGTATTTAGGATTTCGCTTTCCAGACATTTAGTCTGAAGAGCAGTGAGTAGGCAGAAAAGACCAAAGGGATTTCTGTTGAATATCAGGCAGCAAAAATTGGATGTGAATGAAACAAACATACCTCCCCGCCTCATGTGCCCCCCCTGAGATTCACCGATGAGCAAAGTCATGGAAACAGGGGGAAAGGAGCTGACACAAGGACATATGCACGTGTGCAACCGCACACACGCACGCACGCACACACGCACGCATGCACGCACGCACACACACACACACGAACTGTCAGACGTGATGCACTGGCTGCACAGGAGATGAGAAGTGACTTCCATCAGACATTTAGAGACTTTCCATATCAGTGGACACATGCCATGCATGCCACAACATGGAGAAAAGACCAGTCTCAGGCCGGGAGGAATAATGAGCTAACTATGTCAGTGACAGCACGTTTCTCTGACTGAGAACAGCCAGAACCTTCTTTGTATTCCCCCTAAGACACATGCTACAGTAAATGTGAATTGGTAGTAGAATAGACAGCTTTACTGGGATATACAGCAGGACTGGACATTAGGGTTGTGCATGCTAGTGGACTGTTGAACTGTGTTTGAGCAAGGCACTGGACCCTCACTGTAGTTCTAACTCAGTCAGGACAGGGCAGTGGTATACTGAGCTTAGCAGTCGTGATGTAATGTATCTTGTTATGGTTTTAAAAAAATTAGAATTCATCATTAACAGTGTACAGGAGAAAACAGTACAGCACATGCCCTCAAGATGCACAGAAAATAGGCAACCAACAGAGCTTGAACTTTCTATGGAGATTTGAAAAGAAGCAAACGTGCCACATTTATACATTTATGTTTGATGTCACAGAACATCATATTTATCCCAGACAGCCTTTGTTCCCGTTGTCAACTAAATATATTCCAGAAAATGCATCGACCACATGAACACCAGAGTCCTTATTCTGGGGCAACATTCGGCAAAAATGTGAGCTTGTATATCTTCTATTTTCGTCAAAGAGATTTGTTGTGTAGAAGCATAAAACAGTAAACGGGGGGCCTAAGATAAGTGGTTAAGTAACAGAGGAATGCAGTAAATTATATATTGATCGTTTCACATCTGTTGCTTGGCAAGTTATGAATGTTTTCCACTGCAATGGTTTATTATGACTGCAATTTAGATTCAAGCAGGCAAAAACATTTATTTGTTTAATACATCAGTAAATAGCTGTTGTTGCAAAATGAATGCTAAGCATTCATTAGAATGGAATAGTTCCCCTCTAATGCTCATCACACAGAAGTTTACCACTGTAATCACTGGCGTGAAATTGGCAAAGAGTAAAGCCAATTTATAATGTACAATAATTATGACTTCTGACAGTGCTTGCTTCCCACTTCTGGATCCTTGCTTGTGTTATTATACACACTATTCTGATACGTATCTCAACCATGTGGTCGATGTCTAGTTGGCAGGTTGGCTTATAGTACAGTAGGTCTCGTAATTGGATAGCAAATGAAAAGCTTTTGTTATTTGTCGGACAATCAAGTGATAGGGTATGCTAGAAGAGGCTTGTTGTAGCCCACCACTTCAGTAAGCACTAGTGCATGGGGACCATTGGGAGACAGCACTGCGGTGTACATGAGAATAATCACAGGCAGATGCCATTAAACTGGATTTATTCTGTGTTGCGCACCTCTGCAACATGCGCATGTTGTGAGCTTGTATATCGGCCATTTTTATTGTGCATCGCCGCGTGCAGTAACGTATATCAAGCCCTAAAGTGGTGGCGGGCCAATGCATCACAAAGATTCTTGGATTCATTCAATCACTGACGAAAGGAGCATTTTTTTGAGTCACATTTTAAAATAAAACTTTGCTCACAGGATTCTCATTTGCTGGGGCTTTGGCATCTACTTATTGTTCATACAATAATTTACCATATTGTTATTCACCAATCGCTATGAAAGACCTTCCTAACTGTGCACATAAAAAATTAACTGGGAGTGTGAAAATTGACTAAATGGACCTGCATGTATAACCAACCAAATAATGAGTATTCGTGTGTAGCAGCAGAACTGGTTTAACTAATCCACTTTCCTTCTAATTTGCATGGCTTAACCACATGTCCCTTGTCAGCGAGTTCATTCCTGTTCTAATGGATACATAATTATGCAGGACAAAATTGTTTCAGATCAAGAGTAGAGATTTGACAACGGTCACTATACTGTTTAAAGCCGCCATACACTACAAGAGTTTTGACAAGATTTTGGAAAGATTTTTTAAAGGACTACATTCTGATCTTTTAAAAATCTATAGTGTGTATGCGAGGCTTTATAACGGTCTCTACCCTAGTCTAATGGATAATGTCAGGTGGGAGAAGCCAGTCATAATTATTATGCTGTATTTTAAGAAGTGGCAGGTCACAACACCACAGAACAGAGGCAGCCTCCTCTAGGCTCCTCACGGTCTACGTATGCTCTGTGTGTGGTGGTGGTCTCGACTGACAGTCTAGACAGAGAGTAGAACTATGATACCTAGGTACCGGCCACCCAGCAGTACTAATGGTGCTTCATACGGTCAGATTTGGAATCAGCAGTCAGTCAACATTCTGGACGGTTACACCATGCTACTCTCTGGACCACAATGATGTAATGTAAACAATTGCTCAAGCAGACAGTGTTATGATGATTGGCACCGCCTCCATTGCTGTGAGCCTGTGACCGATATCCATTACGTGACAAATGAGTTGACAAGCTAGCTTTGCTATTCAGAGAGAACATTTTAAGACTGGGGGATGACCCTACTGCTCTCTGTAAAGATGCATTGGAAACCCGCCCAAATGGGTGTGCAGTTTGCGCACAATGAATGAGAGAGTGGATTCAAAAAGTCTAGTCATTTTTCAATTAAAAAAAACGGCATCAGATTCATTACACTCTGTGCATGGTAAACAACTTTAGACCACAGAGGCATATTGCTTTTTGACACAGGTCACAGGTAATACCAATTTATGCTAATATGTGCTGTTGAGTTTTCTGGGGCAAATTCATATTGTGAGCTGAATATGAATAATAGCACTTGACTAGGTTTCTGCAATGGTGATTTTTTTTTTAAACTTTTACATGAGGGATGTTTTACGGGAATGCTTGTACTTTTACTTGAGTACAGAATTCCAGCATCTGCCCACCCCTGCTGCTTTTGTGCCTGGTGAATCAAAACTCCAAACACACTGAAAGACTTCAAACTGTGAATACAAGTGATACTGTAACTATCACTGTAACTATCACCCAAACGAAAACAACAGTGGGGTCCAGGAATCCTCAGGGTTCTCTGAGGAAGTTCCAAACGGACCGTTAAAGGTCTGTATACCCTCAGGGTTATGGGAGTCCCATCATGGCCTAATGCAGGGGTTCACAACGTTTTTCCGCTGGGGACCACCGGAAATGCTTTGGCCATGTCTCGCGACCCCCGCCCCCTCCCCACCCCAATACAAATTGACCGCTACAATAATCAGTTGCAAAACAAAAATCACACCCGTGTGAACTGAGTGGTGTAAGGTTTTATATAGCATGATCAGCTGTGGTCTGACGTAATGAAATCACACCCGGATGTGATTTCACAACTGGCTTTTTTTGTGCAGAAAAAACGAGCATGGTTGCTACGGTCATCCAGTTCACCCGGGTGTGATTTAATTACGTCAGAAATTATTTTGAACATAGCAACCATGCTCATTTTTTTCTGCACACAAAAGCCAGTTGTAGGAGTGGTTTACACCACTCAAAAATGTGTATATATATTTTTTGTTTGGGGGACCCCCCAAACAAAAAACCTGGCCTAATACATATCAAACTGGGGTCCCTGAAATTAAAACGTTTGTGAACCATGCACTGCAATACAGTATTATACTCAACAGTCATCCGTTGCATTAGTTTACTGACTCCTTGCTGTGCCTCATTCCTGTCATCTATAAGCTGGTCCAGGCATCCGGTACTGATCTACAGCTTGTCATGACAGAGTAGGCCTATTATAGGGATGGAGGAACAAGCTTTCTGTCACAGGGTACTTCTGGCTTCGTGGCGAACTGCACTTACGCACGCACGCACGCACGCACGCACGCACGCACGCACGCACGCACACACACACACACACACACACACACACACACACACACACACACGCCAGTATGTGTCCACATTCATCATTCCCATAATCCCTCAACGTGCCGAGACCTTGACCTTAAGGTAAATTGACATGTAGAGCGGCTGATGGTCAAGGTGACCCTATAGTGAGATACAATCACCCCGAAAAGAAAAAGCACCAACTGAACAAATATGTTTAGGCTATCAGTCCAAACGACCAAGGGAAATAAAAATAAATAGGCTATATCGTCTTAGCTCAAACATTTAATTGTCTGTGTAAAATATTATTTCGAATTAATGCTTATTTGCTATAAATATCAATGCTGTAGGCCTAGTTTTCTTAAGAGAACAATAATAACAATAATGATAATGAACACAACAGAAGAGAGAGAGTTTAAACTAGAAAAAAGTGCCCTTCTGGGCACAGGTCTCCACCAGGAGGATAGGAGTGTGTGTGTGATGTTTGGCAAAATGTTTAGGAGCAATATAAGTGTGTGTGTGTGTGTGTGTGTGTGTGTGTGTGTGTGTGTGTGTGTGTGTGTGTGTGTGTGTGTGTGTGTGTGTGTGTGTGTGTGTGTGTGTGTGTGTGTGTGTGAGACGTGGCTTGGCCTGTTGTAGCGCCACCATGAGGCTGATTTGAAAACTGTGGCATTTCTTCCAAAGCCTAGTGGGAATATGCATGCACAGTTTCACCACAATCGCTGCGTTGAGTAGTTGTGGTTTTGTACAAAACAGGTACAAAGCGGGCTACTCCTGAAAAGTTTAGAATTTTATTGTAGCCAATGAGGGTGGATTATGAGAAATCAAACAAACCCGTCTTGATCACATGACTATGGAGAGCATGTGCACCGATTTGCGTGAAATTTGGATAAAATCTGAAGGAGTAATATTAGAAAATGTGTTTTACATATGTCGGCCTCCTGGTGGCGCTATAAAGAGCAGATGTGAAAAATTCCAGGCAAAGGTTTTTCCTTTGCCACCTCTAGGGAGTTGGCATACAAAGTTATCCACAGATCCGTGCAGTTCGAGGTAAAAACACTTTTCGGCCAGTTATAGCGCCACCATGAGGCTGAGTTGAAAATGTTCATGTGGCATTTCTTCCTCTGCCTAGTGGGAATGTGCGTGCACAATTTCACGGAAATCACACGATGTGTTCATGATTTGCAGCATTTTGTTTGAAACTGAGCACTTCTGCGAACTTTGGAAGCCAATCTTAGCCAATCAGGATGGAGTCTGAGAAATCTGAAAGACCCGTTTCGTTGAATGGCTCTAGAGAGACTGTGTACCAATTTTGGAAGCCAATCTTAGCCAATCTCCGCCAAGACGGACGGAGTGCAAAACATACTCTCTCCCCATGCCTTCGGCCTGGTGGAGACAATAATGGCCATACTTTACTGTCTGGCTACAGTGCCAAATCTTGTGGTAACCAGGCATTGTTGAATAAGTTAAAAGCCACAATCTAACATCATCATTATGAGAAGCTTAATGCATTTATCGTTGACCATTAAATTAAAAAGTGGAATAAAATCTAATTGTGGTAGAAAGACAAATAGCTCTTATTTGGAGATGTAAAATACTGAGTAAAATAGTATTCATATTAATATATTATGGTATGATTGATAAATGCACCTACTCTAAGTAATGGGCTTTACAATGCAAACACTGCTATAAGACACTGTAAAACAGCTGTGCCATGAGGTTTTGGTGTCTCCCCTCTGGCCGACTTTAGAACTGCAGTCCTGCCATGGCCAACTTCACTGACAGTGGGACAAATAAAAGGTCCATACCAGCAGATTCCTGGTATAAACTGTAGACTGTTCATTTATGTTTTGCTATTAAAAAGTTATTAAAATGTTATCAAATATGAATAATTAGGTCAATCATAATGGACCCTTGGGTCAAGGTCATGACTCTGTACAGACCAGTCAAGTTATTCATCACACGTCTCAATAAACCAAACATCAACAATCATCAACAAACAGGTCTCGACAAACGCAGGATATGGGGATGCAGGATGCAGGGGAGGAAGCACACAATTGTCTAGAATGTCCTTTGGTCAAATAGTATATGACCTTTGGTCATATAGTATATGACCTTTGGTCATATAGTATAGTTATGAATGTAAGTAAGAATGAAGTCAGAACCAGCCCTGCATGCCTTCAGCAACAGAGGCACTAATAAGTGACATCAAAGTTGAAAAATCTGCTTACCTCCAGCTTTTAACGTTCTCAGGCGCAGTGGGAAGACAGCTGTGAGGATACAGTATGCTGCTCTGTCACTAATCAGCACCACAGGGCACAGAAATACTGTACATCCTTTGTTTTTTAAATTACTTGCAAATTAAATATGCCACCCAAAGGAAAAACTAATTCTGCTTCTCAGGGGAATTAGGTAGAAGAAGTCAAGAGATCCAAAAAGGGACTCTGCTAGCTATAATAACCTATACTGTACAGGGAAACCTTACTGTACCAAAACTTTGCATACTGAAATCCAGACCTTGCAAGATAAGAAATGCTAAACAGTCATCCAAGAAGGAAAGAAGAGCTCCCAAAGAGGCGTGTCACGGTGTCACATTATTGTTTCCCTGCTTTCATTGAAATGATTCTGCATACTTTCGAAATTACACCGTCATCTTCCAAGTTCCAATATCTATAGTTTATTTACCCAGTAAAACACCAAATGTTCATCTAACTCAGAGAGTGCACAAACGCAAATGGACCCGTTAAAGGTCCATTCGGTTACATTTGTACACTCACCGAGCTACAAATGGATACATTAACACTGAGGATTTACTGTGTATGGTGGTTTAAATCTGGGATTCGGTAGCTTGCACCATCTCTATGTTTGTCTCTGAGTCTGAAATATATTTAGGATGGTGTTAGGTCACTGGCTACGACATAAAGTTAGTTTCTGATATACAGTAAGCACTTAAACTGACTATGAACAGCTGACATGTTCAACGAAATGTGAAAATTGAACGTTAAACAGAAATAGCATTATCTTTTGAAAGTAAGGAGGTATTCCATACTTAACGAAAGCTTCAGTGAAAACAAATGAATATAGCTTACAGTATATACTGTATATTAATTTGTAATGGACTTATTGACTGTAGATCACTAGGTCTAGGGTGTTTTAACGTCACCCGACAACATGTACCGTACCATCAAACAAAGTCCTCGAGATCATCATACAACGAGAAAAAAGATTATGTCACTCATAAATGGGAGATTTCTCCAGTGGTGATTATTACCCATATCATTGAGACAGACTGAGAGAAGCGAGTTGTGTGTCAGTGGACCTTTGAGCTTCCTAAATGACAGGAGATAGAGGGATTTGTGCGAGAGCTTCAATCTCTCACTCCCAGCTGGCCAAAGCTGGCCTTTAGGAAAAGCCTGAGATGTGTGTGTGCACAGTAAATCCTCAGAGTTAATTCATTTGTAGCTCAGAAAGAGTATTACCACAATGCTATGATCCCACACTCAGGATTTTACAGTGTGAAAATATTGATGGACAGAATGCAGACAGCTCATGCTTGAATTTGCTGGAAATAAATGTCTGATTTATATTCAATGTATTTCTCTCTCTCTCTCTCTCTCTCTCTCTCTCTCTCTCTCTCTCTCTCTCTCTCTCTCTCTCTCTCTCTCTCTCTCTCTCTCTTTTCTCTCACGGGCTTGCCTAGCCTACTCATGTGTATTTTATACATACAATTACCTGTTCATGCATAATGATTTGTCTTCCAGACTGAGGTTTGACTTTTCAGTTAGCAGCTCAGCTCTGCACACTTCAACATCCACCATGATAACACCAAGTCTACTGTATAAATGCAATTATATCCCACGTGGGCAACATACGGCCCAAGGGTCGAACCCGGCACCATCTCAATCTGGCCCGCGACATCCACAAAACAAAACAAAACAACCCCCGAAAAAACGAAATGATAAAAGGCAGCATTATGTAAATGTATTACAAGCAAAATATATTCAACTTCATTCCAATTTAAACATATTAATTTACCATTTGAGTGAATACAGTACTGTCATTCCATTTATTCAGATATACTCAAATTGTAAATATTAAATTGTGAAACTGTCTGCCTTGAGTCTGTAAATCGGAGATTGTACAAATGCAACCAAATAGTCCTATACCCTCTGAGTTAAAGCTGTGGATTCTGTGTAGATTGGAGTCCCATGAGATAACAACCCTGTATCAAATGTGGGTCTTTAACTCCTTATAATGAAAAAGGTAGAGAATCACTGGCCTATATTACAACCAAGAACTGGTGTTAACGCCCAAAGGGCGGTGAAATTCTAGTATGATACGCTCCATGATTTGACCCATCCAGCAGGGTGATGCATGTACATCATTTATTCTATCATAGGCAGTGAATTGAGGCACGCACGCACCCAGCACACACACACACACACACACACACACACACACACACACACACACACACACACACACACACACACACACACTACAGCTGGGTGCTGGAGATTTGAGGGTTTGTTGACAGTAAAGCCAAAATATAAAATTATTCATATTACATAAACACAGACCATCTCATCTACCACGTCAACAATGGCTTAGTTGGATGGGAGACAAGTTGATTGTAAAGAAACATATTTCAAACCAAGTGTCATGAAGTATGTAGGCCTACTACTGGTAATTGTTCTAGCACCAATTATTGGGAATATCAATGTTCAGATATGGATCATTGTGACTTAATTTTAGGTAGGATAGTATAAAATAAAATACATTTGAATTTTAAACCTATACCTTTCGTGTATACATGCCCAAATAGGTGTGCCAGTTTGAAAGTGGTAAAAGTATGTTTTCATGGTATAGAATTATAGAATTACGCATTTAGTAAATGACAAAATACAAGATGATAACATATATCTGTTATCATCTTGCATGCCTCTATATGTCATGTTTAATAATAACATATATCCATACACCCTGTTAGACATTGAAACATTCATATTTTGTTATGATATAATTTCTAAGATTAATATAAAGCACTGTGTAACAGTGCTTTATATTAATTCTAGAAAATATATCATAACAAAATTGGGGGAACAAATAGACTTGCAACATTGTTCTTTTCAAGGCCACACAAGCACAGCCACATGTCATTAGAGTCTAATGACATGTGGCTGTGCTTGTGTCTCTGTCTAATGATTAGACAGAGACATCACATAACTCGTCAAGGAAGGAATCCAAACTGATATTGTCATTGTTGGGTGAAAAACCGTTCCTTTTTTATTATTAGACCTATTTATAAAGATATACACCGGTATTTATAGTGAAAATAGCCGATCTTGTAGATTGCCTAATTTCACCAGTTGAGACACTCTTGTATGGCATTGATTTCAGAAACAAAGTTTAAAGTTCAAACATGGAGAGGAGATGCAACAATTCTGCCTGACAGCAACGATGTTGACCCACTATCTTCCACCCCCCTAGAATTCAACAAATGCTGGCGCTGACATGTGAGCCTAAGGAGCCCAAGAATCTAATCCGATCAAGGTCCTGAACACCCTACCTGGAACGTGTGAATCTCCTGGAACTCCTGGAATCACCTGGAACGTGTGAAGGCAGATTTCATATGGCAGTATGTGAGCCGCATATAACTTCACTGCAACCAGTTTCTGCGAGGGTCTATCTGCGTGTGACAGACCGTGGATTGAGTCTAAACTTGCCGCATGGGTTACACAAGGCGGGGTTGACGGGTGGAGAGACTTCATACAAGAGGGAAACACAGGCATAGTCAACCTGGACATCGACCAACTGTAGGCTCAGTGGGCAGCCATGCGGGCATAATTGATCACCAAGTGAAAAGTGCTGATGACAGGCCCGGGAGAGACAGTAATCAACTGAGTTTTTCGGGCCAAAACTATGGTTCTGAAACCTTGGTTCGGAAATATGGTAAAAACTAGCGGACACAAGAAATGGACGTGGTAGAGACACGGTTGAGATGGAGCAGCTCACATCTCAACTAGAAAAAGTGCCCCTCGGGGCACAAGTCTCCACCAGGATAATAGCATTTGTGATGTTTGGACAAAAGGTGTAGGAGTAATATATGAAAAGTCTAACAGATCTGTGTTGAACACGTGACTATAGAGATAGTGTATACCGATTTGCGTGATGTATGGATAAAATCTGTGCGAGTAACATAAAGAAAAATATAAAAGGTGGGTGCGCTATAACAGGCAGATGTGAAAAATGTAGGGCAAAGGTTTCCTTCGCCTCTAGGGAGTGCGCAAACAACGGTGCAGTTATAGGTAAAACAGGAATTGGCCTGTTCTAGCGTGACCATGAGGCTAATTTGAAAATGTTTAAGTGGCATTTCTTCCTCTGCCTAGTGGGAACGCTGTGTTAAGATTTGAGGTATTTTGTTCAAAACAGACCAGTCCTGCAAACTTTGGAAGGCAATCTTAGCCAATGGGGATGGAATATGGGGAAGCGGACAGATCCGTGTTGATCACATGACTATAGAGATTGTGTATACCGATTTGCGTGATGTATGGATAAAATGTGTACGAGTAATCTACAGAAATGTGTTTAGCAAAAGTCGGCCTCATGGTGGAGCTATAACAGCCTGTTGTGGAACCTTTGGGGCAGAGGTTCGTCGTTGGCATCCAGGGAGTGTATGTGTAAAGTTTGGCATCGGCCGGGCCAACGGTGCCAGAGATTAGCTGTACACGGATGGACGGACACACACATGTACGGACACATGGACGGACGGAGTGCAAAACATACTCTCTCACCATGCCTTCGGCCTGGTGGAGACAATAAGTCAGAAGCCCAGTCAATTCAGATCTTGCCCAGTCTAGCTTCTGAAAGACGTGGGCGAAGAAAAAAGTAAAACAACAAATGATACATTTGGCAGCCCCTCACCCCTGTGCATGCAAATGTCTGTTGTAGCCAACCACACTACCACAGCAAGCCGCCTCTGTTTTAAATGCCCCCATTATCAAGTCGGCAAAACCGGATACACCTATCAGCCAGAGTTGCACGTCCCCCCTCCCCCACACACATCTTCCCCCAACCTGCCCCCCCTGCAATTCTAATTGGCCCAGTCAAAAATGTTAACCATTCTACACGCCTGCAATAAGTATTGTAAATTAACATTTCCATTACCTATTAGGTAAGTAACCTTTTAATAACTGGAATATTGAGTGGAGGGTATATTATGTGGACATATTATGTGCAAAAAATATGACACACATATACAAACAAACGTAAGTTGATGCAAGCTACCGGTACTTGTAACTTCTTGATAAACCCAACCCAGTGTATGACTTAAAATAATGTTGATAAGCAAGTGTTTTATGAATAAATCACATAATTTCATAACATGACATTTAATGACATACTGTAGGAGAAAACTCCTAAAAGGAAGAACCAAATAGCAGTTGGACAAAGAAGGAAAGCCAATTTGACAAAGAAGTGAAGCCAATTTGGATTCCCAAGGACAGGCAGAATTACGGGCAGAGAGCTAGAATTATTTATGAAACAGATGTTTAATTCAAACCGGTGATCTGGACTCAGGGTCAGTTTTGATAGGTCTGAGTATCTTGTACAGCCCCCCAGCCCCCACCCATCCAGACACACACACACACACACACACAGGTGCGCACATGCACGCACGCACGCAGGCACGCAGGCACACAGGCACGCACGCACGCACGCACGCACGCACGCACGCACGCACGCACGCACGCACGCACGCACACACACACACACACACACACACACACACACACACACACACAGCCCGCTTGCCTATCTCTGTTTCTGCTTGGCACCAAATTATAGTGGGCAGGGATTCAGAGCACAACCAAGAAATGAGAGAGAGTGAGAAGAACAAAGCACTTCTTATCTTAATTAGATCTGTGGCACCTGAAATTGTATTATGGAACACTAAAAATTAAATATCCCTTATTTTTGTAGGATTACTGCTTAGAATCAGTAAAATGAATATCTAACAACTAGAATTGTCGAATTTCCCTCAATGTCTAACATAAAAACCTACATTTTGCTGAAAGAATACAAAAGGCATATTATATTCCTTAATATAATATTTATTTGACATGCAGGGGCAGGCAATGGCAGCTTTTATGAGGAATAATGAAAAGTCTTGTCTTGTCTGTCACATCACATGCAAAAGCAGAGATGTTTCTGTGGCTATACCAAGGTGTGGGGGACTCTTTTTAACCGGCCCACATGTGCGTTCCTCTGCCATGCGTCTGCGCAGACAGCATTACATTCACATAGAACCGCAGTATTTTTGATTAATTGTTAACTGTTACGTAAAATTGAAGAATTTCTTAATGATTGATTAACCGATTAACAATTAACATCCCTACTAACAACTCAAAGTGTTGGGGTGCCCTGATGAACACACACCACATGTAAATACTAAGGCTATGGTCCTCCCTGAAACTGGCCCTGCCGGTTCAAATCCGACCTGAGGCTCATTGCTGCTCCACTATCTTCCTGCAGTCTCCCTGTTACTGTCACCAAAATAAATGCAAGCGTCTACCATAGTTTTAGCCTTAGTTTCTCCAGAGGAGAGTTTTCAGTTAAATAAATTATAACTGGGATCTGGCTGGGCCTGTCATTCTAACCGAGGAGGCACATCATTAAAATGGAATGGCAGGTATGTGTTTCCCATAATTATTATTTGGGACAGCAGCAGGAGGTGTACGTAAGGCTCCTAACTGCCCCACACACAGCTGTCCGTCAATTGGGGTGTCAACTTGCTTTAAAATAATCAATCACTCTACACTTTAACCCTGATCTCACAGAACTTTGTCTCTGTACTTCAGCATAGTGTGATCTTCCATGTAACCAACAAGGGTGAAAAAGAGGTATTTAACAAACAGGATTGCCGTTTGCCAGTCTGTCCAATCGTGCCCAAGAGAGACGGCAATTCAGAGGCAGCGACTCATGGAGACGTAGGGCAGCAATGGGGTTGAAAAGCGGGCTGGGATATGACAAACATCCAATTCCACACTTCAATGCACATGCATCAGCTCAAACACCTTTTACAAAGAATATTGCATGCCATGAAATACCACCGCATTCTCATAGACTACAGTGCGATCAATACAACTGGAAAAACAGCACAATATCACCGACATTCATAGCAACAGTGCATATATTTAGCCGTTGCTTGTCCTATGACATAGCCATGGTCTGACACCCAATCTCGGCACTCAAAGCCACGACGGAAACTCAAAAAGAGCCTAAAAATAACTGTCTCAAGTGACAAAAGACTGGGAGCCATGACTCAAGGAAGGATGACCTAAAATGCTAGGTATTTCAACTCTATGCCAATCACAACTTAACCCACATCGACATCGGTCCCTCCCTGCCTTGCTGAATAAGGACTGAAGTAATACATAACTTCATTAAGCTTTAAAATACGTTTCCAAAAGGTGCTGCTGGCTAAAGCTGGAAGTGGCTGTAAAATGGTTTGAGTGACCTATGACGCTATGGCTATAATATCTAACTACATGTCTGTGATGGTATTTCTGTGACAACACTGTATGCAATGCACATATAGATGACGATGTGTTGGAAAGAAAGTAGATGAGAAGACAAAATTAGGCCATAGCCATAGTATACAGTGCATGTACACAAACAGAAGGATATGTCCTAATTTTATTGCATTATTCTCATATCAATATAGCTTCTACAATCAATAGATTATATTTTTTTGCCTTGTGTATCTGCTTTATGTATACTGCTGCACAGTGAAATCCTTAGTGTCTCTCCATAACCTCCAAGGCCACAGTGGTACAGTATTTAATTCAAGGCCGGTTGAATTTTCAGAGATCTGAAGTCTATAAGTCACTTCCCCTGAATGTACAGGATCTGTACAAATGTATGAGAAACAGCACATACTGTACATGCAAACTACAAGCAGCTAAAGGTTGCTCACAGGACTGACAACCTTTCTCAGACTTGAGTCACAAGACAGCGCATTAGTTGACGTCATTAGCAGTGCAACACTAAACACACATGCGTAACTATGCTACCGGTAAGTGCACAGAGCTTAATTAACATTCAATGTGTCACATTGGTTCACGCCAGGCTACACTGGTCTCCATAATTAAGTGTAAGCATTTCAAATCATGAAATTAGAAGGTACTAGAGCGGTGCCTGTTGGACCCTCTACAGTGGTGCCCGTTGGGCACTGGCCTACTTGGAACGATGCAAGTTGGAAATGCATGCCCGACCCAGATATTATGTCTGTGTCCCTTTTATGCCCATATATGGAGTTCTTTGTCAGGCATGCCCAAATATGGAGTCTATGTAGATTAGAGTTTGTCTCTTCATCTTGAGCAAGAATACGCAGATATGGACACTGGGCAGGGGCCCTGCCCAAATATGGAGTGGTGTGATGTCAGAACAGGCCAGCTCCATATATGGACCCTGGGCAGGGACCCTGTCCAGATGTTAGAACAGGCCAGCTTATGGAGTTCTGTGTCAGGCATGCCCAAATATGGATTGTTGTGATGTCAGAACAGTCCAGCTCCATATATGGACACTGGGCAGGGGCCATGTCCAGAGCCCGGGCAGAGGCCTTTTGTGGCGGTTCTGGACAACCGTGGGTCCGCCCGACTCGACACCGGGCACTGAACTCCCTGTGTTCCTGTGTGGAACGTGTGTGTCGAATTTGAAGTCGGTGGGGCGAACCGTTCCCGAGTTACATGGATTACACACGGACAGACGTACAGGCATACAGACAGAGACTTGGTGCATTTATTGATTCATTTCTGCACACATTTGGTGAATATGAGCATAGTAATGTTTGTTCCCTTTTCGTAATACTTTCTATGAAGCCATATATAATGCTTTATAATAGTATAATATATTATATCACTACTATTACTACCTATTAATTCTAGTTATAGTTACGTGCACTGATACATATTCCTAATTCTTTATAACAATAATCATGACACATTATGAAGAAATGTATAGTATGTGTATTGTGTATGTGTATAATACATTATGGTTCATCTACTTCATAGAAAGTGTTTTAATATTGATTTGATAATAGCTTAGCAATAGAGTTGTGGTGAAGTGTACTCATGGATGGACTATGGTGTTGCTACTAAAGAAATACTATCCATGTATTGTGGATAGGAGGTCATATGAATGTCTAATGTACACTTTTACCAATGTTATACATTTTTAACAGTTGTTCCTGACCTCTATCCCAGGAAACAGAGTTTAGGCAAATTTATTCTATTTTGCCTGCAGCAGTCACGCTCTCAAGGGGGTCAATGTTATGTCAGTTCAAACAAACAATATTTGTCAATCCATAATAACTCTTGCCATGTGGTCTCTATTGACACCAGACTGCCATGCTGTGGCGGAAACCAGCTATTGCAACATTGAATTGCTTACAGAAATTGGTTTAAGATACAGATTAGCATTTTTCAAGATTATCGTAAAAAGCAGAAGATTCTCATTCTAGGTACTGGTATGCCTAATAAAGTGAATTGCAGTGCATCATGTCGAGCATGTAAGGCCCCCTGCAGCCATTCACCACTTCCAACCGGGCATCCCTATTTTGGCCATGTCATTATAATGTGAACATTGTCAGAGATAGTGAAAATAGTAGACCTACAAGCTCACAATAAGCTGTGATATTGTATATACTGTAGGGCTTAAGTGGCTATGACGTTTTATTTTTCTCCATGGACTACACTGTATTTCAAACCCATTCCTCATAACAAAATGGAATGCAAATATGGACTGAGCACTGTGGGATGTGCCAAGAGGAGTGAAAGATGTCAATCTAAAAGGCTGATTATGCTTTACGTGCATGGGCCATTAAACACAAATGCTGACCCTGCATACATCACAATATTATAATAGTCACTGACATCTTGTCATTCAGACTGTTCATAATACTGGAACATTATGGCTCCCAAATTATGATGTATGTCTGTATTCCGCCAGAATGCCTTTCTCAATTTAAATAAATAACGAGAGGTTGTTTTTTTAAAACGAACAGTAGAAACATCTAAGAAGAATTTACAATTTAGTCATTTAGCAGAGTAGAGTAGAATACATTGCACATTGTACAAAACGTTAGCTATTAAGTACACTGAATAAATCATGTTCTCAGTTGGCTATAACTACAGAACTACAAAGAAATGTCTGTTAACAAGATCTTTACTGATTAGCTACAGTACAAAAAAAACATTACTATAAACGACCAACATGCACAGCCTTCAGTGGACATGATCGTTACACATTGGAGAGGAATCGTGAAGGCCACCAGTACATGACAGCGAGACAAAGTATTATGATGCTACATTTTCATTCAAATCCTACACAAAATGGACAGAATGCATACTCAATGGAACAAATCAAAATCAATGCAAAACAACTCTAATGTACCTCTTCAACTGCCACTTTGATAAGCATATTGATTAGACACCGCAGCAAGACCCTGGTCCTTAGGCTATAGCAAAACATTCTCTAGGTGTTTACCTCAATCAATCAAGCAGAATTGCAGATATGCATGTGCGTCAAGCACGCATGCATGCACGCGCACTCTCACACACACACACACACACACACACACACACACACACACACACACACACACACACACACACACGCACATGCACGGACGCACATGCACGGACGCACACACACACACACACACACACACACACACACAGCTACTTGTATACTTGTGAGGACTTTTTACAACCATTCGATAAGCTCTACCCCTAACCATTACCAATACATAACCTTATTCTTAAACTCAACCTACTATAATTCTAATTCTAAGAATAACATTAAACCTAAAGTCCTAACCCAAAAGCATCATCTTGAAAAGTGAGGACCAGCAAAAGGGCCACTGTTGTGTAGAGTTTGAGTGACACTTGAGTACATGCATGCAGGATTGTGAGGATTTCCTAGAGTTAAATGATTATGAAAACATGGAGATATGTTTTGCCAAAGGGACTTTTGTTGTGGCCAGATTTTATTTGTCAAGCTTGGGAGAGAAGACAGAGTATTCTGTATAACTCTGGGCTGTAATGCAATGGATTATGATTGTGATTATGATCATGAATATAATGTAAACATGCTGTAAATGAATATAATGTAAACATGCTGTAAACGCAAATGTGAAATGGTGTCTTATAAAACCCATGAGGGTTGGGCACTTTGTGTGCAGGACACGGAAATAAATAATCAATCAATCAATCAATCATGCATGCACTCACACACCTGCACACGCACGCACGCATACACCTGTGCGCGCACGTGCACACACACACACACACACACACACACACACACACACACACACACACACACACACACACACACACACACACACACACACACGATGACCTACGTAAGTCAGACAGAAAACGTACTCACAGTTGTGGAACTGCTGTTGATTTGACACTCTTCCCTCCTAACTCTGTGAACACCGAAACTCCTTTAATCCAGCTCTATTAGAAGTTCCTCCTTAGATGTGCTGGTCGATAGGATAGGGAGATGAGAGCGGTTGCTACTGACTCTGGTCCATCTCTTGATTGAATTTCCACTGAAGGGTGAATTGTATCACCTTGCTCCAGGTAGGCTACACCAACTACAGGAGGGGGAGGAGGAGGAGGACACAGGTCACTGCATTGGACAGGTTTCCACTTTCTATGAAGTCTCTCTAGGGCCTCTGTTAGTGCATCTACAGTATCACGTGTCGAGAAATGGTACAGTCTCAGAACAAAGGCTCTTTATCACGTTCTAAAGAAAGCTATTGTGGATGTCTCTTCACACAACATGTACATAAGTGGTCCGATACAGTAGCACAACTGTCAGTAAAAAAAGAAGGCTGAATTTTATCATTATTAGATCGTTATAAAATTGAAATGAATAAAAAATAAACATAAATAAATACAAATTAGTAAAGAGAACAAAATAAAATCCCAATGACAGATATATTGTACAGTATGGGCTCCATCTTACGACCACCCTTATCCCTAAACTTATTTGCCATTTTTTACTATTTTGAAAATCATTTTAAAATAGTTCAACTAGCCGATCTACATCGACACGCTGTGAGCTTGTAGATCAGCTATTTGAACTATTTTAAAAGGCTTTTTAAAATAGTAAGAAATTGCAAATTTAGGGATAAGGCTTAAGGGGTGGCGCAAGATATAGCCCTATATATAGTGGGAAGTGTTGAATGAAGGACACCAGATATTCCCTGTTCACCTGAGAGGAATGCATAATTCAACATAGGCCAGAGCAGAGTGTCACATGGAGCCTGATCCAGATTACAATGTAGCAGGATCTCCCATCCAGAGCGACAAAGTGCAAGATCAGAGCAAATGGCAAGAGATCCCTAGTCAACAAATGACAGGGTAAATAGTCACATAAGTAGCTACCAGTTGAACATCAAACCTATCATCTGTCTAAATGGCAAGCAATCTGATCCTTCATCCATTCACAGCCATCAGGTTTACACTGACAGAGATGAAACAACTGACAGCATATTCTGCATGATTATCTCAGCTAGGTATTTCACTGACATTAAAAGAGATCTTAATGTCGACTAGACAATTTCATCCCTCAAATGTGTGTGAAAGGGAGAAATGTTTTAAGTATCTATTTTTTGTTTTCTTCCATACAGAAGATTTTTTTTCTCTTTATTTTACCATTATGTTTTTTATAATGTATACAGTACCTGTGCAAATAAACTAAAGTAAAATGCAACATTCTATTATGTGCACACACAAAACAAATGAGTAAAACTATTTATACATAATATTCCTATTCTTTTATTTACATGCCAGTAGCTAAACAGAAAATGAATATGTTCTGTAGTAAAGGTGTTTAAGCTCTCTGGGTACCTGGATCCCATTTCTTTACAGTGTTTACATAGTTTCCAGTACAAGCTACAGTTTCAGAAAAAGTTTTTCCGCTTATTAACTATCTCATTAATTAATTGTGTGTGCTTTGAGAGTATGAGTATTCAGTACTCAGTATTATTAAACAGACTCTCTCAATCTCTCATACAATTGACAAATTACCAACCAGCACCACCTTGAGGAAGATAGGAGGAAATTCATTAACACATTTAAATTGCTGATATCAACTGGCCATCTGACTTAAGTAGTTATACTGTAGGAGGTTACAGTGACCATCCTAAAATTTTGATTTTGTCTGACAGTATTACAGTAATGGAGAAAACATTACTTTATGCCACAGAGACCTCGTCAAAGAATAAGCCTACTGAATTTGTGTCACCACTACCATTAGTGACAAGCATGCCTACTTGAATAGCGACTTCATAAAGTACTTAACTTAACTGAAATAAATTCAAAATCCTCATCATTGGTCTAGGTGCCCTCGCCCGCTCCACCCATAACATTCCCTCCCTGAACATTGATGGCACCATTGCCACCCCCTCCACCACAGTCTGCAACCTTGGGGCAGTATTATGCGTGTCTTAAGTAGCAGGTCTTATGACTTAACTTAAGACCTGGAGGCGTGGTAAATGCTGTTTGGCCACTCAGAATAGCCAAATGGCATTGATCACGCCTCCAGGTCTTAAGTTAAGTAATAAGACATGGTACTTAAGACACGCATAATACTGCCCCAATTGGTGTCATCCTTGACCCCACTCTCTCTTTCCAGTCCCATGTCAACCAAATAACCAAAACAGCCTTCTTTCACCTCCGAAACATTGCCTGCCTCCATCCCACATATCCCAAAGTGCTGCAGAGACACTCAGGCATGCCTTCATCACATCCAGAATCTACTACTACAATAGGCTCCTTTACGGTGCCATCGCCAAAGTTCTCAAGAAACTCTGCTGCTCGCCTCCTCACCAGAACCGGATCCGGAGACCACGTCACCCCAGTCCTCCATGACAGTAGTTAGTGGCAGCGGTGGCCGAACGGTTTGCGGAGCGGTCTTGATACCGGAAGGTCGCCAGTTCGTATCCCGGACCGGCACGTTAAAATTACCACCGCTGAAGTGCCCTTGAGCAAGGCATTGAACCACTACCATGAAATGTTCTATGAGCAGGGCCTGGCTGTAAACAAGTATCTGATGCTTAGTCCAGTTACCCTGGGTAAATATAGTAACTTTGCTTTGACCTTCACTGGCAAGTCTGGCAGTGGCTCCCAGAGTCCCAGTAACACAAAGAATTCACTTCTAAATGCTCCTCACCACCTTAAGGCACTACACAACCTGGCTCCCCCTTCTGACCTCCTCCAGCCACATGTCCTGTCCTGTTCCCTCACCCTCAAATCCAGTGAGGCCGGCCCAGAGCCATCTATAGAAGAGTCACGATATTGAGGGGGCAGAAACCGAGCTCGAGCTCGAGCGCTTTTCATGCAGCCTGGAGAGGGACAAGCTGGAGTTTGAAATACATTGTTTTCAACGAGGACGGCGCAAATAAGAGCAATTTTAGGCATGTGTGCAACATGCCAACTGATTTAAAGTATTGTACAGTAACAACTAATGTCTTTATAATGTTTATGTTGTACGATTACTACAAAACAATCTAAAATAAAGGGATTTAAGATCATTAAAGGCTGTTGCCTGGGTCCAATGCATTTCTGCCTACTTTCGGTCCAGGACTTGTCCCTATTTGTTGTCCCCCTTCTCAATAGAAGTCTATGTAGGAGAGCCGTCATTGGACTGGCCCCATGAAGTGAACAGAGTTTTCGTAACTCTGTCTTACTCTATGGCAAGTCCCCAAGAAGATCAGGCACCGAATCTGGGGCGACAGGCCCTTCTCTGTCTGCCGCCTCCCTCTGGAATGCATCCTCAAATGCATCAGAGATGCCCCCTCCCTCCCTCCCTCCCTACCTTAGCTGACTTTGCATCAACTCCTGTTTTTAGTGTTTTAGTGCTTTTTTCTTTTTTCCCTGTTCTTTTTGAGTGGTGCAACCACTCCATTACGGAGCTATGTTTGTCCCTGGGTCCCTGCCTGGGTCCGTCTGTCCGAGCACGAAAATCCCACACACAGTAACTCTGTCATTTCTCAACCATTCCGGACGCAGGGCGGCTCGCCAGAACCGGCCTGATCACCTGGGCACGTTCATGTGGGTCTGGAAGTTCCGGGGACCCCCCGAGGACCCCCACACGGAGTTGCACCACTCACTTCACACGGGTGTGATTTTTCCTGATAAAGTAGTTTTTTTTTTACTTGCCCTCTCCCCCACACACACACTTGTAAAGCGAGTTTGAGTAGGCCTACTCAGAAAAGCACTAAATTGAAGGTAGGCCTATTATTATTATTATAGTAGTACATTTATTTTAATTTTACATATATCATAAATGTCAAATTAGGAAATTATTAGATAGTTAAAGGTGCTGAGTGCATAAAACAAGTGTTAAATAGCTCATAGGCCTATTCTGATAGCAAATGCTGCTAAAATCCTCTCCAGCATTTTCTGGTCGGGATACCAATTTCAAGCAATTTGATCCAATCAGGTGATTGAATACATGCAGGATACAGAATACACAACAGGAACACTATCAAGTTGAAGCTTATTATAAATGGGTCCAATCTTCTGATTGGATGAAATTACAACCCTGGAAGCCTGGAAAACTCTAGGCTATAAGCAAGCAATGACTGTTATCAGAATTGTTGCTTTAACAAAAGAAAGCACCTTTAAATCTACAGGAATTGCAGGAATTAAAAGAATGCAAGTCTATCATTGACTGCACATTGCGTGGTGCGATTGTGCACACTATGGCCCTATAATTGGTGTGAAACAAGTCACATTAATCGCCACAAAACCAGCTAGACACTAGCTGTAGGCTGTAGCATCATCTACTGTTCATTACTGAGAAGCACAGGATAATCATTCCCAAGTTCCCAACCAAAATGTATCAACATTCAACAGTCAGTGAAACATGTGGTGCACAAACACTCACATTTTACCTGAACAACCTCCAGATCTGGCCTGGCCTAGCTAGGCCTACTAATTTGATTTAATTAATTAACATTAACAACAAACTATAGCGCTAAATTAAGCATATACAGTAAAGGCAAAGCGCCTAGCCGTCTTCATTCAGGCCGTTCATGCTCACCTCATTGTGACCTGCTGAGTGCTGACGCAAGGTTAGGGGTTCTTTGAAATCGAAACCGTATTTCTGAACCAGTAGATGGCACATTTTGAGGACAGGCCTATCCTAAATTTTAGTCGATATTCCCAGTTCCCACCAGATGGCAGCCTGCATCTGGATACGATATCAATTCATAGCCTAACTGTAGGTCTTGTCTCGACTCCCGGACCCAGACACTGAATTGCAAAATGGACTTTTGCTTAATGGACCACTTCACCACTTTTCAATTCATATAATAGGTGCTCAATAATAATCATGGTAAAATGGCACACATTTTTTTCTACTCAGTCTGTGTCTCATAGGAGGGCTGTCGCTGTGGGCAGTTCAGAAACCCGTCCACCAGTGACATCATCATTATAGGCAGATATATTTTTAAACAAGATTTTTTTACAAAAATGTTTAGATTTTTATTATCGTGAGAACGATAGCTTCCATTAGGCATTGCAACTTGTTAGGATTAGAAAAAGCCTGCAGTTTCTATTTGGATTCCCCATTAGTCTAGTAGCCAGTCCATAGAGCCCCATTGTGAACCCGGACATGTTGAGTAGCCTACACCAAGGTTTTATGTTAAAAATGTTGCCGGATGCTAACTTGCATATGTTGAGCAATTTTCATTAACAACCTATAGAAGGCAAAATATTCAAAATGTCATCATGCTTTATGTAGCATGTGATGTGTCAATTAAACTACGGGGTTTTCATTATGCTGAATCCATTTCAAACATTAGTTTTGCAAAAAAAAACACTCATTGGGCTAAAAACGGTCAATGCCGTCATCACAAATGTGATGATGTCAGCACATTTGGGCAAGTGGGCATGGCCGTTTTAGTTTTGCAAAACTAATGCTTGGAATGGATTCAGCATCATGAAAACCCCCTAGTTTGACACATCACATGCTAGATAAAGCATGATGGAATTTTTAATATTTTGCCTTCTATAGGTTGTTAATGGTATAGTCACATATTATGCCAATTATGAAAGTTTTTACATGCTGGGGACCCATACTAAACATTTCTAACATAAAACGTTGGTGTACTCAACATGTCCGGGTTCACATTCTGGCTACTATGTCACTTATTATTATGTTATTAGTGAGGAGTCAGGACTCAGGACCTATTATATGAAGAGAGGTTGAAAAGTGGTGAAGTGGTCCTTTAAGCCTTAAAACAGCCAAAATGAAATTGTAGAGAAAAAGTGAGGAGGGGAAGGCTACAAGATCCTATACGTATTGTATAAAAGGCAATGCTGCAAGCATGGTCAACTCAATTGGATGCTCTGATGATTCATCAGCCTCACTCACTCACGGCTCTTCATCAGTGATGAAGAGCCGTGAGTGAGGCTCGAAACGTCAAATGTCATGACTCATGTTCACGATCACGACCACATGGTGGCCTAATGTAAGGAACCTTAAATACATCTTTAAGCTTTGGAGCTTAGGCTACTTCAGTGTGCGGACTTTATATTTTTTTCACCTGGCATTTAGTTAGTGGATGTGCGTGCTCTATTGTATTTTTCTGCAAGTGCAACCAATTAAAAAAACATTATAGCCTAACCATATGCCGGGTAATGCCGCGCTTTTTTATATAAACAACTCAGCCATGTGACATGTCGCCTCATTAATGCAAGATGTGCTAAGAAGAAGTAATTCAAATAATGTCGCCTACCTAATAGCCTATACCTATAATAGCTAGCTCTGGTCCATGGCAAGAGTAAGGCTATGGACCATGCTATATACCTAATAGCCTATATTGATCCAAATTAAGCCCACCCCACCTAAATCGCACTCGCACGTCGATGATGCCGTGAGAGTTGCATGTACCTAATCCTACAGTAGGCAATATATGCAGCTGGTTCATAATTGGACAGAGTCGGTCACGTTGTCAGTGAAGCTGTCACAGCGATGCTGCACCATTGTTCCCTCAGCAGCAGCAGCCGGAAGAAGCGTCTCTGTAGCGGCACTGTAGATGCGACAATTGTGCCGGGTAGTCAAATCCTAATTGCGGACCTTTTGCCAAATTCTAATAATGCGTTATTCTGACAAAGGAGATTTTGATGTAAATGAAAAGTGTTTAATAGTCTGGAGAGAAATCTGAAGTCTCGATGTGTCTTAATTTGAACGGGCACTGGTTAGGCAGGCTACTGATGATACACGAAATGAACGGTAAGTGGCGAATATATAGCCTATTTCATAAATAGACATTGTTTCATCAAAATGCATATAGTGCAACTGCAAACACGTGGTCATAGACGAATGCTAGTGTAGTAGGCCTATTTTTCGGGGTGTTGTAATTATCTTTCTTGCATTAACATATATCTTAGTCACTTGACACTAGCGACTTATGTCCTTTTCTCAAACTCTCTCTTAGTTATAGTAACCCTCCAACAGTCATGCACCCAGTGCTGATATATGTCCAACAAAGTGCTCATTGGGCATTGATGCAGATGCATTTTTTCTATACTTGTCCAAGGATTTCATTTTGTTGATCAAGCACTATATTCTCACAAATGCCTCTTGAGAATTCTACACCAGTGTGTGTGTGTGTGTGTGTGTGTGTGTGTGTGTGTGTGTGTGTGTGTGACGCGCGCACACAGTGTGTGCGTGTGTTCGAGAGAGAGAGAGAGAGAGAGAGAGAGAGAGAGCTAGAGAGCTAGAGAGAGTCCTCCTCATATGCCTTTGTGTATTTTAACTGAAGATGCACATGTGCATTCTGTTATGTCATTTGGTATAGAAGCCAACTAGCTATACATTTTGAAACACAATGTGTGTACTGTGGCTGCTTCATGCAGATCCCTCCTGGAGACCAGGCAGCTGTGTCAGGGATAGTGCATGCTCTCCTGCTGCCTGCCTGGCTGGCTGCTGGCTGCTGACTCCCCTGGGGCTGGATAAATCTTCTACAGAGATAGAGACTTAGGAAATGCTCTGTCAATAATCCATGTATCGTGAACTGCACTGATAAAAGACATGTCCCTGATGAAGTTAGCATGTTCCCTTCATTATCATAACAGTACAATGTTGATTACTTCGAGAACAGTGCACGGTTAGGCTATATTCGGCAGGACTTGGTGATATGGACCAAAACAAATCACGATGTTTGTGGACAAAATATCACCATATCGATATTGTGGGGATGACAATTCACACAATATTTACCCAACTAGAACATTGCCCTATGGGGGGTGATCAGGTGTGATCAATTGGCTAATAAAGGGCGAGGTTGCGCATCATTGTGGTGGTGTGGGACGTGTGTGTCAAATGCATGCTCCACCCAGTTATTATGTCTGTGTCCCTTTTATGCCCATATAGAGTTCTTTGTCAGGCATGCCCAAATATGGAGTCTATGCAAATGTCAGAACATCATTGTGATGTCAGAACAGGCCAGCTCCATATATGGAGCCTCTATAGGGACCCTGTCCAGACCTTTTGTGGCGGTTCTGGACAATCGTGGGTCCGACTGACTCAAGGCCTGGCACTGCACTCCCTGTGGTGTGGAACGTGTGTGTCGAATTTGAAGTCAGTGGGGCGAACGGTTCTGGCGCCTTTATAGATAGATGAGATTAAAAATGATAAATAATCATATAATGCTGTATATAATATCAAAATTATGCCCGTGTGAAATTGGCCAAGCGCTCCCACCAACATGTGATTGGTTAGCCGATTTGCTCGTTTACATATGACGTAAGTTTTCCCTTCAATGTCAATGGCGTTTAATGTTTTGATGTTTAATTTACGTCTATAAAAATATAAATATCGGATCGGGAAACATCGGTATCGGCAGATCTCAATCATCAAACGATTGGAATCTGATTGGGAGCATAAAAACGGGATCGGGACATCCCTAGTCAAATTGGCATTTCATATTTGTGTTAGGCCAAAAATCTACAGTACACTATAGATGGATATAGGCCCCTCAATAACTAAGTGGGTAAAGCAGGGCTTGACATTGACAAGTAAATTTCCCATTCACTTGTCCGGACACAAACGTCACTTGTCCGGAGCACGAGCACACACAAATACATTTTAAATTAACTAACTGTAAGTTGGTTTTGGGGAATACATGTTTGAATATTAGTTGAATATTCTCAGTTTACAAGTTAATAGCCCTAGAATGTCTGTGATCTAATCTTCCAAATACACAGATCGTTTCTATGCATGGTTAGCAGACTGACCTCGTCGGCATTTAAACTTGTATCACTGCGTGTGCACTCACCCAATAATAAATTATGGCTTGGAGTCGTTTTGGGGACTAGTTTCATATAGAAAATGTATATTTAGTAAAATACGGACATCATTCTCTCCGGCGAGGGGCCCGGAATGAGTGCAGGACTGAACATATCAAAACTTCCTTTAGGAAGCACAAATGTATGGGCCACATAAAAATAGGTGGTGTGATCAATTACCACCTGTCAATTGTGTGCCCCATACGTTTGTACTTCTCAAACATCAACTGTTCCCTCATATTTTCAGTCCAGGTTTTCCTCGTGAAAAAGTGGTGATATTTTACTTAAACACGTTTTCTGCCAGAACTTTCAAATGGATATGAAACTAGAGCACAATATCTGACTCCAAGTCTTAGGAATTAATTACTGGGTGGGTACAAACGCAGTAGTACACACACACAGTGCTACAAGTTTAAATGCAGACATGGTCAGTCTGCTATAACCATGCATGGATATAGGACCAATCTATTGCTGTGTATTTGGAATACATGAAATGTATGTAAGATCACAGACATTTTAGGGCTATTACCAATATTGGAAAGGTGATTATTTGGAAAGCCAGACAATAAAACAAAAAACCAAGAGTCACTTGTCCAACGGACAAGTAAAACTTTGATGCACTTATTACTTGTCCTAGACAAGCGGACACGCCTTAATGTCAAGCCCTGGGTAAAGGCAAATGCTAGAACAGAGTCATGTAAGTTGAGAAAATTACATCACTTTACTGTAATGCAGCCTTTAAAGGACAACACTTATGTCATATACATTAGAATATCCTTATCAGAGATGAGATCTCACAATATCAATATTGCACAGTCCTAATTATTGGTAGCTGTTAAGTATATACTGTGTCATTGGCTGCAGAAATAACAACAAATATTGTTCTCTTTTGTTACAGAATAGAGAGAGTTTTGGTGCAGCGTAACATCTTTAACTTCAGGTAAGACATTTAATGCCTTGTGTCAAAATCTTGGTCCGTTGTACGGCGGTGTCGCACTCGGAAAATAGCAGATCTAGAAGTTAACGACGCGTTGCAGCTACAACGCCTTGTTTTAAACACCATGGTATGACACTGTCTGTCTTTGTAAAGCACTGATATATTGAATTTGTGACTGGGAGACAGACAGATTTAACAGCTATACAGAGCTGGTTGTGGCACTGCCACAAAAGATCCTCTGATAACAAGATATGATTTGATCTGGATGCAGACAACATTGTTGAGTCAACAAACAGTTCTGGCAATACTCTAGTCATACTGAATTATACTACATAATAGATACCTTTCATATCTCAGTGATAAGAAAAAGACAGCAACCAATGCTAGAATACTCAGGATTTAGAATTTTATGTCAATCTATAATTTATGTCAATATAATGTAAGATATACAGTACTCTTTAATTTTACAAGGAAGTCAATAAAACTCACTTTTCTCCACTGAAAAAGGATCTGATTTTAAGCACTGTTGATGCTGTGCCTTAAATGTTTTAATTGTGGCTGATGACATAAACCATCAATTTAGCATATATCTAATCCCAATGAACTTGGTTATGGAAATCAGAATCAAATTGACAGTTTATAGATAAATAGTTATTCTGCCACTCCATGCAGTAATGTTTGAACATGGTGCAGATACACAGCAAAACAAAGTTAATGTGGAGTCTATTGGAGTTGTAAATGTAATAGATAGATAGATAGATAGATAGATAGATAGATAGATAGATAGATAGATAGATAGATAGATAGATAGATTATACTTTCTGATCAATCATAAAATGTTTACATGGCAAATAGGTCATGTAATTTGATGTCAGTCTCTTTTACTTGGCTAGAGTGGGGAAGCCATGCTGTGCCATTAAAGTGGTGATATTACACACACAAAAAAATCCTGGGTTCATTTTTACAGAGTTAAATGAACATTCTGGATTTTACTATGTATATTTTAATGGGAACTGCCCATAGATCCGAAGTCCCGTTAGTCCGAACATGCACTGCTCCCGTGCTTGCGGTTATGTTTAGGTTAGGATTAGAGATAGGGATAGTAATTTCGGAACAAGGAACCTTCTGACTAACGACACGGCACCATTTGAATATGGCAGCATGTGTCATTATCCAGCACTGGCTTCTTTTGTTGTTCCTCTACCAGTCTCTTTTGTCACATAGGAAGGAGGACAGTTCTTGTGCTGTGCACAAGCATGCACACATGCACTGCACACACGTGTGCACACACTCACACAGCCCGTTCCATCTTTGTGATTGAGATCTGAAAGGTGAAGGGGGAAGGGGAGAGCTGTGGTGGCGGCGGGATTACCTCTCTTATTGTAGCAGTTTATTTTGTCTTCGTCAATCCGTCTGTTTTCCTATCCAATTTATCAGCACTCTGTCCTCATAGGAATAGGATTTAATTAGTACATGTGGCTTAGAGTTAAAGGACATCAAGACATTAAGTGAATTATTTACTGGGTGCAGAACAGGATCATTAAGCAGGTTTATTTGAATGAATGAATCTGCCGTGCTTTGGTACTGTAGCACAGATGGCTGAGGCTCTATAACAATGAATGTGGTCCATTAAAGATTCACACGAGAGGTGGCATGGCTTAACAGCACAGGTTAGAGTCTCACTGCGTGACTCCAGCGCGGGTGACTAGTCTGCACACAGAGGTTCACATCCAGAGCCAAATCAATTTACTTTCCTTTTATGTGGGAATGACAAGGATTCATGGCTTTAAACGTGACCTGGAGGTCCGGTCAGATTCCCTCTAAAGGTCAAAATGCTAAGTTCTTTGTGGAGATAAGTAAATGGACCATGCTTTACATTGTGGGTTCATATATTTCTTTGATCATCTTGAATGTGCTGCTTTATATAATACTTTGCATCAGTAGCACTGTAAAGCACGGACACGAGAGAAAACAGCAATGGCAATTTTAGTTCCCCACAATTCCCATTCTACATGTTCTAAATTATATTTTCCCTTTGCAACACTGAATTAAAATTATGGCATCAATTAAATATTGCAGGGTAGTATGAACTAATATCCGCTTTTGCAATTACAGAGCAACTTTGTCTGTGTGTCTCAGTAGGAATCATGGTCCCATTTAGATGCTTTAGATGTGACTGGGTTTGTGTGTGGCTCATTGCTGGCTGAGCTCTGGGCTTTCATAGTGTAGGATCAGACTCTCAGGAGATGTTGCCATGACATCTAGTTGGAATGTTCTGTGTGGCTCTAGCTAATTAACTGCTGAGAAACAAAATGTACATATTATTTCTCTTCAAATACATCTTCATATATCTTAGTGTATATATATATATATATATATATATATACAGTATATATATATATACAGTATATATATATATATATATATATATATCACATGCACGCACGCACACACGCGTAAAGTATAAAGTATTTTTCTTCATATATGAAGAAATATAGTATGCAATGTGTGTGTGTGTGTGTGTGTGTGTGTGTGTGTGTGTGTGTGTGTGTGTGTGTGTGTGTGTGTGTGTGTGTGCGCGCGCGCGTGTGCATGTGCGTATGTGTACAGTATATGTATTTTTATTATTATTTCATTAATTTATTCATTCAATCATTCCTTGATAGAAAATAATTAAAGAAAATGTATATTTCATGTGGACAATGCAGGGACAGAATCTAAATTAGTATGTTGTAGCATCACTCTTTTCATTTTGGCTTCGATCAGAATATAAAGTATTTTCTCAAACAGTGATTCCCATAATGGCACTGCTTGCCATGAGTGCGATCACTATGGTAACCAGTTTTAATGTTGGGAACATTCTACAGTAATCACTACCGGGACCTTTGGATCAAATCACTCAAGCCAAGACAAGGCTTCCCACATATACCAAACACCAGTGCACGACGCATGCACGCCTTTCTTTTTATTTTTTTTTTACTGTTGCATCTCTACATTAAATGTCAAGTTAACTGTATTGGACTATTATACAGGTGCAAAATGTATGTAAACGGTGCGTGTGTGCGTGCGTTCGTGCTTGCAGTAAAAAAACCAATACCAGTACGGTAATGAATACGTTAATACAATAATAGATATTAAATATATAGTGAAAAATAGCCTATTTACAAGCACGTATGTGCGTTGTGAGCTTGTAGATCTGCTATTTTCACTATTTGTGCACAACACCGTTATACGGCTGGCTAAGTATGAAATGCTTATTTGATTATTCGCAAAACTTATTTGTAGAATAATTGATAAGTAAATAATCAATAGTTGCAGTCCTGCATAATTTAATGCACAGTAAACCTGAAACAGGTATTTCCACAAGGTATACTATGCATTAAAAGCACTTCCAAAGGGGGTTAATGGGGTCAGAGCAGGCTATTATTTGACCAGAGAGAGTGATTAAGTGACAGCCTGTGAATCGTAATATTCTAGTCTCAGACTAGACCAGTGGTTTTCAACACTTTCCATATCAAGTTATATTATGTATTTGGCATTTGAGACACGGACCACCATGCATTTGATGAGATTTGGCCTCTCAGACCAAAGACTTGGAATATTTTGTTGTCGTTGGATAAGATTTTATCCACAATTCCATGCTCTATTGATGTGGTAGGTAGGCTACCATTAGGAGAAATAGCAGGCGTTGATCAAAATAGCAATTATTCTACATTCTCTAATTGTGTAGACTTCTTGTAAATTAAGTAATGCAGATGTTTAACAATAATGTAACTCTTGAGAGCATAAAATGAAATGTTACACTCTCAAAAGTTAATGATCTAATAAGGGTCCATTTGGTTACCAACCAACTCTTATCATTTAGCTGGGTACCACCTGGAACCCCCTCAAGTACCACTGGTGGTCCCTGGAACACTGTTTGAAAACCACTGGACTAAACAATGAACAAAAAGCCTCAGAGACATATTGTTTATTTGTTTCATAAAATAATAACCAATATTCCTGACCTATTTACATCTTAATGGCTTTACATCCCAAAATAGTCAATATTAATAATCTGTATAATATATAAAATGCAATACTGATTTGTGCTATTATGTAACATCCAAACATGTTTAATTGAATTGGTGCTGTAAAGTTGATGTACATGGTTATAGTAAAATGACCTACTGTATATTTGAAGCAAGGACAGTCACAGAATTGGAGCATTTAAAACAACCCATTTCTTATAAGAAAAATATTCTTGACCATGATTGGGGCCAGAATATGGGATAAAGCAGTTGTCCATACTTTGTAATCCTAAACCATAAAAAGATGTCTGAAGAACCATACATCTTTAAAGAGAACTGGAGTACATTAGCATAGTTTCGCAACGGCAGTACTGTAATGGTATTATAATGGTAGTAATGGTAGTGTCAGCTGCAGAAAATAACTAAATCAGTTCATTTCGACAATCGAGACTACGTAATGTAAATTAGTTTTAGTGTGCAAACTGAATTACTCACTGATCCCCCTCCATCATTTTTCTGACAAAGTATCGTGTGTCACTTTGTTGTTTTAACATCAGTGTAATTCTCCTTACAACCATATCTAGGTCTGGCCTACTTGGTGAATGTTCTCAGATAATGGTGCTAATGTTTCGCATATGAAATGTGTCTAGATCTCAACAGATACTGGCTATATATAAATGATAAGTCTTGTCTGCAGAATGTGAATCCCACATCCCACAGCTTCCCCAGCCTGTATGAGATGAAAGCAAACCCGTCTCAGACTGAGATGCTTTGGCAGCTCTGTTTCTGCCAGCAAACGGGCTTCTGCGAACTTTCAGGTGGCATGGGAAAATTCAGTCATAAATAAAATATAGAGCTATGAATTATTCAGGTGAGCATTGTGATTGACACGAGGGTGAAAGTACCTGATTATGCCTCCAGTGTGTGACTCGAATTACAGCAAATCAAAACAAAGTTGGAATGTGGGGCTGCTAAGTTCTGTGCTTACATATCTGCTTCAGTATGTTTTGATCACAGCTTCCCTCAACTGTTTTCTTTTCTTAATAGAGAAGCTGAATGAGATATGTGAATTTCCTCACATGCATTAAGACTCAATTCAAACATGTGACTGTATCAAGCAGCACTGGATAAATGTCATCAGAAGTATTGTAAGCAAATTCCAGTACAAGTATACCTTAAAATACACATACAATTCATGCAATGGTTGTGCCATTCATAATATTAGTAATTAGGGGTATCCACTCTCAGGTGCAATAAAACAAACAATGACACAAGTCCAGGACATATGTAGTGCACCGCATTAGATGGGTCTCTCTCTAGTTACCCTGCGTGGGTCTGTCCTCTCCCTGCACCCATGTGGTTAATAGGGTAGATGTGTTTCCTCTATTGTTCTGTGAGGAGGAAGAAGAGATCAATGGTTGCCAGTGCAAGGCTATACTCTAGCTGCGGGAGGGAGGCTGCAGTAGGCATCACCAGGCTCCTCCGTGTACTGAGTGCTGAGCAGTGGGCTGGACCCCCTCCCTCCTTCCCTCTCTTTACCCCCCCACCACCACCACCCCCCATTCCCTCCCATCCTCCCTCCCTCTCTTTCATGTGTGTGGAGCAGATCTGTCTGCAGCCTCAGGCAAGAGCAAGTTAACAAATGTACAGAGCGCATGTGAAGCCTCATTTGCATAAAATCTGTAGATGTCGCTACATTTCCTTAAATGGATTCCTTTGTGTTTAATTGTGGAGTGTTTTTCCCCCTCACACATGTGTATTGTGTAATTCTCCCGAAGTTGATTCAAAATTAAAATAATCACATTTGACGATCGTCTATAAATTGGCCATCTTCTATTTATTTCATATGATACTGAGGAGCAAGTCATTTTTGTCCAGCAACACTGGCCAAAAGGACATTCTGCACCTCAGAAAATGCATTCATTTATGAGTAAGAATATTTAGATTAACATGAGGCATTGCAAAAAACATACCAATTGTGTGGAACATACTGAGTTTACACTTACAGTTGATCTCATTGTGGTCAATTCCATTTTCTAACATTAGTAAGGCCTTCTGGTTAACTGTACTCATGTTACCACATTTTGTTCTCATCATTGTTTTCTATTAGGATGCAGAAGTAATCAATAACTGTTTGATTTGAATCATCCTGCCCATCGATTTGTGTTTGGTCGAGGGTGGCACATGTGACCACGCCTTCCCTAGGGACGAGAAGATGCAAATTGTCACATGCATTGTGGTAATCCCGAACATTATGGTGACAATGGTGCATAGAAACACAGGGAGAAAGCATACTCGAAAATACGCTCCCTGACCTCTCACAATTTCACAAAACATATCCCTCTGTGGTCCTTTCATGTATAATTTAGGGGTCTGTCTCATCCCTCTCTACAAAACAGTGTCAATGAATATATGAGCAGTGTTTGTGTTCTCTCGGTGGCAGGGATACTCCATTGACATCATACGTATGTAGCTGTATAATCATCCAGGCTGCAGCCTCTCAGGGGAGCCCAGCTGAGACCTAGCCCCCTCCCTTCTAACCCCCCCCCCCCCCCCCCCCCCCCCACACACACACACACACACACACACGCACACACACACTCCTCCTCTTGCTCTACCTTGCTCATTCACTCTTTTCCTCCCTTGTTCACTCTCAAGGTTGCCGTTTATGGCCGAGTGTGTGACACCGGTGATGGATGAGGTTGAGCGCAACCTCAGACTGTTTTGCGCGGCCCAGAATCTTCGTGGTTTCAGGGTTTGCCTTTGCTGTGAGATCCCATCACTCAGTTACACTGGAATGCACCCCCATTCGCTCAGACAGACAGACAGTCTGGGTGTATTGGCACCAAACGAGTTATCCCGCTTCAAAAACAACAACAACAATTATAACAAAGATCCTCAAAGCCATCTGGGCTGTGTAAATGAGTGCTGCATGACTGTTGTATTTTGTGACGAGCCCAGCCATATTGAGTGGCATAGGCATTTTGGCAGAAGCAGACATGGCCCAGATTGTCTTTAGGGAATTCAAGCTATAGTGGTTTCCGAAATCTGTCCTGATTCAGCCCCTCTGCTTTTCCTCAATTCGACCCCCACCTGCCCACTTCTTTTCTAGTCCATCCATTTCACAGCTGGGATCGAGGGGTCTAGGGAACGTTTACTGTGGCAGATCCTTGTTTCTTTTATTAGGTCGGCCATATGTCAGAGTTCAAGTCATGACAACCTAATTACAGTGGCTCTTAAAAAGGATACAAGTGTAGGGGGTAAATGCACATGAGCTCTTGAAATAAGAAATCCATGTGAAATTCAGAGCAAATAAACGTAGATCACCATCACTGGTTCGATGGCGTTTTGTGTAATTTATGCCATCTCTCCTGCTTGTGTTTTGCATTTTTATATAATAGAGCTGCATGTGCGATACTCAGTCCTAGGAGAAGCATAAAAAGAGTGCAGATCTTCCAGTACAGCAGCTTACATCAAAGGTAAAAAACAAAAAGAAGGTTCAACAAACTATATTATATTCTCATGTATGCATGATGTACTGCTGTACCATTATGCATTGGGAGAGGAGAGGCTTATTGGGAGAGGCTTATTGTCGGTATCAGCCGATAACCTGTTACAATGTGGTGGATGTGGAGCACCACACCTTACTTACATGATTTACCGCACTCAAGCCGCGCTACTCATACGCTGAGTTGGCGGTGCCCGCGATTGAACCCATGACTTTGTGGTACAAAGGTGAGAGCTCTAGCTCTACCAAGTCCGACTGAGCTACCCGGACCTAAGCACATAGTGCTTTTGTCCATGATTATTAACAAACCTTGCAACCTACGCTAGGCTAGTAGTGCCACTAGCATGGCTTATAGAAGTAATATGAATTTCATTAGTGGTAGTTAGCTTCTTAGACTCGACCTACGTAGACCAGTTAGGGCCAAAACAGAGTACTTAATAACCATGCACCATATACAGTAGAGCCCAGTTTAAAATGTATACATTTACATTTATATTAATTTAATTACACATCTTGCAGTGCAGCAGTGACATTATCCATGCAGGTCCTCTGGTCCTTCTGGTTTATCTGTAGTTGATTAACTCCCATCTTGAGAGCTCAGCAGTGTACAGATCATTATCAATATAAATAACCTCTTCGCTTTTGCATTTCCTGTACATAAATTGCATAGTCACAGTCGGTGGAACCGTGAAAACCTCATATGTCCAAAACTGTTTTTTAGGATCCAAACTCGAAGCAAGCAAAAATAGCCAATCGCATTTTGAGCTTAAAAGTTAAAATATGGAGATACAAGGTTTCTGCCTGACAGGAACAATATTAAGCATTTGAAGGGCCAGATTGGCATTAGCCCTCACAAACTAAACTGAATGCAGACACATCAAAGGTGCAGTAAGTGTGTGTGTGTGTGTGCGTGCGTGAGTGTTAAAGTGTTTAATAGTTCAATATTCTGATAGGATAGCAATCATTGCTATAGAGTGTTGTTTTTAGTAAGAAAAGAAAATACATTTTCATGTCGGGATACCATGCAATTTTATCCAATCATGTGATAGCCAGGCGTACACTATCAGATACAGGATAGAGCATAGCAGTGACAGACATTTTGTGGTTCCACAAAAAAACCTGAAGATTGCAATCAATTATTTTAAGCCTATAAAGGGGAGGAGAGGGGATGGGATCAATGGACTTTGACATCAAAGTCCACAGCCCAATCACAGCACGTTTCTGAGCCTAATTATTCAGAAAACGCACCGAATCTTCAAAGTTACGTTTTTTGTGGGTGTAAAAAACAAAACAAACAAACAAACAAACAAATAAATGAATACAAATTTGAATTTGAATTTTAAATTTAAATTTTTCATTTTAAATTTCTAATTTCTAATTTCTAATTTCTAATTTTTAGTTTGACTGTGGCTTGTGGGTCATGGGACCTTAGTATAATTGCCTTATTTGAATCTGAATCTGAAAAAACACTTTAATCGTTGACCTCAGAGTTATACGACTGGGATTAAGCCGGACTAAAACTAAATATAAGATTGAGACATTTTTTAAGACTAAAACGTAATTGCCCAGACTCTTCTTCAACCAAGATGGCGAAAGCAAACATTCTTTGTTCGGTACTCATACAATAGTTTGGTACAAAACACTGTCCTTAAAAGTCCTTAAACCAGAAACCTAACCCTAACCCTAGTTGTCTGGTAACAGATTGGTTACCATATGGTACCAGAACCAAACCAACAATAAAGCAGTGTGAATTGTCTGGAACCAGTGGCGCAGTGTGTTAGAAAGCTGCCACATGATCGGGAGATGGTGAGTTCAAACCCCACTGTAGTCTTTACTTTCAAGACCGATTTCAGAAGAAGAAAACCAACAAAAAAGCAGTTGAATTGTCTGGAACCAGTGACGCAGTGTGTTAGGACGCTGCCACATGATCGAGTGATGGTGAGTTCTAACCCCACTCAAGTCTTTACTTTCAAGACCGATTTCAGAAGAAGAAAACCAACACATTCAAAGGCATATCAATCCCATTAATCCGTTTTCTTATCAAGTTGAAGGCACCCCGGATTTTGTTGAGGGTGGGTTGGGTGTTTCACGGTTTCTCATCAATTCCATGTTAAATCACCCAATTACCCCCAACGTACACTAGCCCTAACCCTAACCCTAACCCTAGTTGTCTGGTACCAGATTGGTTACCATATGGTACCAGAACAAAACAAACAAAAAAGCAGTGTGAATTGTCTTGAACCTGTGGCGCAGTGTGTTAGAACGCTGCCACATCATCGGGAGATGGTGGGTTCAAACCCCACTCAAGTCTTTACTTTCAAGACCGATTTCAGAAGAAGAAAACCAACCAAAAAGCAGTTGAATTGTCTGGAACCAGTGGCGCAGTGTGTTATGACGCTGCCAAATCATCAGGAGATGGTGAGTTCAAACCCCACTCAAGTCTTTACTTTCAAGACCGATTTCAGAAGAAGAAAACCAACAAAAAAGCATTGTGAATTGTCTGGAACCAGTGGCGCAGTGTGTTAGAACGCTCCCACATGATCGGGAGATGGTGAGTTCAAACCCCACTCAAGTCTTTACTTTCAAGACCGATTTCAGAAGAATAAAACCAACAAAAAAGCAGTTGAATTGTCTGGAACCAGTGGCGCAGTGTGTTAGGACGCTGCCACATGATTGGGAGATGGTGAGTTCAAACCCCACTCAAGTCTTTACTTTCAAGACCTATTTCAGAAGAAGTAAACCAATAAAAAAGCAGTTGAACTGTCTGGAACCAGTGGCGCAGTTTGTTAGGACGCTGCCACATGATCAGGAGATGGTGGGTTCAAACCCCACTCAAGTTCAAACAAAAAAATAAAGGTCCAGGGTGCAATCCCACCCTAGTCTTTACTGTGACACTTTGCTTTCCACACTGACATCAAGTAGCACAGAAAAGCTATATTGTAGTAACCATCAGTTAGCTCAGTGTGATGAGAGGCTGTCCTTGGGAGCCACAGGTCCAGTGTTCAAATCCCACATTAGGCATAACTGTGCCACTTTGCTTTGGACACTGATTTCCAGAAGGACAACTTTAAAGCAGCCCAGAAATTCCCCATGATTGTGTGCTGGTAATTGGCCCAGCGGATAAGTCAGATGACATCCGTAGTATACCTAGTAGAAGTGTGCCGGTTCAAACCCGACATACTCCTAGTAGGCGGTGATGGTTCAAATTACCAACACCTAGAGTAGGAGTGGCCCAGTGGATAAATCAGATGATATCCGTAGAATCCATAGTAGAAGTGTGCTGGTTCAAATCACCAACACCTAGAGTAGGCGTGGCCCAGCCGATAAATCAGATGATATCTGTAGAATACCTAGTAGGGTGGTGCTTGTTCAAATCACCAACACCTAGAGTAGGTGTGGCCCAGCGGATAAATCAAATAATATCCATAGAATACCTAGTAGGAAGGTGCTGGTTCAAATCACCAACACCTAGAGTAGGCGTGGCCCAGCGAATAAATCAGATGATATCCGTAGAATGACTAGTAGGATGGTGCTGGTTCAAATCTCCAACACCTAGAGTAGGGGCAGACCAGGTTAGATAGGGGGAGAATAGTTCAAGGGCCAGCTAAAGTGGGGTCAGGTTGGTGAGGGTAGTTGAGGTGGTCAGGTAGAGTAGGTCAGAGTGGGTTGGGGGGTCATGTAGGAGGAGAGTAGGGGTCTGGTAGGGGTGGTGGTCAGGTAGGAGAAGAGTAGGTGGGGCAGGCAGAGTAGGGGGGGCAGGCAGGGGTAGAGTAGGTAGGGGGAGAGTAGGTAGGGGAGGGGGCATGCAGGGGGAGAGTAGGGAGGAGGCAGGTGCAAAGCAGGCAGAGGGGGTCTTCCTGATTTTTTTTTAAAATAATTTAAATATTATTATTATAATTAAATTAAAAAAATTGAAAAAATTAGAAAATTAGATTTTTTTAAAAATATATATATTTTTAAAATTAAAATCAAATTTAAATTAAAAAAATTATAAAAAAAATCAGGAAGACCACCCTCTGCCTGCTCTGCCTCCTCCCCTACATACTCTCCCCCTGCCTGCCCTCTCCCCTACCTACTCTCCCCCTGCCTGCCCCACCCCCCACCTACTCTCCCCCTGCCTGACCCCACCCTACTCTTCTCCTACCTGAACACCCCCTACACTCCCCCTGACTGAACTCTGCCTACTCTCCTCCTACCTGACCCCACTGCTCTCCTCCTACCTGCCCACCCTACTCTCCTCCTACCTGCCCACCCTACTCTCCTCCTACCAGACCACCCTACTCTCCTCCTACCTGACCCCCACCCACACTCTGACCTACTCTACCTGACCACCTCAACTACCTCCCCAACCTGAGCCCACTTTAGCTGACCCTTGAACTATTCTCCCCCTATCTAACCTGGTCTGCCCCTACTGTAGGTGTTGGAGATTTGAACCAGCACCATCCTACTAGTCATTAGGTATTCTACGGATATCATCTGATTAATCCGCTGGGCCACGCCTACTCTAGGTGTTGGTGATTTGAACCAGCACCTTCCTACTAGGTATTCTACAGTTATTATTTGATTTATCCACTGGGCCACACCTACTCTAGGTGTTGGTGATTTGAACCAGCACCACCCTACTAGGTATTCTACAGATATCATCTGATTTATCCGCTGGGCCACGCCTACTCTAGGTGTTGGTGATTTGAACCAGCACCTTCCTACTAGGTATTCTACAGATATCATCTGATTTATCCTTTGGGCCACACCTACTCTAGGTGATGGTGATTTGAACCAGCACCATCCTATGTCGGGTTTTGAACCGGCACACTTCTACTAGGTATTCTACGGATATCATCTGATTTATCCACTGGGACACTCCTACTCTAGGTGTCGGTGATTTTAACCATCACCGCCTACTAGGAGTATGTTGGGTTTGAACCGGCACACTTCTACTAGGTATTCTACTGATATCATCTGATTTATCCACTAGGCCACTCCTACTCTAGGTGTCGGTAATTTGAACCATCACCGCCTACTAGGAGTATGTCGGGTTTGAACCGGCACACTTCTACTAGGTATACTACGGATATCATCTGACTTATCCGCTGGGCCACTTACCGGCACACAATCATGGTGAATTTCTGGGCTGCTTTAAAGTTGTCCTTCTGGAAATCAGTGTGCAAAGCAAAGTGTCACAGTTATGCCTAATGTGGGATTTGAACCCTGGACCTGTGGCTCCCAAGGACAGCCTCTCATCACACTGAGCTAACTGATGGTTACTACAACACAGCTTTTCTGTGCTACTTGATGTCAGTGTGGAAAGCAAAGTGTCACAGTAAAGACTGGGGTGGGATTGCACCCTGGACCTTTATTTTTTTGTTTGAACTTGAGTGGGGTTTGAACCCACCATCTCCTGATCATGTGGCAGCGTCATAACACATTGAGCCACTGGGTCCAGACAATTCACACTGCTTTCTTGTTGGTTTTCTTCTTCTGAAATCGGTCTTGAAAGTAAATACTTGAGTGGGGTTTGACAAACTAACAAACTGCGCCACTGGTTCCAGACAACTCAACTGCTTTTTTGTTTGTTTTGTTCTGGTACCATATGGTAACCAATCTGGTACCAGACAACTAGGGTTAGGGTTAGGGTTAGGTGATGGACAAGATGGAAGTGATGATGAATGATGATTTTAACTGACAAGAAAGGAAACGGGTAACAATCAGTAGTGCAAAAAACCCAAAGGCATAATCAGACTTAAGCCGCGTTAACACCAAGGAAGCTAATTTCTTTTTGCTGGATTAAATTGAACAAACATACTTATACTAAGGTCCCTTGACCAGTTTTTGTGATTTTTTGTTTAGCGTTTTCCCATTTTTCAATTCTGAACAAAAAAATGAAAAAAACGAAAATTTCCATTTGCTGGACTCAAACAGAATTATACTAAGGCACCACCATTTTTGTGATTTTTCGGTTACGTTTTCCCATTTTTCAATTCTGAACAAAAAAAGGAAAAAATAGAAAATTTCTATTTGCTGGACTCAAACAGAATTATACTAAGGCACCACCATTTTTGTGATTTTTCGGTTACGTTTTCCCATTTTTCAATTCTGAACAAAAAAAGGAAAAACTAGCAAATTTCTGTTTGCTGGAATCAAATTAAACAAACACAAATCACAAATATGTTTTTTATATGTTGGATTCAGATTCAAATAAGGCAATTATACTAAGGTCCCCTGACCCTTGTGGCTGTGAATTATGTTATCATCATAGTCAGATTTGCAGTGTAAACAATATTATGAGAAGACAGGATTGTAGGACAGAAACGCTCTCAAGGAAAGGTGCAGCGAGGATACTGAAGGAGAACAGAATATACATTACCTGGTTAGCCTAATATAGTAATTCAGTTTTTAACTGCATCAGTGAAAACCCAAATCCCCTTGTGCCTGTACTGTACATATAGGCCTATCTGTCAAATAGGACTCATGAGTCTGCCCATTGGACTGATAGGGAATTTCAATCATGTATTCTATTAGACATATCCGCCTGCCAGTTAGCCTGGCAGAGGTATGGGTGAAGTCTAACCTATACTGTAAAATGAGACTGTGTAGATAGCTGATTTTCCTTATTATTTTCTAGATTAAGGACATTAGAGCAAAGTGAGAGTCAACAAGTCCTCAGTAGGGCGTTCTGGGGGTCTGCTCCACAAGTAATTGGCCTTTTAACTGCTAAATGTGTTAATGTGGTGGTGCATTTCGAAATGAGCTCACGCAATAATCTATATTCAATATGAATAATGTAGGTTTGAATCTGTGTCTCATAGGAGGGCTGTGGGCAGTTCAGAAATCCGTCCACCAGTGACATCATCGTTAGGCAGATTTATTTTTTAAACAAGATTTTTTATATTTTATATTTAGATTATTATTATCGTGAGGCTTCCATAATCACGATGGCTTCCATAATCGCATTGCAACTTTTCAGGAATAGAAAGCCTGCAATTTCTATTAGCTTGGATTCCCCATCGATGATGTCACTGGTGGACTGGTTTCAACAGCCCTCCTATGAGACAGACTGAGTAGAATTATTTTTTTATCATGAACATTTGTGAGGACCAATTATATGAAGGTAGGTTGAAAAAAGGTGAAGTGGTCCTTTAACCGGTCGGAGCTGTCCGACCTAGGAACCGATTGTTCCACGCAACTTCCTAAGTACATGCTCGCAAATTAAATTTGGCTGGTGGAATTGTACTCGGCACATCAATAAAATAATGCTGAAAATAAACAAGCTTTAAGCGCTCTTGCTGTGACTGCACAATACCCTTGTTTTAATTTTTAAACTATATGACTTCCCCTTTCTAAAGCCTATGTTCTTTTGTTTTTTTTTAAAATAGGCTATTCTATCTATCATCATTATCGCAGGGATGCAGGGGTTAACAGAGCTGCTCCTGCAACCTACAATCTCCTCATTCCACTCCAAACGTATCTTTCATTATTATCAACTTGCTCGTTATATAGTGTTTTGTGGTGTGCAGAGTGTGCGCTCTCTCTCCGTATTAAAGAGAGCTCGCTCTACCCTACAGACAGACAGAGAGAGAACAGGGCCATTCATGATTGAGAGAGGGACGGTCACAACGGTGAGTTGGACTGGTTGCAGCAGAGCTGAGACTGATGCACCGATTATAGCCTCTTTAATATGTAGGCCTATTTATTAATCCACAATCGAATGTTATTCTATTTAATGTGTTTTCCAGTGTTTCATATACATTTACCTTGCAGACGTCACCACACCTCTGTAATCCATTATCCAAAGGTTGTATGCTTCAGGACATATGACGGTATAGGCAATGCCACCTACAGTATTAGCAGGTCACACAATGGACCTTTGATACTGTATGAAACCACACTGCTCAGTCTAGACATCTATCTGTCTGTGCGTAAAAATGTACAACAGCTGCTGTCACTGTGTGGGGACTTTCATAGTTTAAATATGAAAATGACATCCTCATCTATAACTTCAGCTAAATTGGCATATGCTTAATATTTTTATAAGATGATCGGATCATCCGTGAGTCTGTGACAGTACATTTTGTAAATGTCGGGTTCATGTTGTGCCTAGTGCCATCGTGCCTCTATGTGCCCAAAAGAACAGATCTATAACCTGTTTTTTTTGTGGCTTTCGCCTTTTTATTTTATATTTTTTATGGAGGGACAGACAGTAGGCTGACAGGAAATGGGGAGAGAGATGGGGGGAAGACATGCAGTAAAGGCCGTCGGGATCGGGAGTCGAACCCACGGCACACTGCCAGACTGGATTACCAGCCAAGGTGCCTGGACCACTAAGCCATGGCCCAGGCCGATCTATAACCTGTTGACACACCATGCCGCAGTGCGTTGATAGCTTGTATGTCTGTTTTTTGGGGAGGTGTGGCACCTTATGCGTTGTTTATCTGGGTAACACGAAGGGTGTTACGAGTACCCCAGGTCCCTCTTACAAACTGCTGCGTACGGCAGTAGGCTAACAACAGTAACAAGGCTTTCGGGAAACGGTTTTGCTTCTAAGTTACTTCTTCCTAGGAGGCCTTTGTGTTTCCCGAAGGCAGTTAAGAAGACATGCAACGCTATGCTATTGAGAACCAACTCAAGTATAGTGTTTCCCGAAGCCACTGCCAGGTAGCACGTAACGCTGTGCACTTGAGAACCAGCTGCAACTAATAAGATACTGTGTAAGCTCAGAAGGCTTTCGGGAAACAGGTTTTCTGCTATACGCACACAGTACCTTAGGAGGCTCTTAGCCTATGTAGCTGCTTAAGCTACGTACAACCTGAAATCGCTTTGGGAAACACGACCATTGGCTAGTTGTACCTTGGAACATTAGCCTCATTAGTGTCTCAGGGCGTAAAAAGTGCGGGGACAATTATTATTATTTATTTTTAGGGGGGGTCATGACATAGCAGGCGCAGCTCACACATACAGCCAGCATACAAATAACGATGAATTGTGTATTAGCTTGTCTGACACTTTGATAAGACTGAGAGAGCTGCATTTGTTGCATGTTGTAGACTAGACTACTAACTACAGCCAGAATGGTCATTGCAGCGAGAGGCAAGCATGCAGCAGCGGTCGGGAAAAATAAATAAATAAACCAGCCATCCCCCACAAGACTCTCTTTTGTTGCACAAGCAGCACTTGTTTAAAAGTTGTAGACAAGTTTCAACAACTTCCTCATTCTCCATGATGCTTGGTTTGTTTTTCCAGCTAAAAAAAAGAAGAAACAAAAGAAAAGAAAACAAATTTCATTATTATTGCTTTTGGAGGAAGTGGGAGAATGTGTGCAAGATTTGAGATGCGGCCAAAGTCAGGCTATGCGTGTTATCATTTATGATGTGCTGGGTAGGTACTGTAGGTAGTGGTACACAGTACACAGAAGGCAAAGATGTTCTATTTAATTGGACACAATGTGTAACCATTAACAGGCTACAGTATGACTATTATGTATGCTCCTGCCTGTTATTCATATTATTAACAAATATACCCTTTTCACAGACAGGGTAATAGGACAGCCGCAGCTAATTATGTTTATTTATAACTACATCTGACACACACGGACGCACGCACGCACGCACGCACGCACGCACGCACGCACGCACGCACGCACGCACGCACGCACACTACACACTATGCATTTGATGTGTGTGTGTGTGTGTTTATCCTTGCTTATAACAAGTTGCTCTGGATAAAGCCTAAATGTCTAAATCGTAAATTATAATTGTAAATTGTGATGTGATTCCACAATGTATTATTTATTTATATAATACATTATTTATAATAGGGGATGAAGAGTATCAATAACACTGAAAATATCCAGTAGTAGTGGCTGAATATTTTAATTTCTCTATGGAGAATAACATGGAGTCATATTAAAGGACAACTTTAGTTTTTTTCAACCAAGGTTCATGTTTTAGGTTGTTATTAGAGAAAGTAAAAGATGTGTTCTTTTTTTTCATTTGCTGCTTTCTTTCGTTTTAGGGATTTTAGCTGTTTTTGACAGGGGGCGGGGGCATTCGAGCATGGGGCTAAATATTTATTTCTTTACAACATTTTATAGCGATTTATTTTTTTATTATTTACTATAGTCCTACTAGATCCCAAGAAATGACATCTGGCAACAAAAGATCACAGGATCTACTGTATGTGAAGGTAGCCTACTGGGGGGAAGCCACACTGTGTGTCATAGGCTCAATATGTCACTTTGACACATTCAGTAGATCCCGTGATCTTTTGTGGCCAGATGTAATTTCTTGGGGTCTAGAAGGACTATAGTAAAGAATAAAAAAGAAATCGCTATAACATTTTGTAAAGAAATACATATTTAGCCCCATGCTCGAATGCCCCCGCCCCCCTGTCAAAAACAGCTAAAATCCCTAAAACAAAAAAAGGGAGCAAATGAAAAAAAAATTACACTCACATTTTACTTTCTCTAATAACAACCTAAAACACGAACCTTGGTCGAAAAAAACTAAAGTTGTCCTTTAAAATCTTTTCATATAAGCATTGTGGTCCAAAAAACAAGCTGTCTCTGCATTATTGTCAGGGAGGTGTCTCTGTATCGTTTGCGACAGTCAGTCACTCATACTGTATATGATACAGTCTGTTTCTAGCAAAATTGTAACTAATTCAGTAGCAGTAACAATATCGTTTTCTCTCAGTAAGTTGATTCTTCATATCCATATGAGTGAAAACTGTGTTTACAACACAGTTCTTATATGAGGCGATCTAAAATCCCCCTATGGGGATTACAATGCAAATAAAAAGTACATGAACCCGTGGATTTGCGCCCTCTACCGATATTGACGTCAGACTTCGGTGCTCTATGCCTCCCTGCTTGGCATTGAGCATCAAGGGTTGAATTGGGGGTAAGTCCCTGCAAATTAGCGTCCTGTCCAGGGGGTGTACTTGTACATCATTGCTGGGGGATGTACTCAACCCGCCTCACTCTACACAGTGGCAGGAGATAAACTCCTGACCTGTGGGCCTCATGGCTCGGCAATGCTACTTGTTTACTTAATATGTACTACTGAGTGCTGGTGGTGGAAAAGCCTCTTGGTTTTAAGCTGACCTATACAAGGAAGTTCAGGACCTTTATGTTGATTTATTGTCCAGTTGAGAGCGACAATGATATCATAGCTCTTTGAGTCCACAGGCTGTGGTCTCACTAACTCTCAGCAGACCTTCCTGGCACAGGAAGTGTTGGGACCACTGCTGACAAATGTTACTGTGATAGCTATATGACTGATTAACACTAGCTTTTACTGAGATTATGAATATACATGTGCTGATACAAAAAATATACCAGTATTTATTTGCCTGTTGACAGACATATGCAATATGTTCTGGGTAATCCCTCCTTTTCTCTGCAAAGCCACACTGCAGCTGACAATGAATCATTGCCAATTTTGCCAACATTTCTGGAATACAAACAATGTATAATATTCTCCTGCTGCATCTGACAGTTCTTGGAGTTTCTGCTCCCAGTTGGTATATAAGTCATCTTGCTGTTCCTCCTGCAGTTTTATGCCCTCTGCCTATTAATATTCCTGGCTTATTGTGTTGTGCTTGGCATCAGATCTCTCTCTCTCTTTCCTTCCCCATGCCCCTCTCTACCCTTTCTACTTCCTCATTCTCTCTCTCTCTCTCTCTCTCTCTCTCTCCCTCTCCCTCTCTCTCTCTCCCTCTCCCTCTCCCTCTCCCTCTCCCTCTCCCTCTCTCCCCGAGTCCCCCACCTTTTTCTCATCCTCCCCCTCCCCTTACTATTCCCTTCTGAATCCATTCCTCTCTGCATCTCTCTCATACACCCCCTTCCCCCACCCTGCATCTCTCATATGCCCTCTATCTATTTCTCCACTGTTCTCATGCTCCCTCACTTTCTCTTTCTGACCCCCCCCCCCCCCCCCCCCCCCCACACACACACACACACACACACACACACCTCTCCCTCCTCCTGCCTCCCCCCTCCCTTGCTCATGCTGGTAAAAATATCTGCAGACAGCAGGAGCAGAGGCACGCCTGAACTCTCTCTCTCTCTCTCTCTCTCAGACATCCCACCCATGTGATCTCACAGGCTGCCTCTGCTCCACTCCACTCCACTCCCGCTCCAGTCAGGCTCCTGCCTTTCAGCTGGCTACAGCTAATGAGCCTTTGTGTGGCCAGAGAGAGAGAGAGAGAGAGAGAGAGAGAGAGAGAGAGAGACTCCATCGCTATGCAACAATAAATCATATGGTACCGGCAGTGGAGTCTGAGCAGGAACATTTTTAAAGTCTCTCCCACACTCCTGCACCCGTTTTCATTGTAAGCCCCTGATGCACTGGGGTCCCAGCAAGTCAGTGGACTAAAGCAATTTATTCATCATGTTTCATCTTTTATTTGATTTTTTAGTGACAATTGAGTATTATTTGCCGGGGCTGTTGTGAGGAGAGGTGAAAGGAGTCGCACTCTGCCAGTGGACACACACACAGGTCAGTTGTACGGGCTGACACACAGAGCAGTGTAATGGATTAGGTGTCATGATGATGTGTCATGACTCGCAGTAGATGCCATGGCCTCGTTGGCATCACTTGCGATGAGTATTTTTCTATTGTGGTTGTCTACTCTATAAACAGGTCTGTCTGCAGCATGAAGTTTGTGTTGTCACAGCAGTTCATTGTGATTGTGGGAGGCTGCCAAGTGAATGAATGCGGAGGAAAAAGGAGGATTTTGACTCAGAATTCTAAGTGTACTGGAGTGCTGCTGTGTCTGTGTGTGTGAATGCTGTTGATTAAGGACTGGAGTTGGTTTCCCCAGTGCATGTCTGTGTGTGCTCAGTGAAGCCAACACAGGGAGGGGCTTTCCTAAAGCAGGCTTTTGCTGCATTATTTTTTGCCCAGGACTTTCTCTCTCGCACCGTGGTGTGTGCTGCCCAGCCATGATTAGTGGTAAGGCGACGTTGAAGAAGACAAAGAACGAGCTGTATGGTGGAGAGGAGGAACAATCTCTGATCTCTGGCTTCTATTAAGCCCTGAGCATAGTAGACCCGGCCTACATTACCCACAGTGCTGTTGCACATGATGTCATGCCCACTCAGTGTCAGGGAGACGTTATAGCTTTTCAAATTAGTTCAGTGTTTTCTTTAGATAGGATCCATATAAAAAGCTTACGACTGAATACAGTATGCCATTATACAGTAATGTCCACAAATATAATGTATTTAAGATATCTATTTGTTTATCATCTGTATGGCTTAATTCACCCTTATGTTGGTGCTAGTATGTATAGGGTCTTTATAAACGATGTGGAACAGTAGTTGAGATACTTTAGAATCTCCATGGAAACCGCTTTTGGAAATCAAAGCCTAGTGCAGCATCTGCTGAGGTCTAAGTATATCCATGGGTTTCCAACAATGTTACCTAATTAGGATCCAAGGAACTAGACTACAATTGCACAAGTAATTTCCATGTGGAAATTGCCATCCATGCTAGAAAATAGCAAATGGGACAAAAGAAAAGAAAGATGAGCAATAACTGCATTGGAGCACATTTGGGGTTTCAATTTAATTTCCTATATATTTAATGAATATATGTAACAATGTCAGTGAAATGTTCAATGTTGCTTTGCCTCGTCATCATCATTATTCATAATCTATATTTGGCACATCATCTGTTCCCTGTCAGTCAGCCCATTTATTGGCTTTGGCGGAGAGATCGTTGCTCAGCCAGATGGGGAGCTTTAGGGTCAGAAGGGGTTACTATTCATTTGGAGGGAAAGCCATTACAATGGGTTTGTCCTGACGGAGACCTCTCTCCTCCACTGTTTCCCACATTCCTCAGTTCTAGGTGAAGCTACTGACACCGGAGGCTGACACTGGAGCTTCTCCAAGCGCTCACAGTGCCATGTCACAGTACTGAACAAGCAACAGCCTCCTGGGAACAATGACCCTCTGGCTGGCAGGCAGCACCAATCCTCCCTTGAGCTCCACACACCGCCTCGTCTCTCAGGCAGCATTTGCATCTGTAATGAGTTGATAGCAGAGCCTGCCGCTCTAGATGAAACAGCATGGCTCTTTCTGAATGGGAACTCGCCCACAAGCTGCTCTGGCAGATAGACAGACAGACTGGGACTGGTTGAAATTGTATGCAGCCTTTCCTGATTTCGGTTTCCTAAAGAAAAAAAGGATTGTGTGTGTGTGTGTGTGTGTGTGTGTGTGTGTGTGTGTGTGTGTGTGTGTGTGTGTGTGTGTGTGTGTGTGTGTGTGTGGGGGCGTGCGTGCGTGTGTGCGTGCATGCGTGCGTGCGTGCGTGCGTGCGTGCGTGCGTGCGTGGGGGCGGGAGGTCTGCCAGGCTCCTAGCATTCCGTGCTCTGCTCCATTGGCACTGTTATGGTTATGGGTTTATTTCAGAATGTGACATGAGGGTCCAACTGCTGCTGTCACATAAAAAAGAACACTAAGTATTAAGTAATGGACTTAATAAACATGAACTAAACACATTTCAGCAAAAACATTTACACTGCATATGTTCATTGATGCCTAACACTGGGGGGGGAGGGGTGATTAACATCAAAATAATTGTTGCAGGAATAATTACAGGATATTATTCAGGGGGGAGAGGCAGCAATCAAAGTAATACATTGTTTGACAGTTACAATGCATCACTCATTCAAGTCAGTTCCAGTATAATGATGATTAGTATTAGTGGTTGACTGATGAGCTTGTACTTGTTTATACGTCTAATTGCACCATCAGTCAGAGGACTTGGAGCCCCCTTTATTACACTGGCAGCCAAATCCAGCCTGAATCAGATCGGTGCCACATCCAGATTGTAATCATTTAAATAAGTCTAAACACAAACACGTCAAATGGAATCAGATTTTTACAAATGTGACTTTAGCCACATTCAGAGGTGGTTTCAAATCTGATTCAAATCTGATTTCAGGAGATCCACCTCAGTCTGAATGCAGTAACCTGATCTAAATCGGATTCCATGATGTCACACAGTATTAGTGGGCACCGTCTACAGACCGCCTGACCAACATGGGTTCTATGATATACTTGAGGGGTGCTTAGCTGAGGAGGAATGTGTAGAGAAAATCCTGATTGGCGACTACAATACAGACATGCAACGAAAGGAAGCACCTGTGTTTAAGTCATTCAGTAAGTTCTGTGATCTACATAGTGTCAGTCAGCTAATTACCCAACCCACTAGAGTGTGTGATTCTACTCAAACTGTCATTGATCTCATTCTGTCCTCGGACAAATCCAGAATCTCCAAGAAAGGGGTTATTGTATGTGGGCTTAGTGATCATTTTATGATATTCTGTACCCGCAAAATACAAAAACTTAAGACCGGCTGCCACAAAACAGTCATATCAAGGGACCTCAAAACCTACTCTAGTGAGGTCTTTAACCAAGTATTGGAGAGTCTGGATTGGTCCGATGAGCTTAAATGCACACATGTCGAAGAAGCTTGGCTTGGCTTCAAAACCAAATTTACATCAGTACTGAACAACATGGCTCCTTTGAGAACCACCAGGGGCAAAACCCGCTCGGAACCATGGATGAATCCGGACATACTGGCTGCAATGAAAGCCAGAGACAAAAAATGCTCTGAAGTTCTAAAATGCAAGTCAAAGCTAGCCAAGCGCTTCGACAGTGTTCGCCAAGCTCGTTTGAACAACCTAAATACACAACGAATCAAACTACGAAACAGTGTAACTGCCATGACCAAATCAGCTAAAAGTAACTTCATTAATGATAAAGCTGAGGAAAACAAAAACAATCCTCATGAGCTCTGGAAGCTACTAAACAATCAACTAAGCTATGGTCAGAAACTAAAAACCAGATTTTCGAACATAAACATCAAATCTGACAACACTCTCATCACTGACAACCTTGATGTGGCCAACTACTTGAATATCTTCTTTACAAACATATCAACAACTCTGGTTAACAAACTGCCCTCCCACTCTGGGCTCTTTGGTGTAGAGCACATTACAACCTTCTACAAAAACCTAGGTGTTTGTAAAGACGATTTTAAACTAGTTATGGTAACAACTGATGAGGTAATTAAGAAACTGAGTGCCCTCCAACCCCACAAGGCCACAGGCCATGACAACATTCCCTCCAAATTTCTCAGAGACTCAGCCATCTCTATAGCTCCAATCATCACCCACATAGTAAACCTCTCCATCAAACAGGGACAGGTCCCCCAAGATTTCAAACTGGCCAAAGTAACCCCCTTGCACAAGAAAGGGAGTAAATTAGACCCCGGCAACTACCGCCCTATTTCTATTCTTAGTTCCATCTCGAAAGTGATGGAAAAAATAGTCTATGAACAGGTTGAAAAGTATCTTGCCACTAATAAATTATTGTACGAGTTCCAATCTGGCTTCAGAACATCCCACTCCACTGACACATGCCTCCTCTATTTGAGCGACCACATCAAACAAGAGGTGGACGCTGGCAAATACTGCGGCATGGTCATGCTGGACCTCCAAAAGGCTTTTGACACCGTGAACCACTCCATACTGGTTAACAAGCTAAAAGCAATTGGTTTCGATAGCACATCAGTGAGCTGGATGCAATCCTACCTGGAGGGGAGAGAACAGATGGTGGAAGTGAACGGAACACTGTCCCCCCCCCTCCCAGTGAGCTGTGGCGTTCCACAAGGAAGCATACTAGGGCCTCTACTGTTCCTAATATATGTAAACGACATGACTTCAGCCTGTGACTGCAACTTGTTCCTGTTCGCAGATGACTCAGCACTGCTGGTCTCGGACAGGGACAAACTGCAGGTTGAAAATGCCCTCAGCTCTGAACTCGGTAGAATCTGCACCTGGCTCGCTGATAACAAACTATCTTTACACCTGGGAAAAACTGAATCCATTCTCTTTGGCTCTATTAGTAATCTCAGCAAGGCAAATGGCTTCTTGGTTAGAGTGGGTGACAATGTTATCACACGTAAAGATGAAATTACCTACCTAGGTTCCATCCTGGAGGCTAATCTTTCCGGTGATAAAATGGCCACCAACGTAATCAAAAAAGTCAACCATAGAACAAGATTCCTCTACAGGATCTCCTCACTGGTCAACAAAAACACCTTGAAGACCTTAACAGGAGCCCTTGTACAGGGTTTCTTTGACTATGCATGCACCTCCTGGTACCACAGCACCTCAAAGGCCCTTAAAACCAGGCTCCAGACTTCCCAAAACAAACTGGTCAGGCTCCTACTTGATCTAGCCCCCCGAACCCACCTCACCCCTGCCCACTTCGACAGGCTGGAATGGCTTAGGGTCGACGACAGAGTACAGCATCTTGCAATGGGTCTGGTCCACAAGATTCGATACACCACCAAGATACCCATGTACCTGTCTAGATACTTCCTTAATGTTAACGAAGTCCACACCCACAACACCAGAGGGAGTGCAACGAACCATGTACAACCCAGATTCGGCACAAACAAGGGACTAAATTCTTTTCGCTCCTATGCCACCAAAATGTGGAACGCCCTACCAACTGTCATTAAGACATGCGAATCCCTTGACTCCTTCAAAACCGCTCTCAAAGGGCACCTACGGATGGCTGCAATTCGAAACTGGCCCCCGTAAAATCTGAATCCCCCCCCCCGCCCCCCCCTTTTTTCCCCTCACTGTATATATTTCTTTTCCCTTTTTACCTCCTTTTTGATGAATTCTTTTTTGATGAATTCCTGTTCTGTCTATAGAAGTGTCTATTTGTACGTCTCTAAATGTTTTGATGATTTGAACATGGTGGACCCTGTTGGAAACAAGTGTAATGCTTAATTGGGTCGTCCACTCACAGTTAACAGCCTTTGTATTGAGTTTGTGCTTGAAATGTACTGTAATTCTGCAAACTGTTAATAAATTCTTCAATCAATCAATCAATCACTTGTTTGTGTTTAGACTTATTTTATTTTAAAAGGACAACGTTGGTTTTTTCAACCAAGGTTCAGGTTTTAGGTTGTTATTATAGAAAGTATAAAAGATGAGTGTTCTTTTTTTTTTCATTTGCTGCTTTCTTTCGTTTTAGCAATTTTAGCATTCGAACATGGGGCTAAATATGTTTTTTTTTTACAAAATTTGACGGCTTTTTCTTATTTACTATAGTCCTACTAGACCCCAGGATATTACATCTGGCCACAAAAGATCACAGGATCTACTGCATGTGAAGGGGGAGGTACTAGGGGGCTCCCATACTGTGGGCTATATCTTGCGCCACCCCTTAACCCTTATCCATAAACTTATTTGCCATTTTTTACTATTTAAAATAACCTTTTAATCAAATAGCTGATCTACAAGCTCACAACGTGTAGATGTAAAGGCAGGTCCACACTGGACCGACGATCGGCAGTCTCCAGTCGCGAGACTGTCCGCAGGAGACTCCCCGACGAGAAGCTCCCGTCGCTTGCCGTCCCTAGCGCCTTATCGACGCGTCGGAATGTCCGGTCGTTTGCCGATGTCGGGAGCGACGCTATCCATGTTGTAGTGATGAGGGGGTAAATTATTGTAGAGTAGTAGAGTGGACTGTAGAGTGGACTTCAGGGCTGACTATACTGGTGTAGTGTGTGAACTAGATACCATATTCTCAATATCAACTCTCAATTAATATATATAATACCAATCAATCAACTCCAGTCTCCAAATCAACTCCAAAGCAAGACTAGCGAAAATAATGCTATCTTTGTTTGTTTTGGTGTGAAGCGCTGTGTTGCCAGATTCTGTGAGTGAAACAAGCGACCAGGTCTTTGAAAACAAATCTAAAAGAAGCAACCAGTTTCACTACTTGAGCCCTATTACATCAGCTATTTTTTAAAGGAATCATGAAAGCAAGCCCAAATAAGCAACTACACTTCAGAAATAAGCCCAAACTATAAAGCAAACCAGTGCTTTCTGCAATTTGCATGGTGGAAAATAATCTTTTGTCGGCAGACTGTCTTTGTGCAGATAAAAAATGCTAGTCTGTTGCAATATAAGAGTTTTAAGTAGTCTTTGACTGGCCTGGACAAGTTTCCTGGGTCTGGAGTCACCTTGGGGATAAGGGTGGCACAAGATGGAGCCCTGTGTGTAGGCTCAATCACCTCCCCCTTCACATTCAATAGATCCCGTGATATTTCGTGCCCAGATGTAATTTATTCTCTAGTAGGGCTATAGTAAATAATACAAAATAAATCACCATAATTTTTTGGAAAGAACTACATATTTAGCCCCATGTTCGTATGGCCCAGCCCTAACTAAAAAACTAAAAAGAAAGCAGCAAATGAAAAAAAAAAGAATACTACTATTTCACTTTAGTTTAAACTAATCAGATTCCAATCAGGATGTGGCACAGATCTGATTCAGGCTGGATTTGACTGCCAGTCTGAACACACAGTTCTGTGACAGATCCGATCTTGTCACTTGCAAATGCAGTGTGAACAGTCGGGCCAAAAGATCAGATTTGAGAAATAAATCAGATTTGAATCGGATTTGACTGGATGTGACTGCAGTGGCATTAATTAATGACCACTCTCGATTGACTTTTAAATGATCTGTAACAGTTCCTCTGTACCACGACCAACAACATGCAGACCCACAAATGATCTGTAACAGTTCCTCTGTACCACGACCAACAACATGCAGACCCACAAATGATCTGTAACAGTTCCTCTGTACCACGACCAACAACATGCAGACCAACAACATGATGATCTTTAACAGTTCCTCTGTACCACAACCAACAACATGCAGACCAACAACATGATGATCTGTAACAGTTCCTCTGTACCACGACCAACAACATGCAGACCAACAACATGATGATCTGTAACAGTTCCTCTGTACCACGACCAACAACATGCAGACCCACAAATGATCTGTAACAGTTCCTCTGTACCACGACCAACAACATGCAGACCCACAAATGATCTGTAACAGTTCCTCTGTACCACGACCAACAACATGCAGACCCACAAATGATCTGTAACAGTTCCTCTGTACCACGACCAACAACATGCAGACCCACAAATGATCTGTAACAGTTCCTCTGTACCACGACCAACAACATGCAGACCCACAAATGATCTGTAACAGTTCCTCTGTACCACGACCAACAACATGCAGACCCACAAATGATCTGTAACAGTTCCTCTGTACCACGACCAACAACATAAGACCCACAAATGATCTGTAACAGTTCCTCTGTACCACGACCAACAACATGCAGACCCACAAATGATCTGTAACAGTTCCTCTGTACCACGACCAACAACATAAGACCCACAAATGATCTGTAACAGTTCCTCTGTACCACGACCAACAACATGCAGACCCACAAATGATCTGTAACAGTTCCTCTGTACCACGACCAACAACATGCAGACCCACAAATGATCTGTAACAGTTCCTCTGTACCACGACCAACAACATGCAGACCCACAAATGATCTGTAACAGTTCCTCTGTACCACGACCAACAACATGCAGACCCACAAATGATCTGTAACAGTTCCTCTGTACCACGACCAACAACATGCAGACCCACAAATGATCTGTAACAGTTCCTCTGTACCACGACCAACCAACAACATGCAGACCCACAAATGTATAATAATAATATTTTATTATTTCCCAGCCACAGCTGCGTCTTCTATTCTTCCTCTGGCACTGAATGGTGTGATTTATTCACTAATCATTTTATGATTTTGTGATTCAAGTGGTTGTCACATATATTTCAAGCTTTTAAATATATGATAACATATGTACAACTTAAGGTAACGTACATTATATACTGCACATATTGAATTCAAGTAGCCCCCCCCCCCCCCCCACCCACACACACACGCACGCACAGCACGCACACACGCATGGCACGTGCCACGCACGCATGTTTGAATTCTTTGCAATGCCTTGAATAAGCTATATGGGGTTTTTTTTTAATTTCCCCTAAGATGCTAGTTAATTAATTTTGAAGCCTATGGATGTTTTTTTATGCATTGTGTTTTCTAGGTGAAACAGCAATTAAGTGTAGTCACATAATTCCTCTGTTTATTTGCTACAGGCTGATATCAAGCTGCTCTGGGCATTTTTCATATACTTTCATTTTCAATTCAGGCATTCTGCCATTTGCAATTAACAGATTCTTAAGTGTTTTGCCAAACAGTCGGCTGTCATTTACCTTTTGTCTACATGAAGGCCACTGTGACCAGTAGCAGACGAGACAAGTTGTCAGAGTCTCTTTTTTTCTGCAGTCAGTCAATCAAAGACAGGAGAATGAGGCACACGTAGTAGGCATTACGCAATTAGCAGCTTTCTCCTTCCATCTCAGCTCCTTTGTGCCAAGGTGATCAATCGCCCAGGGGACACCTGGGATCTGGGATGGCGGCATGGGAGAGTGTGTGTTCACACGACACGAGCGCGCACGTATGCTTGTGTGTGTGTGTGTGTGTGTGTGTGTGTGTGGACTGTGGCAGGTATGTTGGGGTCTGGGTCCCATAGCTAATTGAGTGTGTTGAGGATTGTGGAGGGCCCTAAGTTGGCTATTAGATAATGTGTGTGGCCCTTCTGCTGTCTGTCTGTCTGTTCCAGGTGTAGATGCGGAGTGCGATGAGCGGAATACTGAAGAGGAAGTTCGAGGAGGTGGAGGCCTCCTCCTCCCCGTGCTCCTCCTTGCGGGAGTCTGACGATGAGGTCTCCTGCAGTGAGAGTGGGGACAGCAGTGACAGTGTCAACCCCTCTGCCTCAGGCCCCTTCATGCGTGAGTGTCTGCCTCCTGACAAAACACACACAGACGCACAAACACATATGCATGCACGCGCGCGCACACGTGCACACACACGCGCACACGTGCACACACACGCGCACGGCTAGCACAACACCAATTAGTGTTACCAACAGGTTTTAATAGGCTGGTTAAACAGTTAAAACCAAAAGGTTTTAACAGCCAATTTTCATCTCAGAGAAAGCCAGGCTAAAATAGTTATTGTCTTGCAAGGCAGACACAATACAGTATGTGCAATATATGCCATCAAAATCCTGAGTCGAACAGTGGACACATGAACAATCAACCTATCCGTAGTTCACAGGTAAAAACATAAACTACTATTATATTATTTTGTTGTTTCAACTGGCTAGATTAGGTATCGGTTATCGGTATATATGTATGTGATGTTGCACTAATTGTATCGGTTCATATGGAAAATTGTTTATCCCCCAAAATCATGAAGGCTGAATTGACCTTAGACAAAGAAATAAGTGAATGTCTCTGTGAATGAAACTGTTGTTACTGCACTGTGGCTTTGTAGGGCAGCATAGTTCACAATAACACCAGCGGACAGGTACATAGGTTTACATTCGTAGATGGTGATTATTATTTCAATGCTGCTGCACAGAGTGCAGAGGAGAGGAGAGCTGGTGCAGAGAGAAGCCAGTGCTGTAATAAAGAGGAAGAATGCACAGGCAGACTCTCTCATTAGGAAGCACGTCAGCAGACAGGCTCAGCCAGATGAATGAGCTGATGCAGTCTCTCGATGTGTGTGTGCAACACCACAGGGTCATATTAAATGTACCATAGAACTATGCTCTAAGAAAGACCTCAGTCAGCCACATACGATATACATATCTGCACCCTGTTGCTCATTCAGGCATCTACTGTATACTGGCCTAATATGATAGCAATACGATATACAGTAGATGTTCTATGAAAGGTTATTTTACAGTGTGGCTCTATAGGCAGCTAGAAAAATAAGTCTGCAACACATGGTTCCCAGCCCCACTTGTTTTATTGCTGTTCAGTTAGCCATCTATGGGTCAGTCTATGTGTCAAATATTTTATAATTATTTTAATATTTAACTTTAATAATTGTATAATAGAAGTAAATGACAGACTGGCCCAATTCTTTTGTCATCATAGATACGTATGTCACTGATGTCACAGGCTGGCCACATGAAAACCGAGGTCCACATTGGAGCCACGCCATACCCATGTGGATGCCGAGATCCACATAATTCCAATGATTTATTTGAATTTATTTAGTTTCCAAAAGATGACACATTTTAATCAAGCTGTTTTTTTCCTGCAAGTCTTTGGGATGTCTTTTTAATGGCTGAAAGATAAGTAAAGCATAATAATTAGATCCACAGTAAAATGGTTCATGAAGGTCCACTCACATGAACTACGTACATTTCATTCACCATTGTCTTTCTTACAGTTGTGGTGTGAACTGTGCCATCCACTTGACTGAGTTAGAACCTTTATTTAAACTATCTTTATAGTTATTGTGGTGCTTGGTGTGAAGTGCCTTATAACCTGAAATGGGAAAATATTTTGTAAATAGAAAATAATAGTAGGAGAAGAGAGACAGATACAGGTCGAAGAAGTTGGTTCGTTTAGAATCGTTAAAATCAGCAGCTTAGTTAATTCTTTCTATGCCAACTACGAGAATTCTCGTACTTTCCCTCTACATCAGTTGTATGTCAACTACGAGAATTCTCATAGATAAAGCTTTATATCAAACATGAAACGGTTTAGCTGAAAATCTACTTTTAACACTGGCCCGGTTGCTAGGCAACGCCTTGCATACCCCCAGCATCAGGAAACATGCGCGCATCCTATAGGGTCCCATTAAAAGTAGGATCTTCTTTGGCTCTTTCCTCTGAAAAATACGGCACTGTCCGTGGTGATGATCGTACATCCGAGGTTCGGATCTGATCTGTGATTTTTCATCGCATCGTGCACAACATATTAACGTTTCTGGTGAAAGATAAACCACGTGAGCTATGCTAACATAAGCCATTTCTTACAATGACGGTCTGTGAGCCGGGAAAACGGAAGTGAAAATGACCATATTTGGCCAAAATGCTTTCTCTGCCACACGGTGTTAATAATTCAATCTGCCTTTTTCAATTCAAAGGAAAAGAGGGTGCTGTTTTTCCTTTGTTTTGCCAATGGGTACCCGGATTGATCTACCCTCAACATATTTAGGTGTATATATTATGCTGTATCTTTTGTTTTTATAGGTAACAGGCAGCAGGTGACTGGGCTTCATTCTGTAGAGGCACAGGGGGACATATAAGCAGGGTGTTGTGTCCCTAAGGGAGGCTGAGTGTGGCCTCTGTGTCAGCTGCAGCTGCTAGTAGCTGGGGGCTGGAGGTCAGCTTAACCACTTTAACCCTGCCATCCCATTTTTGGGGCATGTCATTATAGCTAAAAACAAAAAGTGAAATTCACGACGATTTCAAAGATATTTTGAAAATAGCACATATACCAACTCACACAATGTGTCACTATGCAAGATTGGCTATTTTCCAAACAATTCAGTACATTTTTGTGGTTGAAAAGATAAGGGGACTATGCAAGTGTGCGTTACGGTCATGCAACAAAAGACAAGTATACATTTGAGCTTGAACAGAGAGGTGTCAAATGTAGACAGAGATTGACTGGGTGTTGGCACTGAGATCTTAAACAACCATGCTTTGTTTGGCATTAGAGGTAGAAGGGTAAAAGATATCCACTTGTCATTTGTTTTAAGACCTGTCTGTCAGATATGTTTTTTTGGGCTTTAATATAATGCTCCAAGCAAATGCTTCCATTTTATATGGCTTTGAGAGGGAAAGGGAAAGGAAGCTGATTGAATGAAATAAATCACTGTTTGGTACCTGTAACAAAGCTGTTTTATAACTGTATATTCCTGAGTGATATATTCTCATGTACAAATGTACGAATACCCATTTGTAACACTGAGTGTGTACTAATGGAAAAGGGTCCATTTGGTTCCATTTGTTCACTCTCAGCTGTTGGAAGCAGATGGTTTCTATTTGTCCTGTCTGTCTGATATGGGGTGAATGCTGGGAGCACTGCGTCTGTGAACCAGGACTCTACATTTCTGGGCCAGGCAAGGGATTATTTATGCTCAACCGTTGCCCTCCTCCTTGCCCCTCCCTCGTGAAGAACTGTCCTTAAAAAGCCACTCCAAGGAGGGCTTGCATGCCAAGTGGCAGCAAAGATACATGATGAAATCCTTTCCTACCAAGCTGGGTTGAGTTAAGCATTATCCTGAAGCGTGCTAAAAGGCTGACGAGCAAAAACTAGACTCATGTTTCAGGCATTACTGTTCCAACAAAAAACACTTTTCTTCACCAAATTAAGCATTCCTTTGATGCTTTTGATAAGCTTCACGTGAAGGTAAAAAGGCTACTAAAGTACTACTAAAGAATATTTTAAACATTTAACATTTAAATTATATAAATTCAGGCCATATACAAATGTTTGTCACGTACTGCAAATCGCTCTGGATTAAATCGTCTGCTAAATGCCTAAAGGTCACTATCCTGCATCTCATTTGTTTTGTATCAACAAAGTTATTTTCTTCACACACTGTATTCGACAAGGAGCATACATTTTAATTTAACTTTGACTGATGCAGCCTTCTACAAAAATAAAAAATAATAGTAAAGGGGAACTAAACCGTAGTAGGCCAATGCTATGAGCTTGTTGCTATCATATAAATGTCTAATTTCACTTTGATGAATTGGACACAGATTTCAGGCATTTGCCTCTTCCCTGCTCCGCCTAATCAGCTCGCTGATACTTGCGTTTGCACCTACAAGACAATGGCAGACTCGGCAATGAAAAAACGTCTGATGACACCTAAATTCAATGAATATCTGGGCAGAAAAACTGGGCAGAAACAGTTAACAAAAAATATTTTTAATAACAGCATCACTAACCATACATTGAATTTAGATTTCCCCAGACAGGCGGAGATCTCTGATTGTCTGACTATTCAAAGCTAAGGTCAGCCTAGCCTTTTTATGATTTTGAACCAAACTCAAAGAATTGGCCTAGGGGTTTTATTTCCATTTTAAATGTATATATTTGTTCTAACAACTCCCATGTCTATTTTCCCATGAAGCTGACTCTATATTGAAGAGGGAGAAACGCCTGCGGACCAGGAGGGTGCACTTTGAGAATGTGACGGTGTACTACTTCAGCCGACGGCAGGGCTTCACCAGTGTGCCCAGTCAGGGTGGCAGCACGCTTGGCATGTCCAACAGACACAGCTGGGTTAGACAGTACTCCCTGGGCGAGTTCGCCCTGGAACAAGAGAGACTCCACAGGGACATGCTGAGAGACCACCTGAAGGAAGAGAAACTCAACTCCATTAAACTCAAGGTACCCGCTTTCCGATCGAGGTCACACCATTGATTCCCAAATAACACTTCACCATCATCATCGTGCTGCGTTTATTTGAATAGCCCGAAGGGAGGCATGCATAGTTCCACCAAGGTTGCTATTAAATAGAAATCAGTATGAAGAAAGCATTTCAATGGTTTTGTTAAGAATGCCCGACTCTGGTTCTGTGTTCCCAGCAGTGGTTTGTCACAGGGCTTCTCTTGCTACCTATGCATCTGTGACAAAGTGCATGTCCCTCCACTGAAATAATGTATTAGAATAGGCTTACTTTTCAAACTAGCCTGAATGTGATGTCTCCTTGTTTTCTCAGCTGACTAAGAATGGTACAGTGGAGTCCGAGGAAGCCAACGCGCTCACAGCAGAGGACATTTCCGACGACGACATTGACCTGGACAATACAGAGGTGGACGAGTATTTCTTCCTACAGCCCCTCACCACGAAGAAAAGGCGAGCACTGCTGCGCACCTCGGGAGTGAAGAAGATCGACGTGGAGGAGAAACATGAGCTGAGGGCCATCCGGATGTCCAGGGAGGACTGTGGCTGTGACTGTCGAGTCTTCTGCGACCCAGAGACCTGTGCCTGCAGCGTAGCAGGAATCAAGTGCCAGGTAAATCCCCACCACACGCATATAATAATATATGCCTTTGATGTTCTTCTCTCTAGATATACGAACATGCAGAATATTAATATCCCAAAAGGCAACGAGATGGACAATATCAATTTACTCCTGCTGTAGGCTAGCTAAAGCCAGTCGATAACAAACATCCATTTGTTTTAGCCAGCGTCAAAGGAAATCTCCCGTTTCTGTGCGTCTTGCGCAGAAAAAGTCAAAGACCGTTCTAGCAAGGGACTGGTATACATATGCATGAGATGAGCTTGCCCTCTTGTCTCATATTGCTCATGCAAAAATACAAGCATACTGTACGAGCATATGTGCTACTTTTTGAAGAATGCTTATTGCTTAGTTGTCTCCACCAGCCCGAAGGCATGGGGAGAGAGTATGTTTTGCACTCTGTCCGTGTGTGTGTGTGACTGTTTGAGTGTGTGTGTGTGCGTGTGCGTGCGTGCGTGCGTGCATGCGTGCGTCCGTCTGTCTGTTACTAGATAATCTCCGGCACCGTTAACCTGGCACCGCTAACCCGGACGATGCCAAATTTTGCACGCACACTCCCTGGATGCCAACGATGAACCAAAAAACCACAAATCATGAACGCAGTGACAGTGTGCAATTTACATGAAATCTTTCACAGACTTTACTACTAGGCTGAAGAATATATCCCTCCCTTTTCACATTGGCCTGTTATAGCACTACCAACAGGTGGATTTTTGCAAAACACATTTTTGGAACAAAATGCCTCAAATCATCCAATTGCCATCCAAGGCGTAAGAATAAATGGCACCCTTTTCACATTGGCCTATTATAGCGCCACCAGGAGGCCACAACCTGACCTGCCCTGGTGGAGACCTGTGCCCCGAGGGGCACTTTATCTAGTTTTCACTGTTGCCCATTTGTGAACCCGGTAGTAATTCAAAATAAGAGTGATATTGTAATATGCATTTCTTTTTGAAAAATGCTTTGTTTTCACTGTTGCTACACTTAAATTCGTTTAGACTACAATATATCTGGCCAGGAGTTTGAGGAAGTCAAAGATTTATAATAACTTTATGTTTTCTGTTGTTTTTTTGTCTTTGTCTTTTTCTTTTGTATGCCCACTCTTTCTTCTTTTTCTCCTTCTGAAATGTACACTCTGAAGCGATATTGCCCTTTGCCCCTGTTAAAGGGGAAAACCACCCATTTTCAACATTTTACTATGTCATTAATATACCCTAGAGCTGTTGTGTGGAAATAATAAAAAAGTCCCCCCATTTTGGATTTCCTAGAACTGTAATTATGAAAAAAATCATTAACATGGTGAAACACATCTTGATGACATCATCAAGATGTGTTTCACCATGTTAATGGTTTTTTTCAGACCTCTAGTTCTAGGAAACACAGAATGGGGGAACTTTTTTATAATTTCCACACAACAGCTCTAAGGTACATTAATGACATAGTAAAATGTTGAAAATGAGTGGAATGCCCCTTTAAGTGTTGACTTGATGCCACATGTAGTCCTGAAGAAAGCTAGGATGTTACAGAGACACTGGAGATGGAGTCACTTGGAGGGGGGAGGGAGGGAAGAGGGGTGAAAAAAAAGAATCCTGGGAACTGCACTTGTGTCCTATGTATACATAGAAATGCTGTTATTGTACTGCTTTTTCCAAATAAAATAAATATTATAAAAATAAAAAAAACTTTATGTGTTCTAGTATTGGGTGACCAACAGCACCCAATAAAACATTTTGGGGGCCTTTGGGCTTTGACCAAATTTTTACCTTATTGTCAAACTAGCGCAACATTTGCAAACATTAATGTATTGCAGATTAACCAACAGGTATTTTTGTTCTCTTTAGGTGGACCGAATGTCATTTCCCTGTGGCTGTACGAAGGAGGGCTGCAGCAACTCGGCAGGAAGGGTAGAGTTCAACCCTATCCGTGTACGGACCCATTTCCTGCATACCATCATGAAACTGGAGCTGGAGAAGAGTCGTGAGCAGCAGACATCCCCTACCAACGGTTACCATAGTGAGACCAATAGCCTGGGCAACGGCAACCCTCTTGTCCAAACACAGCACAACTTAGAATACTCCCTGTCAGAGCCTGTGCCGCAGACCGCCATCATGCACCTGCAGACCACAGGCGAGATGGAGGAACCATTAGACGATGAAGATGATGACGAGGATGAAGAAGATGATGACGATGATGATGACGATGATGATGATGATGATGAGGAGAACGATGAAGATGAAGAAGATGAAGAGGACAGTAGCAGTGTTTGCAGTGGGCTGTCTGACTCGAGCACTCAGAGCTTAGGGAACAGTGACTCTGACGAAGAAGAGGATGAGGATGAGGTTGATGAAGAGAAGGACTTTGAGGACGTAGTGGCAACTCCGCCCGTGTCCCACACCGAGGTGGTCCCTCTGTCTTCAGTGCTGTGTTACCCAGATGCCCCCGTGACACACGAAAGCCACATGAATGGAAACGCTTATTTAATCAACTCTTCTCCGGCTGAGTACTACCAGCTGGACAGCTCCAGCGTGGTCTCGGCCAATGGGCCGAGCAGCCAGCCCAGTGAACCCTACGGAGACGCCTTAGCATTCCAGGACACGGTAAGCACTACCAATGGCAACATGCCCCAAGGACCGTTTAACATGGCTGCCGAGCAGTACACAGACTACCCTAAACAAGCCGAGGAACAATACAGAGCTAGTCACCATTTCGCTCTGACCAATGGCACGTCAACAACCCCAGTGGCCTGCTGCACACCTGAACAAGAGAAGAAAGCCCTCTCCAAAGCAACATTTGTGGAGCCGCCTGTTGTGCCGAACCAGATAGACTTTCAGAACTACCTTAACAATAACGCCCAGGGTTCCTACGACCATAGCCCCTGTTTAGTGGCAGAGCAGCCACAGGAAGAGTCAAGTGTTAATGGTTTTTCTGAAGTACCTTCATTAGCAGACAGTACTAAGACCCTTCCATTATCAGACCATTGCCCCGAGGTCACGGCCATTTAAAGGGCCTCACTCTTTTAAGTGTTCTTTCATTCTGTGTCTTTACCTGAGAAGAATCCTGACAAAGTGGTATTTTAAGGGAACATATTCATGGCCTTTTACAGTACCTGACCTTACATTTCAAAGCAATTTACAAAACCACAGTACATTTCCATCAATAACTATTAAGCCTCAAGTTCATGATGGAAATGTCTGAGGATTCATCCACTTTCTCTCTCGCTCTTTTCTCCACTACAGTATTTTAAGCCACAAGGTGGAAACATCAAAAAATATACGCTGTGCAATGTATCTTGTAATTTCAGATGTAAAGTTCTAGTTTTAAGCAGATATTGTACTGTAGATGGAACTTTTCTATGTCTACTATATGTGTCAAATGTGCAAAAAAAGGTTTATTGTCACAGTTTATTTATTGGTTCTGAACTACGTGTATACTTATATACTGTAAATGTTTTGATAATGATAAGCATGCTGTTTTGGGGATCTCAGTGGCATTCATGAAAAACGGACCATTGGTTTGTAAAACAAACTAATCAGCATACGCACCGTTCACTTTTCTCCACTTTGTCACTAACCCATGCTTTTCTATGATCTGAAAAGCACTTGCTATTTGTATCTTTGGAATACAATTTCAAGAGCATATAGCGGTTTCACACATCTATTCAAAAATAATTCATAACATGTTGCACTTTTGTGTAGGGGAGGGGTCTGATGACATGGCAGTTGTTTTTACTTTATACATACTAATACATAGGAAATAATGCAGCCCCTCTCATATGTCCCTTTTTTTTTTAGTTTACTCTTAGAATAATGTGGTGGTTTGGTAATGTCACCAGTGCCACAAAAAACTTTATTCTTGAGAAATATTCATTGATGGTGTATACAGGGATATACTAAAGTAGCACTTTGACATAACTCCAAATGCCAATATCATATACTCAAGGTTATTCTGTACCATCCAGGGTTCAGTTTGCTGGGAATTTATGTTTGATAATATCACAATTGAATAATTTAATATAAAATAAATTATGCTAACTACATAAACCCTGACACACATATTTCAAATTTGTATTATGATTTATTTTTTACATATCGAACCTTGCCTCCATCTACTATGGGAATCTACCATCTACTATTCTTAACTACATGGGGCGTCACCATGCAACAAACTGTCTCCATTGAATTACCGTATTAACTGTAGATATAATTTGAATAACCTAACTTAATGTGTTTCAGTATTTAATAAATTAAGTCAATGGTTATGGCAGTTATTTGAGTGCTGTGTAGGACAGGGAACACAACATACACATTCCATACAATATTATTAAAATCTCAGCATTTGAGATTTGTATCTATTCCGATGATTTTGGTTGGTGTTAAGTGTTAAGTGCAATAATTTGAAGGCTATTCAATGGCTTTTCTCTCATAGAAGAATCATCAAAGCAAATGCAAACATCCTATAGACTCTGTGGTACATCCTGTAAGTACTACTCTATACTTGGTATTGTAGTACCACCAAGATTGAATGCAAGAAACCAAAAATGGGTTCTTGTTAATAATATGTAAAGGAGTAAAAACATTTGAGACTGACAATCAATTTTAAATGCAATTCAGATCAGGAATTGATAACTGTATGTCCAAATAAACAGATCAAAACAAATGACAGTATATGATCTGCCAAAAAATTATAAATAACCGTTTAACACCTCTTTATGAAATGAGTGATATAAAGAGGAAAGTGAATGCTTGTGACCTTATCAAGGCCTCAGATATCAAAATTTAGGGACGGCAATAATTCAGTGCATATATTTACTACTGAAATACCTTGCTGAAGCTCTACAGTACCTTGAGCCATTTTATGCTGCATGAATAACAATATCTGCCATTCTGCCCCTATTGCAAGCCTGCTGTTTTCCTGCCCAGGCACTGTAATCACAACGGTCAGTACTGGAGTGTTTTGTCAGTACTGTCTAAAGCTGGGGATGCGACAATAATCAAACTAATCAATTGATGTTGATTTGTTGATATAACACATATCCAAAAAGCGTTTATCGATAATTTTATTTTTAAACCAAAACAGTAATGGATAATTGCAGCCCTAGTGAATGCCCAGTAAGCTTCCTCCTCTCATGTCATGTAGAGCTCAAATAAAGTGTGCAGACTGTTTCCAGGCAATCAGTGCCATCAACATAGCCTAGCCTTAGAATACAGAATCAGTGTGCCAAAGCATATGAGAAGGGTAAATACAGTGACATTGCATCCAGTTAAGTATTTCTGTATTTGATTTTTTTCCAGTATTTATTATGAATGATATATTGAAATGTGTATTTATTGTGGTTTACTGAAACGGTCTGTATTGAGTAAATTGCTTATCTGTCTTAAAACTGTCCTATGTTTCATGCTGGTTGTGAGTTGTACAGCTTCATGTGCCTGATTTCCTTATTTCAATTATATTTCATATTCTGTGAAACAGGATAAGTTTTGCACAAAATGGTATAAATGTTTCAATGTGTTTGGTTTATAACTGTAGATAAAGAGTTCATGTTATGTTGGGTTGTTTCCTTTTGAACATGATTTTGAAATAAATTGAATTGAAATCATGTGTCCTTTTTATCTATCACCAATGAAGTAAAACAAATTATAAATGTAATTACCCGTCATCGAGGCAGTCTGATATTTGTTGAACAACCTTGTTTAGGTTATTCAACAGCTTGGGGATCTTTTCAGTGCAAAGTGCGGAAGTGCCCTCTGCTGAGAACAGTGGGGAATGAGACAATGTGGCTTTAAGCAGCAATGGATGCAATTCAATCAAGATAGATAATGCATCTTAATATTAAACACTGCTTATAGAGCAAAAATAAATTGTTATTCATTCAGGGAAATGCATGTTAGAGCCATTTCTCAGATTGCCTTCTGCAAAACATGTCTGCCCTATGTGGATTAAATCTGTCCTATACAGGCTGGGCAATTAATCGAAAATATGTCGAAACCGATATTTAGGACCAATAACAGACTTATAGCTGAATAATTGAGAAAGACACTTTTTTTACATAATTTTCTTATACATCAATTCAATTGACTAACTAGTTTAGTCTGATTAACCATGGCCTGTATTAGTTGTACACTGGTGGCGTGTACAAATAGCAAAGATAGACGCTCTACAAGATAACAGCTTGACTATTTTCACCTTTTTAAATAATCATTATTTGGAATCGAGGGAAAAGTTTGAAACAATCGTGATATTGAAGTCATATCGCCCAGTCCTATACTCTCCTATTATATTCATTACATATAATCATAGTTTCTACATGAATAGAAAATCTTCTCAGTCACTGAAGCATTCATTTTATACCAATCTGGCAACTATCATTTAACTGAAAACATGGCAATCCCAATTCCATCAATACTTTGAGGTTATAACTAGACTAAAGGAATTAAAGGTCACTCAATATTTTCAAATACATTATTTAATTCGAACACAAAATGGTGTGGCCAAATACATTTGTTTGATTGATTGATTGATTGAAGAATTTATTAACAGTTTGCAGAATTACAGTACATTTCAAGCACAAACTCAATACAAAGGCTGTTAACTGTGAGTGGACGACCCAATTAAGCATTACACTTGTTTCCAACAGGGTCCACCATGTTCAAATCATCAAAACATTTAGAGACGTACAAATAGACACTTCTATAGACAGAACAGGAATTCATCAAAAAAGAATTCATCAAAAAGGAGGTAAAAAGGGAAAAGAAAAATATACAGTGAGGGGAAAAAAAGGGGGGGGCGGGGGGGGGGGATTCACGTTCAGCTCCGTTAAATTGTTTGTTTTCCTTGGAGGAGCTGCGTTGGGTCCCCAAGTCGGCTCCGTGGCCGTACCTTGAGTTGGCTGTGTGGCCGTGACCATCTCTTGTGTTGTCCTTGCGTTGGGTCCCCAAGTTGGCTCAGTGGCCATACCTTGAGTTGGCTGTGTGGCCGCGACCGTCTCTTGTGTTGTCATTGCGTTCGTGTTTGAGGGATTCCGATTTTACAGGGGCCAGTTTCGAATTGCAGCCGTCCGTAGGTGCCCTTTGAGAGCGGTTTTGAAAGAGTCAAGGGATTCGCATGTCTTAATGACAGTTGGTAGGGCGTTCCACATTTTAGTGGCATAGGAGCGAAAAGAATTTAGTCCCTTGTTTGTGCCGAATCTGGGTTGTACATGGTTCGTTGCACTCCCTCTGGTGTTGTGGGTGTGGACTTCGTTAACATTAAGGAAGTATCTAGACAGGTACATGGGTATCTTGGTGGTGTATCGAATCTTGTGGACCAGACCCATTGCAAGATGCTGTACTCTGTCGTCGACCCTAAGCCATTCCAGCCTGTCGAAGTGGGCAGGGGTTTTCACTACAATTCCAATCCAATCGTGAACACAAACAAATTAAATAGGCAGTTTGCTCCACTGCACAGTATTTGCAGCATATTAGGGGTTAATTCTGAAATGGGAATGGAAACTATACCTAGCACACTAAAAATATATCCTTTACGTTTTATTTATGTACAGTATGAATCTAACAATATTTGTATCATCATGTATGAAAAACGCTGTCCCATTCTTGACTTTGGAAGTAAACTCATTCCTTGAATAGTTTGTTAAAGTGAATTAAACTCCAACCTCTGTTGGAAGGCACTCTGTGACTGTAAATAAGGGTTGTGGGTTATTATTCTGCAGCCAAACCCTGCAACACAGAGGAAGACCTCCCCCCTCTAGTGGTAATCATGATTATTACATGAATGTTTGCCACTGGATATTCTCAACAATGAGGAAGTAGTGTCCAGTTTGGCTTCACATACAAAGTAGTGCTACACAATTCCAACAAAAATGATTCAAGCCTTCCTGGTCAGTGTCTTTGGTGCATCATTTGTGGACTTCAGAATGTCTAAATTGCACCTATGAAAAAACAAGTTGTTGTAAAAGATACAACTTAGATAAAAAATTAAAATAATATTGGAGGCGTCTTCATTTGTGGCTTTGCTTGGTAAGAAAGCTTGAATAGCAAACATACACAGTCTGAAGAAGATTGACTGCTTCCTTCCGGCGGTTGCAGGCAATATCTTCAAAAGTCCAAACTTTCCAGCAGCAGTTCAGTTCTTCTATTATAAAAAGAATAAATAAAAACTTGATGCAGTCATGAATCTAAAAAATGAAAGTATGTTGCTGCTTTATAGCCACGGTCCTCCTAGTATGCACATGCATACAGTGTGTGTTCATTGGTAAAGAAGTCCATCAGGTTGATCAGTGGAAGAACCAGAGCTGGAATCTGTCTGATGGATTGCAGGCAGTCAGTGATGGGTGCTCATATCGAGAAGTCAAACACATGTTCCATCCTGGCATGTAGAATAACTGGTTCTATCATGGACAGAAGACAGACAATACAATTAATGTCAAACGTTTGTCCGACACGCAAAGTCAAAAAGTGTGGACGAAAGGAATGGCAGTCTCACCTCCTTCAACTCCCACTTTTGCTGGGCTCCGACAAACGTGTTCTTGCCCTTATATTGGCAGTCCTCCAGTTTCACGACCCCCTCTGCCCCGTGTAAGCATAGCTCCTTCTGAATGTTGTGTCTGATCTCATGATGTGTGGAGAACTCAAAATACTGAAAAGAATAAGAAAACCATCACTAGTACCGACCATCTACTCTCTGATTGAAACATCTGTATTACTCATTTATTTTGTCACTGTCAGGTAGAAACCTTGTATGTCCAAAACCATTACTTTTCAGGATATGGAAAAGATTAACCAGTTTTCCAATGGACCCAATGTAGTTATTTTAGTCACAAGCTCTTGATAATACTTTTCATTGGTTAGATAAACTCAGAAATGGTGACACACCATTCACTCACACACATTGTGAGTTTGTAGATAAGCTATTTTTGCATGACAATTGTATGACAAAGTAGGCCATACATTTATGAAAACTAAATGTTGAAATTTGGAGATACAAGGTATCTGCTGACAGCTGCAATCGGATAAGATAAATTAACTCTCCATCCTACCTGATTTCCTCCGAGACCGTGACAGGGGTACATGATCAATTGTTTCCCACCCTCATTGTTTTCCCCGGTGTCCAGACATGAGTCTTTACCAACGTTTTTCACCTGTGGTGTGGATGACAAAACACACAAGTAATTCAGTAACGCAAGCTGTTCAAACATCAACGACATCTTGCTGCTTGCATTCTTTTAGCACTGTCCAGTGGTGGAAGAAGTACTCGGTACCACAAGGTAAAAATACTCTGTTACAAGGTCCTGTATTTAACATGTTACTCGAGTAAAATTACCAAAGTATTGACGTCAAAATATATTAAGTACCAAAAGTAAAGGTTCTCATTCTGCAGCTTGAGCTCTGAACTTTTAGACCTGCTATTGGAATGAATTGGTTAATGTATGTTTTGGAAATAATAATCAACATCTTTAAAGTAACTTGTAACTACAGTCTTCAAATAATTGCAGTAAGTATTGAAAAATTGTCATACTGAAGTAAAGTACCTCAAAATTGTACTTCAGTACAGCACTAGATGTACTAGGTTACTTTCCACCACTGGCCGTGGCCAACTGGAACAGCTCATTCTGGACGGCCTCAGTCCACGCTGTGGTTAAACCCACAGTGGCCAGACAGTTGTGAGGTTGTGAAAGAAACGGAGGAGGCAGTGGTGCGGTATATGTGGTCTTACCGAGCCAAAGTGGAGTGGGTTGAGATCAGGAATGAAGGCCTCTGGATAGACGTTGTTTAAATACCAGGAGAAGCTCTTACACTGCAGCCGTTCGCGCAGTTCGATGCGTTTGGAGACATCTCCAAAGGTTCTCTGTGGGAAACAATTCCAGGCAGCCATTACAGCAGGGGAACTTTTAATCGTTTTCTTAACACTGGCCAGGCTAAAGCCTGATTTATACTTAGTTGCACACCGGTGTCTCGCGCCGACAGTAGCAGTTCTACAAGCTCACAACATGTCACAGCAAGCTTGGAGAATGAATCGGCTATTTTCCGTGTGAGACATGAAGAGAAACCAAGTATGAATCAGACTACCAGAGTACTCAAATTACACTTCCTGTCGGTCATCTTACACTGTGCAGAGGTGGTTCATGAAGAAGGCTTAATAACTACATAAACAGTTAAAATGGCACGATTCTATTAAACCCTCATCTGATTTAATCAAATTGCATATATAGTACATACAAAACTGTTGTTAATTCATATAGTATAAAGACAAGCATGAACAAAAAGAATACAGTATGAAACTAGATAAAGTGCCCCTCGGGGCACAGGTCTCCACCAGGGCAGATCAGGTTGTGCCCTCCTGGTGGCGCTATAATAGGCCAATGTGAAAAGGGTGCCATTTCTTCTTACGCCTTGGATGGCAATTGGATGATTTGAGGCATTTTGTTCCAAAAATGTGTTTTGCAAAAATCCACCTGTTGGTGGCGCTATAACAAGCCAATGTGAAAAGGGTGGGATATATTCCTCAGCCTAGTAGGAAGATCTGTGAAAGATTTAACGTAACTTGCACGCTGCGTTCATGATTTGAGGCTTTTTGTTCAAAACGGGCCAATCCTGCAAACTTTGAAAGCCAATGTTGGCCAATTAGGATGGAATATGAAATATCGGACAGATCCGTCTTGAACACATGACTATAGAGATAGTGTGTAACTATTTGCGGGATTTTTGGACAGAATCTGGAGGAGTAATATCAAAAAATTTGTTTTTCAAAAGTCGGCCTCCTGGTGGTGCTATAACAGGCCGTTCTGGAAAGTTTGGGGCAGAGGTTCATCATGGCATCCAGGGAGTGTGTGTGCAAAATTTGGCATCGACCGGGTTTAACGGTGTCGGAGATTAGCTGGTAACAGACGGACGGACACACGGACACACACACACGGACGGAGTGCAAAACATACTCTCCCCATGCCTTCGGCCTGGTGGAGACAATCAAGAATACTCAGATTTTGTAGTTTCTTACTTTCCTCATTTAACTTGGGCTACCCTCGACTAAATACTAAATACAATCTAGAATTGAAAAATGTGTGTTTGCCACATACACCACAGGTTGAGAACTGAACATTCTAATGTTGATTTCACAATGGCTATTGGTCAATTGTTTTCAAGAAAGAAGACACGTCTATTCAATAAACAAAGTCTAGCTTAACTAAGACCAAACTGACCGATTATTCGTTGAGGGGACATCTCATATGATTACTGCTGTTTTCAAACTGCAGTTGCTGTCCAATGCCCTAAAGGCAACACAAAATCACCAGTATTCAATCAGTGTTCCTTTCATAGTTCTATGTGTAGTACATTTGAAAGGATTTGGGGCACCACCAGCTCTGGAATAATGAGAGTACTTACTATAATGATGTGGATAAACACCGCACATGCTCGCTCACACACACACACACACACACACACACACACACACACACACACACACACACACACACACACACACACACACACACACACACACACACACACACACACACACACACACACACACACACACACACACACACACACACACACACACACACACACACACACACACACACACACACACACACACACACACACACACACACACGACTATTATGGCAGATTCCTTGAGGCTGTTAAAGACAGTGTGTCTGTTTGAAGGCAGCAGGAAAGGCCCGCTGGCCTAGCACTCTCTGAGGTATAGCCCCAGGAGACCTGTTTATGGCACAAAGATGAGGGCCTGTATTGGGAAACGCTGCAAGTCTGTGTCATTTACCAGAGTAGACTTCCCCTGGGCCCCCGCTCTCTGTCTCCTAACAGCTTTGAACCTCTAACAGCCTCAGGCGGAGGGTTTCTAAGTCAATAATCTATTTCTCTCTGTCAAAGAATACTTCTCATATCCAGGGATTTCGTGCACTGAGAATCACAACAGCAAAACACTGTGGTTCCCTAGTCCCTACACACATGTGTAATTCCAGGTTTCTCCATACAGAACGATGTTACATGTGACACATGTTCAGACTTAGTCCTGACTGTATAAAAACAACAGGCCGCTCAGCATTGGGTTGCCCCAACTTGCCTCATGAGTCGATAATGTGAGGAAAAAAAGAAAGAAAAGAAAATCATATTGCTACGCGTGACAGTATTGAATTAAAACATTCCAGAGGAAACCCCTGCCGTTTAAGGCAGGAATACATTTCTTTTTGTTTGAGTATAGTGATGAGTAACACACTGAATAAATGACTGAGGCGCACTAGCATCTGGAGCAGTACGTACATCTTTAGCCATCTGCGTGGCTTGCTGGTTTCGTCTGTAGAAGATCTCCCTGAAGTCGTCCATCCAGACCTCGGCCAGGCGCACCAGGTTGCGTGCGATGACCTGCGTGCCCTTAGGGAAGGTGTGAGGACTCTTGTTCCTGAACACATGGCCTACAATAGAGCAGGGTATGATCTCAAGCTGACCTCCGCACTGCCACACCTGCAACAAGAGGCAATGAAACACATCTATAATTAGTGTCACAGGCTACTTTTTGGATATTGTAAAGACACACCAGGAGAAAATCCAATGAGGAAGTAAAATGCAACTGAACCAGAATGACAACCTGGTGACTTCTTACTCTGAATGACATTTCGATGTTCTCTCCACCCCAGATTTCCATTTCTTCATCATAGCTTCCAATATGATAGAAATATTCTTTTGAAATTGAGAAGAGGCCACCGGCAAATGTTGGTGTCCTGTAGAAAAAGAAAAAAAAAGGTACAATTTACATTCAACAGGGACATTTGGATCACTTGGTAGAGCAAAGTTTGCAATGGTCTTCAAACTGAATAATACGAAATACTAATCAATAATAAAAGTACACACTGTACTGATTGTTTTCTCACTTTATAGGATATGTTTCATCTTCTCTTTTTCGTTTTTCTTGATCGGGCAGACTTTCCCAGCCAAAGGACAAGCTCCAGTCAAAGTTGCCCCGGTTGTGATTCTGGCCATAGGGGGATGGCTTCATGAACTCAAAGGTGTTGAGGTCAATCGTGGTGATGTCGGGACTCACTACAACTGTGTGGTTCTCTGCTATCCTGGCCAGAAGAGGCTCCAACCAACCATTAAAGCATTCGCCTGCCAAGCAGTACATTGTGTCACAACATGAGCCTTGATAATATCCACCATCATTTAGAACATGGGGTACAATAATAAAAAAGACTTATGCCTGAGTTATACTTAGTTGCGGTATTGGACACTGAAAATAGTCGATCTACAAGCTCACAATGTGCCACACTGCAACGGGTTGACAGCTTGTAGATCTGCCATTTACGATGTGCAACACTGGCATACAACTGACTATAAATCAGCCCTAAATACCTGTTGACATGCTTAAATTAAATACACTGCAAGTCATTTTAAGTGAGCCCAGCATGCCAGGTGACTTGCAACACAAGGCATACATTGTGGTGTTGTGGATTAGTGAGTGGGTGCATGTGTGAATGGGTGTGTCCGAGGACTGTGTCTCTGTCTATTCAGGATATGTGAATAACCAGGTGGTTTGACATCACCGGTGTCAACTAACAGTGGGCATCCAGAAAGGTGAGTGTATCGCCGGTGGCCACAGAAGCACCCAGCAGGCGAGCAGTGATGAGTCCCTTTCTCTCTCGCTGGCGGACAACCCGGACAATATCCAGACGCTTTAAATATTCATCCAGTTCATCCTTCAACACATCTGGAAGTATAGGAAATCACAGGGTTAATTATGGACACTCAGTCACCAATGACCACAATGTGATACAATCAGTATGTTGATAATTAAGCATATAACCATTTTACTGAATTACAGCAGGCGACAATAATAACAAATAAAAAAGGAGAACATTTTGATCAAAACCACTGACTGATTTTTTTTGTCATGAATACAGTATTGTGTGAATGTGATTCATTCATAGCACTCAGCCTGGACGCTAACAATTGCACAGAGCTACAGAGAAAGAGCCGTCTGGCTTGTATCCTCAGCATGGCAGGCTGCCAAGTCCATCTGACCGGCTCCTGGACTACACAGCCAGGGAGTCGGTTGCTCAGCAGAGCTCTAATAGCACCCTACTACCACAAACACACAGTTGAGTGTCAGACCGACTTCATTCCCTGAAACCTCTGCTCTCCTGCATTTTGTTAACCCCCCCCCCCCCCCCCCCCCACTCGTGACCTGTGACCCATTTCCAGGAGCCAACTTAATTCTGACTCATTTCTTAGCATGACCGCGGCTAGCTCCTCTCAGGAAAGTATTCACTAGCGGCCCTCTTGTTTCCTGCTGTAACCCTCTTCACGAGCCACAGAGCTGGAGCTCCGTTCGGCACATTTCATGGCACTCCAAGAAGGGCCGCCCGGCCGCCCCAAACCGGCTGTCTGAAATTAAATCCAGCGGAGAGCAGGGTGGTCCTGGACGGGCCCTGCAGAGTATTACCGTCCACACTGGCGTCGTCCACTAAGATGATCTCCTTGAGGAGCACGGCAGGGGAGGTGTGCAGGACACTGTAGACCGTCCGTAGGAGGGTACTCCACGCTTCATTGTGAAACACAATTATCACACTGGTGGTTGGCAAAGGGGGGCATCGCTTGAACGTTTGCTCAATACATCTGCGGGGAGAAGGGGACACAGAGAGTGAGCACAAAGATCCAGTGTCCTTTATAGTTCCCCGAGCAGCACAATAGCCTGCGGTTATTACATCAGAGGTCCCCTCCCATGTGGGGTGTCCATTTCAGCTGTGACACGGCATGTGTGGCAGCCTTTGAAATGCCCAGCCATATTAACGGTGGGAGACTTTGTAAATTACCCTATTAAAATAGTCGGAACATGGACAGACTGGGTTAATTAGCCAAACATAACTGTACTTCTTCTTGAACTGGCCGCATCAACTGGGCAGGCATACTGAAACAATGTTTCAGTGAGAGAAAAAAAGCTCCCTGTGGTTTTTGAGTGAAATTTTCCCCCAGTAACCAATAGCAAATATTATAGACTTGTTTTGGTTAGACAGGCATTTCTGTTGGAAACAATCTATACCATATCTCCTTTTCCTTCTGTGGTTTTTCCATATGTAGCTGTGGTTACATTTTGAGCCAGTAAGACAGTTTTAAGCGCATATAAAAAAGGAAACTGATTCACCCTATACTCACTGAAGCTATATTTAACTCCACTAGGTGGAGCAAATCTGTGGCTCCTGTGCACCAATAAATCAAGAATTGAAAATATTCTTGATTTATTGGTGCACAGGAGCCACAGATTCATATGGTAATTGAAAGGTGACAACATTCACTGGATGGCATGAATCCCCTGTTCTAATCTTATTCATGTTGAATAAGTGGTATTCTCAAGTTACGTCTAGGAAGGTATGGCAAACTGTTCACAGCAAAACCGTGAATGTTAAAATTAAATGAACACTGGACCCTTGCATTACAATTTCTATACTCTCAAGGATTCAATTAACACACTAAGGATTTTGTGGCGCGTTATTGTTATTTGTTTTTTTATCAAGGACATACTCTGGTGGTCTGGTGTCGGGACCCAGGTCTCTGCTTAGGGAGATGCGGTCACTGGCATACAGGTTGAAGCAGTGCTTCTCTTCACCCCTCTCCTTCTCCTTCTGCTCAGTAGGAGTCAGGGAGTCCGTGTGGAATGGCTTCCCAGAAGCCCCGGGGTCACGGGGGTTCTGAGGCGGACGCACCAGGGCCGGCCTGAGCTCAGCGGCGGTATAGTGGCCCGGCACACAGGACAGGCCCTCTGCATTGTCCTGCTGACGCACCGGGGCTCTGATCTGCATCTTTGGCATTGCGTCCCTTAGGTTATTGACCGCTCCCATCACCATGCCCACCACGGCATCCCTCTTGACGGCCATCTCTTTCAGCCACGGCTCCTCCTGTGGGCTTTGGCTTCCCACCTCGCGTTGTATGAAGAACAAAAAAGTGACAAAGACGATGGCCACCACCGCCAGTTTGAGTGGGTGCAAGCGCCTTCGGAAGACTCTGCGAAGAGTAGTCATTCTTCTTGCAATGAGTGGAGGTTGTTTTTCATCAAGACTTGATTTCACCTGCAATAAATTGACAAATTATCAGGTCTTTACTAACAGCTATACGTAGACACACATATACACATATACACATATAGACACACACACACACACACACACACACACACACACACGCACACAAACTAAAATTAAGTTCAGCGAGAGAGACAGGATGCCATTGAGAATACGGTGTCACGCAAAACCTCAGTTACACATTCAAGACAGGATGCCATTGAGAATACTGTGTCACGCAAAACCTCAGTTACACATTCAAGATAAACATTCAAAACAATAAATTGAGTTGTACAGTCAAGGACACCTCCGGTGAGAACTCAAAGGAGGTAATCACTTTTGTTTTGTTGTGGTAGTAGTAGTTGTACAGTTCTATCCAGTCAACAAGTTCTATAGCCTAATCATGTAGTGACAAAAGGAGGAAGACCACATACCATTAGACTTCATAATGACGCAGGAAACGTAGGGTTGTTTAAAAATCCAAAGAATAACATCCTGGCTGCTTTATTTTGGGCAACTTATTAAGTAACTCTCCCTTTCATGGATTCCAGAGCGTCCGTGTCGCTTTGCGCTGCAGTGCTCAAATCTGTGCAGAGAAGACTTCCGTCTGTGTGGATCCAGGTGCGCTCCTCTCTCTCTCTCAGGTACCTCACAGGGAGGAGGAGACAGACAGGAGACCCTCTGGCGCGCGTGCGTACAAAGGGTCTCTCTGCTTGTCAAAATGAGGCAGGCATTGTGGAAGCGTTATTTACGCATTTACGCACAGTGGCTTTCAAACCTTTTCATGTCAAGGATCCAGGATAATAACTAGCGTACAAATCCCAAAATGCACCCATAAGGGTCCATTTGGTTCCATCATGTGCACTCTCTCAGTTATACAGACCCGTAACCGTAACTTATCTCGAACATGTATGAGTGAGTCAACTTCAAGAACGTTAAGACAAATTGTAGACAATTATCCACAAGCCAGTCTTGGTAGTTGGTAGTTAAATTTCGTTCGTTTTCATTGTCCAAATGTCCAAGTTTGATAATTTAACTACTAAAATGACCTGGAGGTTGTCTGGGGCAGCCTGATATTAGAAACTGTGTTCTCCGCGGGATGTCTGATCCAATAAGAGTGTCGATTCTTTAAATAATAGGATTTGTGCACCCAGCCATTCACTGGGACAGTTGCTGGGTTACAAATAGCAGAGGAACGCACCCTATAGCCTACCTCACACACGGTATGCAATCAGGCTTAAGCGAAGACTATAATCTCCAAACTAAATAAAAGTATATAGCCTAACTCGTCTGACGGTGATTAGTGTAAGTTTAACAGCAAGCAAGTTTTATAAAATTATGTGGATAAAAGTCACGGTCTAACAAAAGTTTAATCCAAGTCGAGCGTCATTTCAGTGGAATGATAACTGCCATAATAAAGAAAGTTAACTATGCCAAAATGCCGTTCTATTCAAGTTATCGCGTTTGTTCATTAATTAGCCTATTATTGAAGTAAGAAAAGCTGACACTCACATTGGACCAGTCAAGTTTTTATCCCATCGTCAGGTCGGCCAAGGTGCGGTGCCAAATGGTATTCATAAGGAGTTCGGTGCTTGAGGCAGTTGAGGGGGTAAAGAAAAGACGTGGAGTCTGAAGACATTCGGGTGAAGCCTGCTCGGGTGCCCAGTTTGAAGTCCCTCTAGCCAAGGGTTTACACAATGACTCCATGACCATGTGCACGCAGCGACTGTGCTCTCCACAAGTCATTCTCCATGTCAGGAAAATCTTCCTTTTTTTCCCACCCTCTCTTTTTTGTACCATACCATCAGCGCAAGGGAGCAATCTAATGTCCAACAGACTACCGTTTTCAAACGAGCATTATATGGACATTAATTATTCTGATCGTGTCCACTCCTGCACGTGTTCACACTTTTGCCAACTGGAGTGTGTCGAACGTGACGTGTTTAATGAATGAGGCTGACATAAATGGGCTGATGCACACAACATAAAAAGACCAACATATCTTACTGTTTTCAAATGTATGCCTAGGCCCTATAGGCTCATTGACAGATAATTTATTGGTGACCATAGAATGAGCAAGTGCACAAATGTCACCAACTCACCATATCACTAGCTAACCAGGTCCAGAACTCTGAGTGTACAGATGGAACCAAATGGACCATACTCTCAGAGAGGGGGTCCTAATTGCAAATAAAACATTTGAGAACCACTAGTTAGACTCCTAATGTGCCATAGTGACAATAGTATTAGTGTCATACATATTGTGAAGAAAACCTGGAGACTTTACTTTCAATAATTGGGTCTATGATCAAAATAAGAACATAATAGGCGAACGGTGTAAAAACTAAATCTAGAATTTGCCACTCTTTGCCATGTCCGTATACGGACATATTGCTTCTTTTAGAATATCTTATAATGTAAAATAGGTATTCTCAAAATAATTGTCTTAATTACGATAAAGTATAAAATGGTCTATATAAACTGCCCAAATCACTAAAAATAATAATACAAATGTCTGGTTTTGAAGGGCATGTCCCCGGAGCCATAATGTCTGGCCAAGCATTGGAACCCCTCAAATCTAAAATCCTAGAAATGCATTAAAAAGACCACGAGTGTCAAAGACCAAATGCAAATATTTTTGATGACTACATTAATTCATTGTTTATTAATTTCATTGTAAAACAGATTATTTTAATTTGTCAATAAAAAAATTAATTTGGTACAGAAACACACACACACACACACACACACACACACACACACACACACACAGGATGGTTTTCCTTTTAGCCTTAATGTCTGAATGTACAATGTGCTGTTTACATTTCCAACCAATAAAGTATTCAATCAAATCTCTCTTTCTCTCTCCTTCCCTCCCTCTCTTCAAGTTTAAGACCGTAGAGCACCACGTGCTTTGTCCAATATGTCTTTCCTCATCCTTGGATAATTTGGGTGAGCATCCAAAACCTTCAAAGAGAAACACATAATACACAGTATGAAGAAAAACATACATGCAAGACAATACACTTAATCTATAATCACAGTGGTTCTCAAACTGGGGTCCAGGGTGTTCCAGGGGTTCTCCAAGGAAAATGGCTGACAATATTGTTAACCAAATGGACCCTTACAGGACTTTAACTCTTAGAGTTACACTCTCAGTTATTGTGGCCTGTGGCCTAATGCATAGGCCACGCATATATTTTATAATTTTATTACAATGTTTGAGAACGTTTGTTTCACTCACCTTGTGACACACATCTATGGCATCAACATGCCTTTTTGCTTTCAAGTAATTAAAAGCAAGTTTGTACCCTGAAATAAATATACATGTTGTGTATTAGAAATGCATGATCAATGATAATCATTTTTAAATTTCATAGATTTGGACATGCTAAGCATTTCAGATTATTTTGTTTTTTGACATACCAATGGTTGGGTTTGTCCGATTACCGTATTTCCATGCCATTTCATAATTGAGTGCAGCATCTCTGAATGCCTGCTCCTTTTCCATTATGTAGCCCATATATTCATAGGCTTTACAGCATGACTGGGAAAAGAGGACAAATGTGTCATACTGTATGTATGTATGTATGTATGTATGTATGTATGTACATAAAGTATGTGTTATATTGCATAACAAATAACCATACACTTGCACAACAGATATTCAGCCTTAAGTTACCACAATGTATTTATTCACCTTGTTATGACGGAGGCATCTCTTTAAGAGGTCCCCAGCCATGTCATATTTCCCTGAATGGATGTAAATGTCTGCCAGGAGCAGCCAGCTCTTCTCAAACTCATCCGCGTCAACTATGCTCCAGTTCATCTTAGCTATGCGCTTCAGCTGGTTCCTGGCTCTAGGAGTCTGTTTCAGAATCATGTAAGCGGTCGCCATAGCCAGTAGCGCTGGCACATGGTCTTTCTGAAGTGAAAACAACTCTGGTTAGATCTGCTGTCATGTAGAACACACATGACAGCAACATTGTAGACATGTAATATGTAGAATGAAGGCACTGGAGACAGTTATAGCCTTTATCCAGCAGGGTGAAGTAAAAAACAACGTTGTTTTTACTTTCGCCCTGCTGAATAAAGGCTTTAACTGTCCGGGTTTGCTCCAGTGCCTTCCTTCTACCTGTTACCAGTCCTGCCCCTGAGATGCACCGGACCAGCCTATAACAGGCTTGAGGCGCGGCGGGACCCCCCTGTACAGTTTGTAATATATTTGAAATGAAATAAGAGATTGTAATGTAACTATGTAACGTTACATTATAGCAATGTTTGGCATGATACAAAGAGCTTTCCAGTTGGGAGCTTCTGAAATCAATTAGGACAGCTCAACCAACAGGGTCTGGGATAATAATCCTGTAATATTTCATCACTGTCGGGTAGAAACCTTGTACCGCCAAATTACATCAATTACACACCCAATGAAGCCTTCCGTCAGTCATCAAATTATTGGCTTAGGAAAGCAACAAAAACAGAAATATCTGTATGAATTCAAGGCTTCATTGGGTGTGTAATTGATAGAAAATAAGTAAATGTTTGGGTGAACTACTCCTCTAATGCCCTATTTCATATTTTGTTGTATGACCATGTTGTGTAAAAACAAACAAAGTAAAATAGCTGATCTACAAGCTCACAACTCATTGCAAAGAAAACTCTCCAAGACGCTAGTTGAAAATGGTTAAATCTGTCTGAATGAAATGACGATTGATCATGATTGATGATGATGAAATGATTGTCTAATGAAAATAACAACAAGGGCTTGTGACAAAATAATAACAACATTGGATGGGAGGGAAAACACACATCACAGCTGTTACCCGATCCTGTAGGTTTACACTCTATAACATACGACGTTGCTCACCCAGGAGTCAGCCCAGCTCCTAATCCATAGACTGTTCCTCACCCAGGAGTCAGCCCAGCTCCTAATCCATAGACTGTTCCTCACCCAGGAGTCAGCCCAGCTCCTAATCCATAGACTGTTCCTCACCCAGGAGTCAGCCCAGCTCCTAATCCATAGACTGTTCCTCACCCAGGAGTCAGCCCAGCTGACTGAATTAGACTGTTCCTCACCCAGGAGTCAGCCCAGCTCCTAATCCATAGACCGTTCCTCACCCAGGAGTCAGCCCAGCTCCTAATTAGACTGTTCCTCACCCAGGAGTCAGCCCAGCTCCTAATCCATAGACCGTTCCTCACCCAGGAGTCAGCCCAGCTCCTAATCCATAGACTGTTCCTCACCCAGGAGTCAGCCCAGCTCCTAATCCAGACAACAGTCTTGAATTAGACTGTTCCTCACCCAGGAGTCAGCCCAGCTCCTAATCCAGACAACAGTCTTGAATTAGACCGTTCCTCACCCAGGAGTCAGCCCAGCTCCTAATCCAGACAACAGTCTGAATTAGACCGTTCCTCACCCAGGAGTCAGCTCAGCTCCTAATCCAGACAACAGTCTGAGTTAGACCGTTCCTCACCCAGGAGTCAGCCCAGCTCCTAATCCAGACATTAGACTGTTCCTCACCCAGGAGTCAGCCCAGCTCCTAATCCAGACATTAGACTGTTCCTCACCCAGGAGTCAGCCCAGCTCCTAATCCAGACAATTAGACTGTTCCTCACCCAGGAGTCAGCCCAGCTCCTAATCCAGACAACAGTCTTGTCAAAACTTGACTATTGTAACTCCCTCCTTACTGGCCTACCGGCATGTGCACTTAAGCCTCTCCAAATTATCCAAAATGCCGCAGCTCGCTTGGTCTTCAACCAGCCAAAATTCTCACATGTCTCCCCCCTTCTCCGCTCCCTCCATTGGCTCCCGGTCGGAACAGAATACAAAACTCTGATGCTGGCCTTCAAAGCAACCAAAGGTATGGCTCCCCCATATCTTGCAAGTATGATCAAACCCTACAAACCCTCCCGCGCACTCAGATCAGCCAACGCAGGGAAGTTGGAAGTACCTTCACTAAAAACGCTGGGACAACGCTCCACACGTCTCTTGGCTCTTGGCTCCAAAACTATGGAATGCACTTCCCATTACAATCAGAACTACAGCCTCACACCCAATCTTCCGTCATAGTCTGAAAACCCACCTTTTCAGACTCCATCATGGCCCGTAGCAATTACCCTAGCCCCCTTAGATAGCACTTATGTAGTGTAGTACTATGATTATACTAACTAGGAGAAATATTTTTTTCAAAAAAGTGTACAGAAAGTGTTAAAAATATGTTTATGTGGCTACACCCACCAGTTCATTAAGTATGCCTGGTTTTCAGGTGGGTGGCCGAACCCACAGCTGTTTTTGTATGATAAAAGGGGAGGGGTTAGTGGAGGGGATGATATTGTGATGTCACGAACGTGGTGTATTTCGATTGGGCCTTTTGACTCAAAGGCTTTCAGCTTTCAGGAAGAAACCAAAAATACACAGGGAAGACATATTTCAATATTCTAACCTCACCTGGGGGTCTGTTAGAGTAATGTTAACGCCATAGACACATACAAAAAAGAAAAATACAAAAAGCTCTGCATTCCATCTTGAACACAGGTTATTTTTTCTATTTCCATGAAAACTTGAAAAGTAACTATGTGGACAATGGACATACAAGGTTTCAGCTCGAGAGTGACAATTTGCACAGAAGAATGTGATGTAATCACGTGCGCCATCTGGAGTGTAGCCTACTTACCTCATTGTTTGCGATCTCTGTGAAAACATTGAGGGCTTTTTCCACGTTTGCCTTCTGCTTAGTGGCCAGCAAGCAGTAGTTCTCCAGGATGCGGAGCTGGACATGTCCGCCGGGCGTCTGCGGCTTTAACTCCTTCAGAAGCTTCTCCGCAGTCCTGACAGCGAGCTGTTCTGACTCCTGCTTCTCTGTGGAGTTCCTATGCAGAGGCAAACATGAGGCATTAGACGCAACTTCACAGCATCACCTAGAACACAGAGCTTTAAGTATATTTTGTGTTTTTCCGTCTTTTGCTCAAGTCTACAGGACTGCATATAAATGGCCCAAATAAATGTAAATAACGTAAAATAACTGGATATTGGCCGATGTGCTGAAACTCACCCAATGTCACCGTCTAAGTTCTCAAATACTTCTCCTCCCACAGTGTCATTGTCGGGGTTTAGGCAGATTTCAATCATGTTGTACACCGCATTCTGGCCCCAGTCATTGTCTTTCCGGGCCTTGTTGAAGTGTCGCAGGCCATCATTAGGCTCTCCTGTATACCTAAACAGTGAGTAAATGGTGCGTTTGGTAAATGGTGCAATAATAGCGCTTTTATCCAAAGCGCATTAAATAGATTGTGCATTACATTCACCCATTCATACACACATTCATACTCTGATGGCAGAGGAAACCGTGCAAGGCACCAACCTGCACATCGGGAACAATAAGGGGTTCAGCGTCTTGCTTCAGAACACTTTGACACCAACTCTGGGGGAACCCAGGATCGAACTGGGAACCGCAGTCACTCTACCCCTGAGCCACTCCCGCCCTCAGTGTACCGTTGAGTTTGCTACAGTTTATTTTATTATTTTTGTTTTATATTATTATTACTCTTGGTGCCCATAAGTTTTGAGTTGGCCACTTAATTTTATCTAGTTGACCAACTGCAGGCTTTGAATTGTGCTGTGGGTAGTTACAACTTAATCAGCGGATGCCAGACAGATAGGCCCATAATAACCTTCTGAGGAATCAAACCTGCTTTGGATTAATGGCTTTACCACAGATAAAGTCCCCTGCAGTAGTTAAAGCCGGGATCAAACTTGGCACGAGAACAATGTTTTTCCGCCATGTCCAGAAACCTGGAAACTTCCTCCAGCTTCCCAGCTCTCCTAAGCAGGTCGATTAGACGTGACAGTGTTTGGTAGTTGTCTGAAAAAACAAAGTTACAATTGGTACAATTCATTTCCAGGGCAGATCGAATCGGCAGTGCATATTAGTGGTTTCCCAAAGTGGGGTCCAGGGACCCCCAGGGGTCCTTGAAGGCTGTCCAGGGGTAGTTAAGGCTGTCCAACGTAATATTAATATATATATTAATATAGTATCACAGTCAGTTGTATCACTTTAACCCAATTTTACTTTTTAATTATACTTCGGCTATTCAAAAATAGCCAATCTCACAGCTTCTCTTATGGGCGTTGCTGAAACAAAATGTGGTCTGTGGCTAAAAACACATCCATTTGACATGAATATGTTTGAGAATGAAAAGTCTTTCAAGTCCTCTTTTGTAGTAAATTATCTGTCATGAGAGAACCATGGGCCCCGTCTCACCTGGTTTGCGCTCCAGGAGCTGCTGGAAATGGAAAACCGCCTGTTCATAGTCCTGCTTCCGGAACATCAGGTCAGCCATCATCTAAAGACATAGATGACAAAAGAGCAACAATCAAAACTTGACAGACAAATATATAGAATAGATTGATAAATAGAGGTAGAGAGAGGTAAACAGCAGAGAGAGGCAGAGAGAGAGACACACACACACAAAGAACTTGACAGACAAATATATAGAATAGATTGATAAATAGATAGAGAGGTAGAGAGAGGTAAACAGCAGAGAGAGGCAGAGAGAGAGACACACACACAAAGAACAAACCAGTGTGGCATCTTCATTGAACTGGTCATTCTTCAGAATGACGCTGCACTGCTGCTGGCAGGCGTCCACATCGTCCAGCGTGAGATACAATCGTGCCAGTTCCAGCATCACCTAGAAACAGGGCATCCATTCAACTGAAGAACACGTTGTTTTCCGTTTACTATCACAGAGACAGTGTGTTGTTTTCCGGTCAAATTAACTGTGCTTTGTTTCCCTAATTCGTAAATTTCATCAGTCAGAAACCTTGTTATCTCCATGTTTTCTCATAAATTATGCCCTACTTTCTCATACAGCAGTGTTGTGCAAAATAGAAAAACTAGCCGATCTATAAGCTCACAACGCATCACGATGCAATGCGTTGTAGAACTGCAATTTTAAAGTGGAAGCAGTGAAAAGTATTAACAAAAGTGTGTGACTAAATAATAACTACATTGGATCCATTGGAACACACATTATTCTTTCCATTTCCTGCAAAGTACCGGATTTGGACATAAAAGGTTTCCGGCCAACGTCGACGATATGTATTTGTAGCAAGCTTACATGCTTGACTCTTGCCTGAATTGAATCGTCAATCACATAGGACTAAAAACCACAACACAGGGATAAGACTTTTAAAAAGGTGCCAGGGCTTGTCCAGTACAGCTGCAGTCGGACACACAGGATGTTTTTTGATTCAGCTGCGCTGACCTTGCGATCACTCTCACAATACACAAGAGCTTCTTTGTAGAATTTGACTGCTCTCTCATAGCCCCTCTGACTCGTGTAGTGTTTAGCGATCTCGGCGCAGATCTCGGCGGCGAGTTGCCTCTGCACAGGGACGGCGTCGGGCTGCTCCAACTGCACCCGCTTCAGTACCTTGGCCTGCACGTCTCGGGCCTGTGGTGGTGGTGGAACAAATACTGAACCACAGTACCAAAGTACAGTCCTGCTCAAATATTACTAAACTGTAAGGCCTCACTCAGACCTTTACTGCATTGCTGTATGCTTGTTGGATGAATGTTGTGTAGTGTCATGGCCGCCCCAATGCATTTCCAATGGAAGTCACATGGTTTGTAGTCCACATTTTGGACTACAAGCTGTTGTATGGCTTTCGGCTGTGTTTCGACTGCGCCCCTCCCCCTCATACAACACAAATGTTGTGTCAAACCATGTGACTCCCATTGGAAATGCATTGTGGCGGCCATGACACTACACAACATTCATCCAACAAGCATACAGCAATGCAGTAAAGGTCTGAGTGAGGCCTAAAGGTCTGAGTGAGGCCTGGTGAAGGTAAAATGTGTACTTGAGTACTTGCTTTAAAAAAAAAACCTTACATATTCAAAAGTACATGCTTTTAGAAATGCTTAAGTATTCAATAGTCTGAAGTAGAAAGTACAATGCATGAACAGAATTATCAATAATAGTGAAAATAGTACATCCACAAACTCAGTTGTGAAAATAGTTCATCCACAAGTCAGTTGTGAACGTATAAATCTGCCATTATCACAATATTTGAAATAGGGCTTAAGTGGTTAGTTCATGATTCATACTTTTGTCTTTCCTAGAAATGTAGTGGAGTCAAAAGTACAATATTTGTCTGATGAAACATAGTGGAGTGAAAAAATACAAATACTAAAGTAAAGCAGTAAATACTACAGAAGTAAAGTACAGTATTCAGTAAATATACTTTGTTAATGGCAAAGACACAACCTGGATTCAACTGGTGATTCTTGCCAAACAATTTGAGCACATCTGAACATTTTGAGCACTATATGAGCCTGTCAGAGAAGCACTATATGAGCCTGTCAGAGAAGCGGGTAATCTGGAGATACTTACTTTTTGGAGAGAAAGTAAAGCTTCTTCGTTTTTGCCAACCTTATTTTGGATTTTTGCTGACAGGACCAGATAACGACAATCATCTGTGAGAGCTGGCAGCTCATTCACTGCATAGATCAAAACATAAAGCAAACATTAAGCCGGAGTTATACTTTGTTGTGCATCGCGGTGCGCACTTAAATGGCAGATCTACAAGCTCATACTGCCTCACAGTACAAACAAACAACAGATTGTGATACCGGTAAAGTGTAAGTGTAAAGAAAAAAATACACAGTATTAAGACCACCATTAGAATAACATAAAGTAGTATGGCATGGAACATCACATTTTTCTAAAAGGCCATTACAGATGTTTTGATTTGTTTTACAAAATTCACAGTAGTTCAGCCTCGGGTCGAAATTGCATTGTCTTTGTATCCAGATGTTTATACGTATATATACATGCTTGATTTGCATCATCACAAATGTGCAAAAGCCATTGCGGGTGACTCAGTCGTTCCGTGACTTTGTTTGCCACGTCTAAAGCCAGAGAGCTCTGTCTAGAATGCTCACTGTAAACATTTAACCACTTTGAACCCTTGCATTTCTTTCCGGGCATGTCATAATAGGTTATCGTTTGGTGAAAATAGCAGACCTAGCTTGTTGTGAGCTTGTAGAACGGCTATTTTGGCTTAGAGATTTGGGGCTCTATTTTAATCAGTGCCCTTACCCGCGACGCTGCCCGCAAATTACGGGTAGGGCAGCTTGCACTGCCCATAAATGGTATTTTCGGGCAGCGCTACCCGCTATCGATTATGCCGACACCGTTATTTGCGCCTGGAGGTGTGGCCGTGGGCGTGTTGGCACACTTTCCCCAAAATTGCTATTTTGGCCACATACATTTGGGAAAGCGCTTAGCGCAGTTTAAAAGCACCCGTAAGCCGTAATGTCAAATCCGTTTGGTATAGAGCGGTGTGACTGCAGCAATGGACATGTGCAGTCAGGCTGCTTCAACGGACAACATCTCTCCATATTCTCCACGCATCTCTGTCATTGCAATTTTCCTATAATCAGCAGAAGTGAGTGGCAATTCCTTGTGTCCATTGTGTTTAAATAATTGTCTATTCAAAGAAGTTATTTGATTTGTGCCGTGCATTGTGCGTGATTCCATTCGCTCGTTCAGTTTCATCACTCCATTACGCAGAAAATAATGAATGGATTACAATAATATAAAAATCCCCATAATCAGTAACTATGCATAATGTAACAGGTAGCAGAGTTGTTTTAGGGATTTAGGCTGGTATCCAAAATAGCAACTTTTGCAGGGGAACACCCCTTCCCCAATGCTAAATCCCAAAATAGTGGATTTAGGGACTTCGAAAGGAAATAGAGCCCTTGGTGTAAAAGGGGAACAGGAGTGGGGTCAATGATAGCGCCTTTGGAGACCCCGTTCAATGAAGTATATAGGGTGTTAAGTTAAACCCTATATTTAGACCTGAGGTCGATTCTACAAAATGTCTTCTAAATCCTGACAGTTTTCTGACACCTTTCTATGTCAGTGGTTCTCAAACTTTTTCATGTCAAGGACCGCCAGAATTATCTGCATTTGGCCGCAGACCCCCATCAGAAAATAATTTGTTCCAGGAACCTCCCAGAAGCCAATATTTGAGTTAAAAAGTGAGGATCTGCTATTTTTCAACAGCTAAAGATTAAAATAATGGTTAAAGTGGTTAAAAGCTATGGTGACATAGATGCGTGCAGCGTCCTCAGGTCTGAATGGTTTTAAGTGGTTAACCTTGGTCATGCTCCAGAGCCTCGTGTAAAACTCTCTCACAGCGCTCATACTGCTTCAACTTCATCAGCAGCTCAGCGAGGTCATAGCGCAGGAAGTTCTGCTGCTCAGTCCGCAGGGCAGCTTCGTAGTAATTGATGGCCTGTGTGAAGTCAACAGCAACTCTGTGTCAACATTGCTCTGCGTCGCGGACAGACCTGGAGTCTTTTAGGGGCAAAGCCACTTTGGCCTTTGGTGCTGTAAATCTTCTGAGATCAGAGGCCAAATACCAGAGCAACGAGCAGGGTCAAGTAAAACAATACTTTATTACATTAACAAAATGTCCATGAACATAGTTTAAGTGTTACAGATTATTTTATTTTTAATATGTAGTATGAAATAAAGGTTCATGGTTCGAGGTTCAACTTTATTATCAACAATATCAATCACAGATTAAAAGGCAATTGAAATGCATTGTGCGCTAAACCTCACACACCTCACAGTCTCAAGATGTTGGCCATTAAATCCCTCAATGTGATCAGTGTTAAAACTTAACTACATAAATAAAATCAATATTAAAAACCTAACTACATGAAGGTGCATAACAGAAGCGGTCAGCATATACTGTAGATAGCAGCATAAATAAATCAATAAAGATATGTTTGGATCCACTTTCACTGTTTGCCCTATGGTTGTTGCCCGATAACAATTCAAAATCTCAACAAAAGACTCTGATCTTTAAAAACCGTATTAGAGCATATCGTTTTTGAGGGGCATAAGGCCAAACTGAAGAGGCATGGCAGCCACGGCCTCCATGAAATTCCTACTCCGTCGTGGAGGATTACAACAGGTTTATCTCTTACTGTACATGGTGTGCAATGCATCACAAACCTTGACGTAGTTGTGGGTCTTCACAAGGGCTTTCCCAATCTTGCTGGCTAAAGCACCATCCATTGGATTCTTCTTCAGAGCTTGCTCATAGATCTCTATGGCCTTCTCCGGCTAAAGGACATTTAATTTATTTCATTTAAATCTGATGTGATTTGTTTTTGCAACACCAGAAACTCTAACGGATCTTCCTTTCCCCGTAAGGAGATGAAGTCACAGCATGTTGTTGGCTTCATCTTACTCTAAATATTATGAAAAACATACTACATTTAGACATTTATACTACTCTCATCAAAATCTCCCACTCACCTCTTGAATGTTCATGTAAGCATCGCCTAGCAAGAGATATGTGTGAGGGCTGGGCAGCTTCTCCACCATTTCTCTGGGGAATAGAATGACACACCGCATTGACCACATTCACATAGCCACAATCTAAATATGGCCTATATGAGTTAAGTCATGACATTGCACCATTTCATTATACAGACACGTATCTTCCCTGGATGCTTGATTACTTAAGTGGTGTCTCGGTGTTGGAATGCCTGTGAACATACTGTAAGTATGAAGAGGACTATCTGTACACTTCTACCAGCATTAGAGGCACCATCGCAAGTTAAACTTTTCACTTAAATTTACTGTAAAATCGTGAACTTTCTCAATCTTTTAATACTATAGGCTGTGGATGTGATGTAGGTAAAGCATGGCCTGGTGGAGGGGATGATCAGCCGCTAGGAAAAGATAAATGGCTGCGAGTATCATTTGACTGCCACCTGGCATTATGCCAGGGCCCCGGGTAAGATTAAAGCTGCATGCAGTGTTGAAAACAGGATTCAGACAAGTACACACATAGATGATCCGTGGCCTACTTCAAGAATACTCAAAAAGTGTACCAACCACATTTTATAGACAACATTTCCCATTGTTTTTGCACGCAAATTGGAAACAACAATGCCATTGGAAAGTGATGAGGTGGTACTGTACATGAGACCACATACGGGTGACATGAAGGGGGGGTTGGGTTCTGCCGGGTAGCTTAGCCACCTGGGAAGGTCACCTGTTGATGCTAGTGGTGCAACATGAAATACAAGTCGGTGTGAAATAGGCATGAGTGCTAAAATGTGATTCTTTAGGAGCTACTTTGCAGTGTGCAGACTTAAACTTACAAACAGAACCATATTTTGTGACACAGGGTACGCTAACAGTTATAGACACAATGACAGGACGTCTGCTCAGGGCCCACTTTAGGTCTGCAATGACATCATATGTCTGTGCGGGACCTGCGGACACTCGTCCGCATCATTTGTTAGTGACTATGAAATGGACGGGCCTGAGTTTAAAGATTCCCGCTCACCTGTAACAGCTGGCATAGAGGCGTTTCTCTTTCCTGTGATTCAGATAAATCTCTGCCATTTTCTCCTTGGCTTGTATGTAATAGGGCTGCTCTGGAGTGATGTTTCTGAGCATAGTCAGCGCTAGCTCTGTGTCACTGCGCAGCAGGGCCAGATCGGCGTTGGCAATGGTCACGCGCAGTTCCTCAGGGGTGCCTGAGAACTCGTTGATGGCATCCTGCATCACCTTGGCTGCTTCATGCTGAAATATAATTCTTAGTGTTAATTCAATTTATGAGCCTCTCAGCGCTTTTTGAAAAAAGACATCTAGTGGACACATGGCCTAAACCGGTCTTAACTCAGCATACCTGTATGAGCTAAACCTCTGGGGGTTTGTGGAATCAGTTCTTATATTGTTAGGTATGGCCTTTCTGTCTTACACTAGGCTATGTGAGGACTGAGGAGTGATCTTTCTTGACCTGAAGACATTATTTATCCTTGTCCTATTGATACAGTGTGTCCTAGAAGTCTGAATATTCCAAGATGCTGGTCTGGTATTTATTATACCGGTAGTTATTATGAGTACAGCTTAGTTTTGTGGCGCAGGCCCCTCTAATCTATGTATATAAATATGGTCGGATACCCGCTTTTATTTTAGGAGTGTACTATTTGACCACAGGCCTGTGTATCAGGTACAGCTCTCATACTGTACCTGTTCTCCATTGAGCCAGAGGGCCTCGGCTAACTCCAAAAAGACAGACACACAGTCGGCGTGGCTCAGCTCAAGCTTCTTGCTCTTGGACTTCGATGAGGATCCAGCTCTACGGACCCCTGGGAGACTCATGACCATCTGCAAGGTCTGTATGGCCCCCGGCAGTTCACCCATCTTCTTCTGGGCCTGGGCCTTGATCAGGTGGTACAAGGGGTGTTCTCGAACCTGGGGTGGAAGAACACATGATTATCCCTTTTTCACAGCCAATTAATACTGAGGAAAAGGGAAAGGAAAACAAGTTTTGTGTTTTCAATCCACCTCCTGGGTTGACATGACACTCATACACTGCAGATAATACTGCACTCTAATTCCAGTGGTTTTCAAACAGTTCTGTTTGACTTGCCCAAAGTGCTCAAAGGGCAAGTCAAAACCTGTAACCTGTATTCATATCCATGCAATAACGTAATAAGTTTAACCACTTCCAGTGGTTTTCAAACTGTTCTCTCAGTGGTTTACTATCTTATGGATTTCTTATCACTCTAATTCCAGTAGTTTTCAAACTGTTTGACTTGTCAAAATCTCAAAACACACCTGTATCCATATCCATGCAAACTATATTAGCACTCTCTGTAAACTTATATTTTATTTGCTAAATAAAAGTTTAACCACTTATGTGCTATTCCATACAAATTATCAAAAGTTCCCAAAATGCCAATCTACATGCTCAAAATTAACTAGATCACAACACGTCACATCACGACGTGTGTGGGAGCCACTGTTATATTGCCATGAAGTGTCACTTGGATTTCTCTTACCTCAAAGTTGTAGCTGAGGCAGAGTTCAAGAGACTGGGAGCACTGTTTAAAGTTTCCTTGTTGCAGGTGAATCTGGGCCATGAGTAGGTGAGCATCGGCGTGAGAAGGACATTGGTTCAGGCAATGTTGGAGACTGCTCTGAGCAGCATCAATGTCACCTGCAACACATCCACTTTACAGCTCAAATAGGGCTTCAACTATTGATTATTGTCTTAGCAATTATTCTATAGATTGCCTTTTTTATTAATCAAATAATCTCACATTTGTCTAATAATTGTCTTTGTTTTTTTATATCAATGATTCGATGTGAAAAAAAAAGAATCACATATTTACAATCAACATGCAAGAAAAACGAAAATAATTATCTACAAACTGCTTGTAGATCTGCTATTGTCGCTCTTTTTGAAAAGGTTTGAAATCTTTTTTTATACAATAAAAGAGATTAAAGATTAAATCCATTAGTTCGATCAACTGCCTACAACCCTAGCTATGTCAACAGCAGTGCTATGAGGACCTTGGCTGGTGCCCTCATTCAGTGTCACTTTGACTATGCTTGTACTTCATGGTACAGAGGCATCTGTACATCCCAAAACAAGCTTGTGAGGTTACTACTAAAATGAAACCCCAGGTCACATTTTACCTCCGCCCACTTTAGTAGCCTGGGGTGGCTAAGAGTGGAGGAGAGAGTATCTCAGCTCTCATTGTGTCTGGTCTTCAAGATCCTAGATGCCTCTGTTCCTAAGTACCTGCTGGGCTACCTGCCCAGAGTGAGGGATGCTCATGGGTACTCAACCAGAGTATGTTCTTATGATCTAGTTCCCCCCAGTTTCAGGATTCTGGCTTCTGTACAAAACACAAAACAAAACCATACACACTTTCTCTAACATTTAAATGCAATGCTCACCAGACAGAAATTTTACTTTGGCCAACAGAAATACGCCTTGCAGGAGACCTGGCACAATCTTGACCACGGTGTCCAACACGGAGGCACAGCGCTGGAGCAGGGGAGCGGGCGGCTGCCCCTGGGCTGGAGGCTGGAACAGAAAAATGATGCCGATGATGATGACTGCGGAGGTTCTACACCACTGTTTCCCAAACGCTGGGTCGCGGACACATTTTTATGGGTCCCTTTATTGTTTTTAATTATTATTTCAAAATATTTTCAAAAAAACATTCCCAAAAAAGCTCAAATGTTCATGAATTAAAAACTAAATTCAATTATTTTTCAGTAATGTCATAAATAAATAAAACAAATGTTTAAGAAGTAGTGAAAATAGCTGATCTACAAGCTCACAACGCGGCGCATTCTAGACTGCTTCAATGCACTTGCATGAAGATATAAATTACTTCCCGACCCCCCAACGACGTACTAATCCCCACTGAACATAAATGCTATCAGACAGTAATTACTTTTAAAATGTAATCAATCATTCCCCATAGTACTTTGTAGAAGACATAAAAACTATGTCGGGGGTTGGGGGGGCACAGTGGACTTTGATAAGATGTAACTTTACTGGCAAACATGATCTAACAGGATATTTCACTTTTTAAAAAAAACTTTGTTTTTTGGTCTAGTCAGGCTTATGTGAACACCCCAATACAGTTTTTAAGTTGCTTCATTTACTATTTCGATATTTGATATTCATTTTAGTTGCCCCGCCCTCTTAATATACAAACCCATTGTAACTTCAAACTCCATTTTAATCATGATAGATTCATAAAAAAAAAAAAACCTTTTTTCTGGTGACTGATACTGTCCTTCTAATACATGAGAGGCTGTGGTTTTTCATTTACGGTTTTCATTTATTTTCTAAATATTTTTTTCTGGAAAGGCTTCTCCTCCAGGTGTCCACGCAAGAGAGTAAAAAAAATCTAAAATAATTATTTAAAAATAAATTAAAACAGCAAATGAAAATATCAATTTAAACCCTATATAGTACTGTATATACCAGGTTTCTATAATTACTAGGTGCTTTTTTACCCTCTCTACACCAATTCACCAAATCTCTTCGCCGTTGTGAGCTTGTAGCTCGGCCATTTTCACAGAATGTTCGCACAAGAATAGGGACGATAGAGTTTTTAAGTGCTTAAAAGAATCATGCTGAAAATCCCACATCATACAGTAGCTTAAACATGCTTCAGACTTTTTGTAAAAGCACCTGAACCTACAGTATAATGCCCCATTTAGACTGCAGTCACATCCAGCCAAATCCGATTTGCAAGTGACCAGAGCGGATCTGTTACAGATCTGTGTTCAAACTGATGTTACACTAGCAGCCAAATCCAGCCTGAATTCAGATCTGTGCCACATCCAGATTGGAATCCGATTTTTTAAAATAAATGATCGATAGAGAACTGATGCATCACAACAACAGTCTAATGAGACCTTAGCTGGGCACAGTGCCAGGTACTCTTTTGTGATCTCCAGGAGGAAGTCAGCGTTGAGTTTCTCAAAGTACTCCACACCCAGAGGCAGACCCTGCAGGGCCGAGAAGTGGGTGTCCACGGCATCGTTCAGTAGGTTGGCGATGTCCTCCTGGGGCCGCCGCCTTTTCACTGCAAGCACCGCACGCAAGTACAACAGCTCCTAACAGAGCGAATGTGAACCAGTTAAGATAGAAAAAATGCTTGTACTTCTCAAGATCTAGCAATCTAGCAATAGCAATCTATCATAATATGGTTGTTTAAGGAAACACAGGGATTAAGAGAAAAGGGCACGATTTGTGCTGGGAGAGTATGAGAGCAAGAGTGTCTGTTCTGTTTTTGTTTGTCTGTTTCTATTTGTGTGTTTGTGTAACTGCTTTGGAAATTGGAGGGGTAAAAGGAGTACAGTACAGTAATGGACGGACAGGGGATGGACAGAGGAACAAAAGGGTGGGTGAGGGTAGGACGTTGACTGAAGTACTTATACCAGAGATAGGACACCAACACACAGTGACTGTGACAATTCTCCAAGGAAGGAAAGCTAAAGCCATAACACTGAAGACCTACAGAACCAGCTGTTGCTCATCCTCTTAGATGGCTTGACAAACAGTTTGACAATTTAAAAAATGAAAATGAAATCATCATGAGCTGTAACCCATGAACAATTATCCCATTTTCAAATATTGTTCTTACCACTCTGTGGTATGTTAAGGCTTAGCATACCACAGAGTGGTAAGAACAATATTTAAATATAGGCCTTACCCCGGATTTTCCGATGGATTGTTGGATCTCTGTGAGGAATTCCAGCTGTTGCTCTGCGTCTTCTAAGTGCCCTTCAGTCAACTGGCAACGAATGATGCCTATGCAACAGAGGGATTGTTTTTTTAACCACTTTAACCTGGGCATCCCTATTATAGACTGTAGAAAAGAATACCAGCACTCACGTTATTCGTTTCTACAGTCTGTATATTCCAGAACCGTGACATTATGACGTGGAATTACTCAACCGAGTGCTTGCTTTTGCTTTCATCCCTATTATAGGCAAGTCATTATAAGCATTAAGCAAACACTTTATAAATAAATAAATACAATTACAAAAAATACATAATACAAATTGAATTTGTTTTGAAAATAGCAGTTCTACAAGCTCAGTTGCTACACATTGTGAGTTGTTGTGGTTAAACTCACAATCTACAGAAATAGTAGAGCATTGTACCAGCTCTGGGTGTTAACACCTGGAACGCATCTATGTCACTTAGCTGCCAAATACACATAATATTTGGGGTCCTTGACATGAAACAGTGACATAGCAACATTTTTCAGAAAACTGTTAGGATTTAAAAGACATTTGTAGAATCGGGTGCTCAGGTCTTAATGGGTTAAGCAGACAGCTGGATCATGTACCTGTCAAAGCAGAAACACTGGTCTCATCCAGTGTCATGGCTGTCTTGTACCACTTCATGGCCTCCTTGACTTTGCCTTGCAGCACCAGCTGGTAACCTAGTTCAGTGGCCAGGTCTGAATCGGCTGATGCCTGAGAAAAGGCTCTCTCCACCATCCTATGTGTCTGTTGAATCACTTTCTCATTCTGACCACACTATTAGGAATTAATCAGACACACAAAACATAATAAGTGCTAGAATGTTGTGCATGTGTGCCGTTTCCTTCTGATGAAGACTCTATGCAGGTTGAAATGTAAATACATTGATTTGGAACCAGTTTTCCCACATGGGCTTTTCTAGTGCATGTGCAATCTCTTTTTTTCTTTTATCACAAAATCACAATCATAGACAAGCTATATAAAACTAGAGGATTGAAGCATGCACCCCCACACCACAGAACATTCATTTCAATGAAAGTTGTTCACCCAGCGCATGCTGCCCCGGCCCGTAAGTACACACTCCTTCCGGGTTTGGTCAACAGTGATTCAACAAGAGCAGGCACGCAGTTGTGCACTATAGTTTCAAGCCATAGAAGCATGCAAAGCCGGACTCTAACAGAAACATAGTGTGGCATATTATCACCACATTTACAGCCTGGCCATTTATGGGCATGTTGATTAGGTCTAGAGGCAGTGTGATCATTTTGACAGCACATTTTTATTCAGTTTAGTCTTAGTCTTTCGACTAAAATGTAATTTAGTTTTAGTCATATTTCATAGTCAATTGAAATCTACAAGCTATGAGCTTGTAGATCTGCTATTTTCAGAGTGCAACCAAATATGTTTGGTTGCGCTTGGGTGTTGCACCTGTCTTGTCTTTTAGTTCTACTGGATCTCTTCTCCACTAGTTCCTCCCTATCATTTTAGTCTGTTGATGAAATTGTCAATATATATTATATTTAGTCTTGGCTTTCATCATCATAGTTAGTTTTTATTTCATTTTCGTCAGTGAAAAAAGGTAGTCGACGAACACTTTTCGTTATAGTTTTAGTCGACAAAATCAACACTGCCAGGTGGGCTTCAGACTTTTGCTGAAGTGAAGTGACTTAAAACAATTAAGCGTGTCTCACAGTGCGAGTGAAAGCCAAGGACATCCTGTAGAGGAGCTCAGGGTTGTGAGGTTCTAGAATCTCCAGGCTGCTGATGAGGTTTGACAGCTGTTTTGCTGCCTGTCAAGTGAGAATAAAGATTATTTCTCATCAATTAGCCTCCGGATCAGAACTCAACACATGACACACAGATTTCTATTCTGATCTCTATATAAGTGTTTGATGAATAATAAACATTACCTCATCAATATCACCGTCTCTACATAAAGAATGTAGTGCTAGCATCCTCAGAGCCTCCAGGTTGTTTGTATCCATCTGTAAGAGCCTGAAATATTAAGCATACAAATCCAATAAAGGAACACCATCTTCGAACACCAGATTGAGGCATATGCCTTTTATCATAGCTAATAGAACAATGGTGACTGCTGAGGTAGAGTCGTTTCCTGATAATTTCCATGATCAGTTGAACATTTTTAATTAAATCTATGGAAGAAAGCGCACACACTGGAAGGAAAGGATGTGCATTTTGCACAGCAGGCAATGCCTTCCAATTCCCAATACAATAGTGCACAGCAGGGATAACTCTTGACTTTGCTCAAGATCTGTAGAATTTGGCTGCACCCGAGTGGTCACTCGCCCTCAGGGGTCATCGCCTAGCTCTGGGCCATAGCGTTAAGGACTTCTCCTTAACGCTATGGTACTTTCAACTTCCTGCACACACATGAAACTGAAAATAAAATGACATTGCCTGTTGAAAAAAAAAATAACACTTTCGCTACTCACCAATAGAAAGACGGTTTTGTGGTGAAAGCCTGGATGTGGTGGGCACACTCTGAGCCCCGCACCACACGTATAAAATGCACTTTTTGGCCAGAAAATCAAATATTTCACCGGAAGATAAAAATATGTTTTAGATTCTACAGATCTTGTCAATAGAAAAACCTCATTGACCAGATGTTTTTCTTCCGGTGAAATCCTTAACGCTATGGACCAAAGCTAGTCATTGCCATGCTGGCTTGTGGACATTTTTGTCAAAATTATTTTTTTGCCACGGACATACAAAATGAGTGTACAATAATTAAAGAGTTAAAGGGGTCCTTGGAAATAGTAATAATAATAGTATATAAGTGTCATACATATTCTGAAGAAAACCTGGAGACTGACATTCAGTAATAAGCCACAGACAAGACCAAGTCTTTGCCACAGACACATTTTGTCTGTGTACAGACATATTGATGAACCCTGCTCTCCTATTACCGACCCATTCATACAACCTGAGGCTGAATGAATCCGGGGAAATGTGTGTCTTTAGCACTTCAGCTCAAAGGCCTTTTTATGCTGCCCGCCACTGGCCATGGTCCAGAGGGGAGGGCAGACGGGAACAATAGCTTCATCAGTATGCACTGGTTTGAGGCATCACGCTAGTTTTTCATTTGCACTTGAATGCCAAGCCTCTTGCAAAGCCTGACTGTGCAACTTATTACAAATTCTTGTTTCTGATCTTACCAATAGAGAAGACTTACACCCCCCAATAAGTAAAATGTAATGAGTTCAGGGCAGGCAATCTAGTAAGCCCCGTCTATAGCAAGTGTCAGTCAATTACCTCTGTGCTGCATCTGTAGTTTGCTCCCAGTCCTGTAGGCTGAGTAACAGCTTCATTTTCTTAACAAAGGCGGGCAAGAACCCAGGATAACTAACAATGACTTGGTTGACCACTTCCAACGCTCCAGAGTAATTCTGCCGATAGTCATAGTATTGTGCCTGGGATGGACAAATCATACATAGTATATCATATCGTGTGTCATGTACAGTAGTGTCCATGACCAGCTTTTATGAAATGTACACATTTAGGTAGAAAAGCATTGCTAGCAATTTTACAGTGAAACCAACCAAAATTATATATCCTATCAACACGAAAGACACGTTAAGTGCACTCTTGAATAATAGGAAAGTTGAGATGTTGACAGATCTTTAGAGAGCTGGTCAATATTAACAGGCTTCAGTATCCTATCAGAGGATCAGCAGCCATTGTTGAGAAATGCTATTCATGGTGGCCTCATGGGACCTGTCTTACCTTTCCCATTAGGCCGAAGACATCTGCTTTCTCTTTCAGCCCTTCATCAAAGTATTTTCCAGCCTTTTTGGCATACGCATCCTTACTAGATGTCAGATCTATCCAGGCTTTTAGGATAATCCCCTGAACAATAGATAATAAAAAAGAATAAACAAAAAAAAATCCAGCAGGTGGTATGACAAATTGGGTACCTTAATGTTCAATTAATGCCAGTTCAATATTAATATAGCTTATTTTGGGTACACAACTCACCTCTCTAGAGCCATTGGAAAGCTTTATCATTCTCTCTATGTACTCTCTTGCTTTGTCATTTCGACCCAGGAGCCAGAGGAACATTCCTGCATAGTAGAGACTCTTGGGAGATGCACTTTTGCGATCCTCTTTTACCTTACCGTCCAGCTCTTGAATAACTTCTTTGTCTGCCATGTAGCAACACAGAGAAACCAATTAAGAGCATCACAAATTGGGAACAACGTGGCTACAATCGATCTCAGAATTCATGTGGCTAGCCTGTGACTTCAGTCGTCTATGACATATCTAGGACGCATGACTCCAAGTTTGGGCATGGTTTTAGTCTGATCAGGACCCCTTGACTTACATGTTAAATAATAAATAAGTATAAAACATGTGCCCTACTGGCAGAGTGCACAAGACATTTGGCACTGATCGGTTCAGCGGTGAGATTACCTCCGGAGTCCGGACACACAGACAGACAGACAAACCAACATTCATACAGACAAACATACAGAAAGACAGATCCTCTTATAGAGGACTCCTGCAGAGGCATGCCGTAAAAACAAAAGCTTAATAGTGACATAAATACAATAATCATCTTGGTTTACCTGGATGCTGTTTTTTCTTCTCAGCATAAACAAGCGCCATCAGTGTGCAAAGTGCCACGTCCTGTCTGTCTCTTATCATCTCCAGCTTAGTTACAGCGTCATTAATTTGATCTATTGAAAAATAACAAAGCCAAATGTCCAAGAGGCAGAAACTTCAGATAAACACATTATAAACACCCCCCCCTCCAAACCAAATGTCTTTGGCAAAACATATTTTAGGCGAATGTTCCCCCCAGAGTAGGGATGCTGAGGTTCAAGTGGTGAAGTTGATTACAAGTCTTACCTTGCATAAGCGTGCCATAAGCATGGAAAAATGTGAAGATTGGATTATTGCTGAATTTCCTTTGAGCCTCACCTGCAGCATTCACTACATGATTGTAATACTTTTCATAGCAATAGTAAGTAATCAGACCCTGTAAAGAAAAAGGAAACGAAGCATGGTCATTTTGTTTGCAAGAGTACATTATGCATGGTTAATATAGGCCTATAAGAGAAAACTGACATGTGCATGAGCAGCAGTGGTTCTCAAGTGGGGTCACTCGACCCCCAGGGGTCCTTGAGGGGAGTTCAGGAGTCGAGGGGGTTCAGGAAGAGTATTTAATATTTAATACCACTACTATGAGGCAGCGGTGGCCGAACGGTTTGCGGAGCGGTCTTGATACCGGAAGGTCGCCAGTTCGAATCCCCGGACCCGCACGTTAAAATTACCACCGCTTTAGTGCCCTTGAGCAAGGCATTGAACCCCTACCATGAAATGTTCTATGAGCAGGGTGTGGCTGTAAACAAGCATCTTGAGCTTAGTCCACTTCCCTGGGTAAACAAAGAACTTTGCTTTGCTTAGCAAATCTGTAGGCATATTACTTTATTTGAACATAGTCGATTTGTAAGCTCTGCAATGATTTGTATTTATTTATTTTTTATCAAGAAACCTATTATAGTGTATCCCTGGCACAAAATCTTTTCTGACGGGGGTCCTTCAGAAAAAATATCAATTTGGGGTGTCTTTTGGCTTGAAAATGTTTGAGAACCACTGTTACAGAGCATATAGGCTACATGGAATTTGTATCTTTTGGACCAAATGGTCTAAGGGTAATGGTATTCTCAGTCAAATCGAGTGAATTTAACAACGGGGATCAAAGTCGTAAATTCAAGTTACCGACAATAGAAATCGCACGGCACCAGATACACAGTGCAGCAGATATACAAACGCACAAACATTTTAATGTGTTGGCTCTTGCCTGTATCATAACATGCAACTGAGCTTACCAATGTTGTCTCTTCCTCCTCCATTTTTGCGACGCGGTTAAGCTCTTTAACGGTTCAAACAAACACAAGCTAACTATCCTGACACCAAAAGAAGCAACAATCTGAGGTTATTGTTATTGATCTAGTAAGAGATTGAGTTTTTTCTTCAATGTTTCTTCGCCATGTTGCAGTCACTTCTCAATATTAGCGTTCCCTGTAACTTAGTAACGACTTCAGTTCCGCCGCCATCTTTAAAATATGAGAAGGCAAGAGGCAGTTCCTACATATTGTCGCCAGATGGAGCAGTAACTCTTGAAAAGTACGCCAATCGTTCGCCTGGGAAAACCTTAGTATATACTCTAAGGGGAAAACGTATTATTTTCTATTTATATTCTTCCCTATCCCTACCCTTTTATGCATCACTTTTTGTATTATTCTTCCATTTTTATGCTTTGCTGTTTCTTTTTTTATGCACGTGTTATTATTTTGGTAGGTGATGATGTTGTCCGACTCCTAGCTATTTCATAAGTTTGTTGGAAAAATAATTAAGCAAAACATCCTCGCATTAAGGGTTAAAACTATTTTTTTTTATAGATCAGACCAGAATTAACACTGTGCCCTGTCCCTAAGCATGACATACTGACATGGCCGTTTTAGAGTGATTCTTCCTTGGGGAAAAATATCAATTTGGGGTGTTTTTTGGCTTGAAAATGAACCACTGTTACAGAGCATATAGGCTACATGGAATTTAATTGGCAGCCATAATGACATGAAATACTATGGTAAACACAGGGGCAGGCCTACCAATTATACTAATTAAGGCTCCATTCCCTTTTCAGTAATTCAGCAGAGCCTTTGCAGTGAGCAACAAGAATCAGCAGCAGCACACAGACTGTTTGACCTGAATGGACCCCTTAGTATCATTGGTTACACCTATATGCCCTGCGGCGCCTACTTTAATGTCAACATGGCTGCTGTGTGAACTGCAGGCTAGGAGTATAGCCTACGTACAGTAGGCTTAGGCTATATCAATTATAGGCTATTTTTTCAGAAATGTAGAATAATATGTAAAGTCCTTACAGCACTGAAGTCTGTGGCATTTGAAGTTTATAAAGAAAACCATGACATGTAAAAGTAAGGTGAAGATACTTTGAATTTATGGAAATTAGTCACGCTATCGCTCTGGGTTGTTTCTCTTTACATTCACAGTCTCAGAGCTTGGATTAATGTGGTCTCTAGAGCGTGCATGCATGATGCATACTATACAGTAGAACATATTGAACCCATCAGCTGACTAGAAGACAATTCAAATCAAATCTTTGTATCTAGTCTAATAATGATTAAATCAAATTATATTTAGCTTTGTTCAGCCCATTCAGAAACCAGGATCATCCTTCTCATCACGTGCAATGGAAAACTATTTCCATCCGGCCAGTGATAACTGCATGGTCCAGGTCCAGCTATTACACAACATAGATATATATTGATTGTCAAATAAATAGCCTACCATACCAGCTATGCCTAGTAGGCTACAGTGCAGAGCTGGGCAAAACGCGCACAATAAAATATGTTAATTTATCCAATTGCAAATTACAAGGTGTAATGCTTTATTGGGTCGTCCACTCACAGTTGTTCAGTCTTTGTATTGAGTTGTGCTTGAAATGTATAAAGGCCTACTGTAATTCTGCAAACTGATAATACATATTTAAATCAATCAATCAATCAATCAAAATGTGAGAGTGTAAAAATGTAACCATTCATTCCTGGTCCATTTGGTTGCATAGCGTTAAACGAACACTGAGGATTTGACTGTAGCAGCCGGAACAGCCCGCGCAGCCTATTGTCCAGCATGGGCACAGGGCGACAACTGTCCCAAGGGAGGGAGAACTGTACGTGGCACATAATCATTACTCTCAGCAGCACATGTCAATGGCACAGTAAATCCGATTGGTATCGAGCTATGGGCAGCTGTCCCACACAGTTTAGCACATGGAATTTAACCCATGTAGCATGGTAAAAGAAAAGAAGAGAAATACAACATTTTAGTTTACCACCATAACCTATGTGTGTGTGTGTGTGTGTGTGTGTGTGTGTGTGTGTGTGTGTGTTTCAATTAAATAAAACATTTAAATTATACTAATAGGCCTACTGTATAGTACATGGCAGATATAGGTGTTGTACTTAGTGTGGTGTGGAGTCATAAATACTGCATGTGCTGCTGCCCTTATGAAGAATGCATTTGAAAACCTATTAGAAAATTTACTATGGAATATGTGTCCCCTGGGATATACTGTTATAGCATTGTAATGGCTACACCCATTGTGGTTTCTACTGCCCCTATTGATCAAAGTCAGAGTCATGCTCAATAATACAAGCAGCTCACTTGCTAATGAACTCAATTTCTTTTTGGTATGTTTATATGTGTTCCATAAACATGCTGATGTTTTGATGTCCTTTCACTTAAATACATACATTTTCTAAGTGATCAATACAATTAAAATAATCTTTGGTAGTAATATCTGATGATTAAACAAGACTAATGTAACATTTCACAATGTCGCTTCAGGCACAATCCTCTTTCTTCCATTACTGTGGACATCCCAGAACCTAATGTATTGATTCAGAATGGCATATATGTGTGGTTGCATGCATGCATGCATGCATGCGTGCGTATGTGCGTGTGTGCGCGTGTGTGCGTGTGTGTGTGTGTGTGTGTGTGTGTGTGTGTGTGTGTGCATGTGTGTGTGCCTGTGTGCGTGTGTGCGTGCGTGCGTCCGTGCGTGCGTGCATGCGTGTGTGTGGCTGTGAGTGTTTGATAGGGAGAAGACAGAAGTAAAGTGAGTGAAAGAGTAAGTGAGTGAGCTAGTGTGTGTGCGTGTGCGTGTGCGTGTGCGTGTGCGTGTGCGTGTGCGTGTGTGTGTCTACACGTGCGTGCGTGCGTGTGTGCGTGCGTGTGTGTGTGTGTGTGTGTGCAATGTGAGTGTGGAAATAGGGAAGTGAGAGGGGAACTCACCAGTACCTGCCTAATGGGATTTTCTTCCCATCCCTCTACAGCAAATTACATTATGGAGCTGTTACGGATAGCTTTCTCAGATTTCTTTCTGAAAATATTCGACATATCTTGCCAGCGGTGAAAGTGAAAGCTCTGACACTGACAGCCCAAAAACACTTACAGTACAGTATATGTAATTTATGTCGTATATGACTGTGTTGCTCTTTGACAACACGGCAAGAGATACCACCGTACTATGAAGTATAAATTAGGCCATTGGTTTTCATTTAAATTATGGCCACGGACACATCTAAAAATAATTTGTGCCAGGGACCCCCAAAAGAAGAGATTTGTGTGTGGTTAAACTGATTTTGATGCTATATCTATTTTAACTTTGCTGGGGACCCTCTGGAATCCTTTCAAGGACCCCTGGGGGTCCCTGGACCCGACTTTGAGAAACACTCAATTAGGCATTAGACAGACATATCGGAGGGGAGGACAGAGCAAAGTCCAACCCTCCTCCCCCCTGTTGAGGCCATGTGGAGCCAGCTGATCTGTCAAACAGAGTTGCTTGATGTCAGGTTGCTGGGCAACAGGCCGGAGAGAATGTGCAGAATCACTCTAGATTTAAATGGCCTTTAAAAGAAGCGCTCTGTAGCCGCACCTGTTGCCACCTGTTGCTCTCTGTTGGTTTGTCAAAAGACAATGCTTAGACTTATTATATAATTTTAACATTAAGCCCTATATACTTTGTCATACATCAAATAGCAATAATAACAGATCTACAAGCTCACAAGATGGCATGTTGCTACACATTGTGAGTTTGTAGATCTGTTATTCTCGACATTATTTCTTTTGAGTTTTGATTTTTAAACATGTGTAAGCAATTAGGCAAATACTCATTCAGCAGCAGCTCATATCTTTGTCGTAGTCACGTAGTGACATGCTTGATCAGGAGAAGCATAATGTGAGCCATAAAGCACTGAAGGGTGTGGTGCAGACTGATAATCACATCATCGTTGGAAGGGATTGGCAAAAATAATCAGCACTTTGCCATCCGCCTCTTGTTTACTGCCCTCCAGCTTCAGCAGTAACACTAGGCAAAAGCTATGGTGGACTGTGTTGAATGTTTGGCCTGTGATTAATAATTAATAAAATGTTCCAGCCACTTAAGATGATAATAGCTTCCGGCAGCGCCCACAAAGCACCACTCAAAAAACAGATTATAGCATTTTGACAATTAAAAAAAGAAAGAAAAGAAATATAATGTTGGATACAGACACACAGAGCACAGATAATTAAAATATGATAAACAAACCACAAAGACATTCATAAGCATTAAGCACCATCTTTGGCCATTTCTGACCAACAAATAACAATATCATGCAAGATCATTGGCTTGAAGTCATGTAATCTTGAGTAAATGCAATATCCTGAAAGAGATCGAGAGAGAGGAAAAAAGCAAGCGATCAATGAAAAATGAACCATTTACAGTTGAGTGCTCATTACAGTTGGCATGTGAAATGGATGCTGAGAAATTAGACTTTTACAGAAGTGGCACTAACAGGAAAAGCTAGCTCTTAATGCTTGTTTTAATTGTCTGTGGTCACTAGACATAGTGAGACTCACAAGTGAAAATTATTATGAGTGATGATGCTTATGCTTATGCTGTTCAGTAGTATACCAGTTTGGGATGATTTTGAAATGAAAGACTTTACAGTATCTCCTTTGGCAATGCTTAGGTTTGCTACTGTATGTTTTTATAAAATTAAATATCACCTATATATGCGGGTAAGAGTTTGGTAACCACTTATTCTGTATTGAGATTGCATGTATGTTTGGATATTCAAATTGGTCATTAGAAAATGAGGTGTGAGCATGGGTGATGTCAGGACAATGTAAACTCACATCACATACTGTTAGCTGGGAGGGAATTCATGAAAATGGTGCACTAGGAGAATAACAATTCTCGGAACCATAATGTGTCACTAGAGGTGACCGAACCTTCTCCGTGGCCGGTCAAATAGGAATAGGCAGGGCCTATTCCTATTTGCTCTGCCCAGTCCCTGGGTGTTTTTAAATGTCTTTTAAAGACTCACCTTAATTTTCTCCCTGGCTTTTAATGTTGTTTGACTACGCATATACCATGTACTTCTGCTTTCTCTTTTGCTTTGTTTCTTTTTTTTTGACACTTACAGTATTATGCGTGTCTTAAGTACCAGGTCTTATTACTTAACTTAAGACCTGGAGGCGTGGTCAATGCTGTTTGGCCACTCAGAATAGCCAAATGGCATTGATCACGCCTCCAGGTCTTAAATTAAGTAATAAGACCTGGTACTTAAGACACGCATAATATTGCCCTTGTTGTTTTTAGATGTTCTTGTTCAGCACTTTGGTTTGTCTTCGGTCCATGTAAATGTGCTATATAAATAAACTTTGATTTGATTAGATTTGATTTGAATTATTTCCTTTGGTGAACTATAACAGTGGTTCTCCGGGGCCCCCCCAAGGGTCCTTGATGGGGTTCCAGGGGATCCCTATAGCAAAATTAGTTAACATGTCAAAATCGATATATAACCAGTTTAACCCTGTACATCTGGCTATTTGAAAATAACCGATCTACAAGCTCATAATGCGTCGTCGAATACATAATCCTTCTACCCTAATTGTAAAGGGGGCAAAACAGTATGACCGTTTATCCGTTCCGCTTCTCCTACCAAACCACTCCGTTTGCAGTTTGCACACATCTCTCCTTGCAGAAATAATACTGCATGCCATAGGAAACCATGACAGACAGCCGGGATGCGCACTACACACCAACAGTCCGATATGCGGAAATAATGGTTGGACTACCGCTCGAATTGCGCTGCTCCCGAGCTTGCAGTTATGTTTAGGTTAGGGTTTGAGATGGTTGTCAATGTCGGACTAATGACTGTCTGACAATGACTAGTCCAATAGTCCGACATGCCAATAGTCCGACGTTACTGCTCGCCCAGTATTCATAATGTCCACACACACTGCACTTGGACAACTTGGCACCTATAGGGACATGTGGCCACCTGCACAACTGGACGAGTAGGCACCTGGACAACTGGGCACCTGGACAATTGGGCAACTGGACGAGTGGGCACGTGGACAACTGGGCACCTGGACAACTGGGCAACTGGACGAGTGGGCAAATGGACAACTGGGCAAATGGACAACTGGGCACCTGGACGAATGGGCACCTGGACGAGTGGGCACCTGGATAATAGGCACCTGGACGAGTGGACACCTGAACAGGTGGCCACCTGGACAACTGGCCACCTGGGTGAGTGGGCACCCGGACAACTGGCCACCTGGATGGCGTGGCATGGCGCTAGACCGAGACCAGCCCGAAGGCCGGTTGACTTCTAGTTACACAAATACATATTATTCTGACGGTCCTTAACATGAAATCATTTGAGAACCACTGAATGATGCTGATGGAGCAGGTTTCTGTCACACCCATGCAAAAATCATAGTGGGAAACATCATGGTTTGATTTACACTGCCTATCATGAATTCAGCCTCTTCAGCGAAAGGACCAGCTGTCATCCACCAGGAACAGCTGCTCTCCACGTACTGCCCATCCTCAATTATCCATTTAGCTTGACATGGCAAACCAGATTTGTCCTTACTGCTGGACACTGACTAGCCTAAATGACGCAAATCATCTAATTTGGTAAACAAACCAAGAAATATTGTAGTGTAGTGCTGGTATAAAATGTCAGTTCCTGCTTTGTAGCAGAGAGAAAAACTGTAGAAAAACAAATGAAAGATAAATATATACTGCCGTAACAAGATACAAAATGTATTTCAGACAACAAACAAAGAAAAATAGGCCAATCACAGAATGTCAGCATTGAAATGTTTTTCTTTTGACCTATTGCTTCTGTCTTGCAAAAGCTATGATTCAAAATCAGTCTGGTGATCAGCTGTACAAATGTGCGTACGTACGTACGTACGTACGTGCGTGCGTGCGTGCGTGCGTGCGTGCGTGACACACACACACACACACACACACACACCGGCTGCTCTACCGGCCACTCTACTGCCACTCTGCCGCCCGACTATAATGATAGTGGGGCATTTAAACTATCTGTTGAACCAGTCAATCATCAGACAGATTCAATATCTGTATGGGAAAGGATTTGTTTCTATACTCTGCAGCAGTAAAGAGCAGGTTAAATTGCAGCAGGACCTACTGTATATGGAACCTGTTCCATTTACAATTGTTTAAATTGTATGAAAGTATAGCCTATAAATTGTATGAAAGTATATATTATTGATTATATTTATTCACACAGATCGGTGCAGTTATAGGTAAAAACACACGAAGATTCCCAAGTGGAATTTCTTTCTCTGCCTAGAGGGAATGTGCATACAAAATTTCATAGAAATCGCAGTTATCAAACACTTTGTTCATGATTTCAGGCATTGAAATTTGTTCAAAAATGGCTGCAAACTTTGGAAGCCAATCTTAGCCAATCAGGATGGAATGTGAAAAGTCTGAAAGGTTTTTTTAATGACTATTGACTATATAGATACTGTGTACGAATTTGCGTGATGTTTGGAAAAAAATCACACGTGTGAACTGAGCGGTGCAGTGTGTGTGTGTGTGTGACCCCAATGCGACCCCAATTAGCTGACTGCTTAGTGTGAGTGAACAGTGTGTGTCCCGACGACCTCAATCATCTGCAGGGGTCAATGTACTCTAAACAGACATAGCTGTTCACAGATGGACACACACAGACGGACAGACAGGGTGCAAAGCACCCCTTTTCGGCCTGGTGGATGAAAAGAAAACCAAAAGAAAAACATGCCACTCAGTTTATACACACATTTGCGCTCAAGGACCACAATGGAAATAAGCTCTCGAGGTTGTGTTTTATACCTTTAATCAATCAATCAAGTTATTGGACTCAAGTCACCACTGCTCTTTCAGTATGGTTTTCGTTCCTTGAGTGACGATTGATCTGCTAAGCTAAACCGCATCCCATAGCCAGGATGGACAATTGTGGGATTGTCTATTTTTGTTATTAGGCAACATGAGACATAAATGAGACATGTTCTATAATACAGTATAATCTAAAACTGTAGGTGCAATAACAGAAATAAATGTTTTACAGACTTCCTTGAGGTATATGTAGTCTTTATTTTTGGGGCTTTCCAGTGAGATGGGTTATAGCAATATCTTGCATGCAGTTCAGTCATCCTCTACAGCATAATTCATAAATGAGCGATGGGACCTGTTGAAATCTATGTAATCAAAACATTCATTGTTTATGTATATTATATACCGGTAGTATACATATTGAACATTTTCATTACATGCAAAATATACTATATTTTTTTAATATGGAACAACAGATAGTTGTGTCACAATGTATGTTTTTTATACAATGGATAGAACAGACAAAAGTAATGCTTCTAGAACTATTTAAAAAAATGTAAACAAAGACAGGAAACAGCCAAGATCACAAAGGATGTGTCATGCTATGTCCTGGAGACAATCATGTTCAGAACTGTCCGAACCTTCTTTTATTTATCTTAGATATTTAGTATGATAAGGAATGAGAAGTAAACTGTGATTACAGTTTACCAAAGTACAGCAATATGCAAAACATCCCATGAAAAACCCTCTCATATTCAAATCATTAGATCAAGAGGCAAGTTTCTGAATAAAAAAAGTGCAGATTGAAAAACAGTATATGTTGTGCAGGGAGCATGGCCATATAACAATGCCATTAATGAAACACTGGTTTATTCCTTAAAAAAAGAAAACGGAAGATAATTCCAAAATGTAACAGTTCATAGTCATCTTTCTGCTTTTAAAAGATACATCATGTCCATGTCCAGATAAAACCAATACATGAATATATTTTATTATATACTCCATGAACGTTTTCTTACTATTAATTCCATTACATATGAAATATCATAAAATACAAAATAAAAGACAAGGAAAGAGAAGGTGCATATAGGTTTTAAACCACAATTTAGAAGATTGTTAAGGGGATTCTGAGGTTTGGGTCACATTTCATGTTCTTTGTAAGACCTTTTGTGGTTAATCAAAGCTTCATACTGTACCAATTTCATTAGTGTGCAAAGGACTAGGACACTGGATTTATTTTACAGTATTTTCGTGCTGTTAAAAACAGCACTTCTGTACTGAGAGCATGGTGGTTTTTGAAATGGTACGTTGTTAGTGTTATAATGCCTTTTTTACTTTAATTGTGTGTCCTGATGAAGGTCTAATGACCGAAATGTCGAATAAAGAGCAATTTCTTTTTGCAAGTTCCTGACAGTGTGCGGGGTCCTCTTCTTTGTCAGAGATTCAGAGATCCCCTTTTGACTTTACTTGGCTACAAAAGCTTTTTACAGAGGTTCTACATAGGTAGTGAAGCAAGTTAAATTCAGCTAATGTGTGAACAATTACAGTTGAATCAACAAATGTTTAAAGTGCTAACAGAGTATAGTTGCCAAAGTCTTATTGTTCAGAGTTCCTCAAAAAGAGTACGTGGTGTGATTTATTTGGACTGTATGCTCAGGAAATGTTTGTGTAATGTGTTGTAACTCCCATAAGATATATAATAATAATGTATACTTACATGATACTACATATCATCACAAGGCATGGCAGAGGCGATGGTGATAGTAGATTCTAACATGCATAATCATGGATGAGCATTCATGCAGGCTTGCATCTCTAATGAACTGCAGCTTCCATTGTCCCTTGGATCTGGCAAGAGAGTCCAACACTAGCTTTAAAGCAATGCCATTTCATTTTTCCAAGACTAACCTTGAAGCAACTTCTATATTTCTATATCTTTATTTATTTCTAAATAAATAAAAATATATATATAAAAAAAGTGAAAACAAGTATTATCATTGAAATGAAATATAGTTTGTCTGAAAAATAATTAACAAAATAATACAACAATATAACCATTTCAAGAAACTCAATAAATAGCTTCAGAAGTTAAAACATTATTTTAACTATATGCGAAAATGCTCAAAAGTGTACCCATTGTTACACATAGTCACAGGCCATTCTAACTCCAGTAATACCAGCGAAAATAAATGGTTTGAAGCAGCCTGAATGTGGTGAGTGATTGTTTTGTTTTAGGCACAAACCTACAGTATTATAGTCTCAAGTAAGCATTGTCAGTTTGGCATAGATATCCACATAAAAAGGGAGTCCAATGGATGTACAATTAGTCACCTTCAAAGGCTGTAAACAATATGTCATTTTAATTAAATGTCTTTGTTGCATCTTCTATAATTCCTTACAAATCTTCCTCCCTAACGTCTTTGCCTGTGACCTCTTTTTCACTTCGGTCTTTTTCGTATTTGTTTTTGTCTGGTGTTGTCACACTGTCATACGAGGGCGGCGAGGCTGTGGAGGGTGTCGAGTCATTTTTATCCGAAGCAGGAATGACATTTAATTTGTCCGTGACTAGGTCCTCTTTATCACAGAGACTCTCCCTGCTTCCAACCCTCTCTTTTGATGTGTTTGAGGGTCTAAAGGCAGTGCGCAACACCAGGTATCGTCTAAATGCTTTTTGTATGACCGTAGCCGACAGGTCTTCCTGTTTGCGGCGGAGGGTGGAGGTGATAGGTTCGTAGGACACCTTTGAGGGGTTGGAGGCCATGAAGCGCTCCTCCATCTGCCCCCTCAGCATGTCCATTTCCCCGCCCTCTCCCAGGACACGTTTGGTGAATGCAAACAGAATGTCCAGGCAGTGAATGCGCTCACCGCTCACCATTGGCAAATCCATAGAGATGAGTTGGACCTTGTTGGGTTTGGGTATGCGTAGTGGAGGGGCCAGGGAATCTGCAAAGTCAGACAAGTTGGCAAACTTCACAAACTGGGTAACACGAGGGTCAAATCTCTCCCAGACTTCATAGAACATCTCAAAGTCGTCCTCGCTCAGTGGCTCAGCGCTCTCCTCAGTGGCCACACTGAAGTTCTCCAGAATGACCGCAATGTACATATTGATCACAACAAGGAAGCAGACGATAATGTAGGTGACAAAGAAGATAATCCCCACAAGTGGGCTTCCACAGTCTCCCTTGACGGAGCTACCTGGATTCTCTTTGTCTTTGTCACAGTCAAATTCGTTGTTGTTGAGAATGGGAGCCAGTAGGTCACTCCACCCTGCTGAGGTGGTGATCTGGAATAAACAGATCATGCTGTTGTAAAACGTCTCAAAATTGAAGAGGTCATCAATGCCCGCCTCTTTCTTGACGTAAGCGAAGTTCGACATTCCGAAGATGGCAAAGATAAACATCACTAAGAAGAGCAGGAGTCCAATGTTGAACAAGGCAGGAAGAGACATCATCAAGGCAAACAAGAGTGTGCGAATTCCTTTGGCACCTTTAATGAGACGAAGTATGCGGCCGATCCGAGCCAATCGGATTACTCTGAACAAAGTTGGCGACACAAAATATTTCTCAATAATTTCTGAGAGAAACATACCTGGAAAATAGAAATAGAAATATATAAGATTAACAATGTAACAAGTAGCAAGCTTATACCACAAAACAAGAAGCCTGTAAAATACATACAAATAAAATAATAAATAAGCGTGGTCGCGTCCATGTGCACATCGCGTGCACGTCAGATTAAAAATAAATAAATAAATAAATGACATTGAACAAAATTCATGCCCAGATATTCCACTAGAATCTTTTTCTTTTAAGAAATGTTCTATGGAGAAAATGTAAAATTGATAATGATGAATGGATAAAATGCAATTTGGTGTGCACACACACCCATGGCCATATATGACTGAACATATAGACTGGGCATTTGCAACACATTGACAACGCAATAACAACTCTTTGCGTTATCAGCCCAAATATAGGATTGCCCCACAACACCAATGTGGGCACTGCACTCCCTGCGGTAGTGCGCAGGGGTGGAACGCGTGTGTGTAATTTGAAGTCGGTGGGGCGAACAGGTCTGAAGTTACGTGCATTACAGACGTACAAACATACAGAGACGTGGTGCATTTATAGATATAGATAATAATTGCTATTGCTCAGGGTGGGATCTCTGTCGGTTCTCTGCTCTACATGTAAAGTGTCTTGAGACAACTTGTGATTTGACACTTTAGTAAAATTGAATTGAATTGAATTAAATGTAGGAAAATAAAATCATTGACCAGTGTGACCACAGATCAAAATGATCATTCAGAAGTCCGTCTTACCAATAATTGACAGAATAACTACGATGAAATCAAATATATTCCAACCCATGGTGAAATAGTACTGGCGCAGAGAAATCATCTTCAGTACACACTCTGCGGTGAAGAGGACGATGAAGATTATATTGATCCGGAGCAGAACGTTGATCTTTTCCTGAGTCTGCTCATCCGTTTCCACCATCATGGAGACCATGTTAAGGCATATGGCAACCATGATTACAATGTCAAAGGCTTGCGTTGTGGTGAAGTCGAAAATGTATCCTTGAATCTTGTTCTGAAACGGAGATAAGGATAAAACAAAAAAATAAACTATAAGGGAAACACAGAGGGCCCTATTTTGCGTGTACTTAAGACACGCAAAATAGGGCCCTGAAAGTTTCAGTGTTTAATTCCAAGAGTGTAAAATGTACCCAAATGTCCTCTTATTTTAGCATAGAGCTACAATGAAAACACTCCATGGTTCCTAATACAGAGAGTGTAAAACTTTCTTTGTTAAATTAACACTGAGAGTCATATATAATATGGATGTTTTGACGTACTGCTGGTCTAGGAATAGGCTTTTGTGGTTTCTTGGAGCCCAGCTTTTTCATGGCATTGTAATACTTCTTCTGTTCTTCAGTCATGAAGATGTCTTGACCTCCAAAGTAAAGAGGGAATAAAAGGCAGTGTTAAATCATTGTAAACGTTGTTAACTTTATTTGACCCAGTGGTTTTAACATGTAGAATTGTGAGGGTCCCCAGTTCAAATATGATCATATAGATTACTTTTGGGGGGTCACGCATTGTGAGCTTGTAGATCGACAGAAAAAAGAGAAAAAAGAGAGGACCAAGTACACATCCGACCTCAACTATTCGTTTGTAAAGGGTTAATTGTCTCCACCAGGCTGAAGGCATGGAGAGAGAGTATATTTTGCACTTCGTCCGTGTGTGTCCCTGTGTGTGTAAGTGTGTCCGTCTGTGTACAGCTAATCTCCGGCACCGTTAACCCGGTCGATGCCAATTTTGCACACACACTCCCTGGATGCCAACGATGAACCTCTGCCCCAACGACCTGTTATAGCGCCACCAGGAGGCCGATTTTTGAAAAACACATTTTTTGATATTACTCCTCCAGATTCTGTCCAAAACTCCCGCAAATCGTTACACACTATCTCTATAGCCAAGTAATATAAAACAAATAATCGGATTGTACACTTATCTTTTTCTTCTGCTGATTGAAGTTGTCTATGATGACACCAATAAAAAGGTTGAGTGTGAAGAAGGATCCAAAGATGATGAATACCACAAAGTATGTGTACATGAACAGATTAATCTCATACTCAGGTTGGTCATCCTGACAAGACACAACAGAGACAATGCAAAAGAACAGAATTTTAACATCAATTATTAAGACAGTCGGTGTATATTTATTTCAAATGCAAAGACTACCAAAACTACCAAACTGTTTTTAAGGTAAACCACACCAATAGAACCCATTGAGTTGCAATGAGTTGCATTGGTATGGTCTACTTTAAAAAACATTTTGTCGCAACCCGACCCCTTTGGTGTGGTTTGGGCTTTTGGGCACTCAGAGCTGACTAGGATTGCTAGGTGTTTAGGAGGTTGCTAGCTGGTTACTAGGGGATCCCATGATAATAATAATTATACAATGTATTACATTATATTATATATTATGTATAATATGTATTTGTTTATTGAAACTTAATGAAGAGTATCAATAAGACTGAAAACACTGTCTAGGTTCAATCCCTGGCCAAGACATACCAAAGGCTATAAAAATTGTACCCAATGGCTTCCTGCTTGGCATCAAGGGTTTGGGGCTAAGAACCCTGAGACAAACTAGTAGGCTACCATGTCCAGTACATCTTGTACTTGTACATCAAGCTACCTCATACTACAGGAATAGGAGAAAAGCTTGGCTTAGGAACTGTTGATTCCAAAGGCTACTTTACCTAAATGTATGTGTAAGATTAGGGATGTCCCGATCACGTTTATTTTGCTCCCGATCCGATTCCGATCATTTGAGACATACCGATATCGATCTTTCCAGATCCGATCTTTATATTTTTATATAACACTTATGCCATATCATAATAGCAAATATCCTAATGTATGTCACTCTAGTCTAGTCTGTTGTGTTGCCTTTCAATTATTGAAAGGCAAAATGTGACTATACGTGTATTAGAATGACTGTCATTGTGTTTTCTTTCTATGAAAGCATGGAATCATAGCAAAATAATGATGTATTGGTTAATTAGAGTGAATACAGTTCTACAGCTTAAAGAACTGAAGTCAAGTTAAAACTCTTAAAGAGTATCTCTCTCATTCAGAGAGAGTACTACAGACACCTATGCCATCATGCATAGTGAGGGTTGAATTTCCTTTGTTTTCATCATAGGTGTCTTTCACGCCTCTGAGTGTGACTAGTCTTTGTTTGATGATCTCTGACTGGGACCAGAAGGAAAACAACTAGCATAAACACAACAGTTTTTACAAAATCTCATTGCTTCGGAGCCGATTTCCGATCACCCGATCCGATGTAAGATGATAGGGGCCAATAATTGCAGAGTAAATAAGTAAGACCATTAGCATGCTAGATTGCAGTTAGTCCACTAAACAGGCTGTCAAAATCTGTAAATATAAGTACCACACTGCGAGAGTCCACAGCAGCATACATAATATCCATCCAGCCCTTGAATGTTGCCTGTATAGACAAAGAAAAATGTAATTTATAAAAATATTCATATTTCCTTTTCATTATTTAAAATGTGTACTTTAGAATGTAAAGTACATATTTTAGAATGTAATAAACTTGCCCATCCAAGAATAGTATAACAAATACTATCAATCTTATGGCATTTTAATGTGACATACTCACCACTTCCAGCAGTGCAAGGTAACCCGCGCCAACATTGTCAAAGTTGATCTTGACATTCTTCCAGCGTGCGGTTTTGTTTCCCAGTCTGAGGCAGTCTGACTTATTAGCGACCTCCGTCGGGAGGAAACGCACTCCGTTGGTCACATTGACACAGTGGTAGTACTTCCCCGCAAACAGGTTGACCCCCATGATGCTGAAGATCAGCCAGAAGATAAGACACACCAGCAGCACGTTGAAGATGGAAGGGATGGCTCCCAACAGGGCATTGACAACCACCTGCACAGTAACACAGGAACACTGTTCACACTATGTCGAGCCAGCCATCGCTACACAGCACAAATCCTGGGTGGAAATTAAAGATTAGAGATTTCACTCTAACTCAGATTTGTGCTGTATAGTGCTGATATTTACATCGTATTTTGGTAATGGTGAGAATAGGAAAACACAAGAGTAAAACATCTAACAGCTGCAAACAGTACATGTATATCGGCATGAGCTCGTCACAAGCATTATTAACAACACAGCATACACATCATCAGCATGAGCTCGTCACAAGCATTACTAACAGCACAGCTCATTCACGCCATTGACACCAGCAAGGTAAAAGCTTTGGGAAAGAATGAGGAAAGGAGGGTGGAAACTAATCGAACTATATGCATCATATATGTGTATATATATGCCTGTTGCATGTGGTGTGTACTGTATTTTCTCTTTTTTTTGTTTTTCTTTTCTTTTTTGGTTGGTTACGATTGCATGGTAGAACACAACAAAACAGAAAAACCTTGTAGAGGCAGGAGGAAGTCACAACAATTTGTTTACTGTAAATGAAGAACAAAACAAACACATATAGAGAAAGAATAAGTTTAAAGGCACCCAGCAACAAACATCCCAACAGTGCAGCTTCAGAGGCGCAGGGGCAGAGATGTAAATGAAAGCCATTCATGCGGACGGGGGAATTCACCACGTGAGGAGAGACCATCATCATGATAGCAGGGCTGCCAATCTAGACAACCACAACATTCTCCCAGCCAATCAATAGCAGCTCCATTGATTTCAGCAGCCGGCAACCCTCCCCCCAACAATTACATAAGTTATCAACCCTTGTTCAGACCAGGCCAACTGTATTACACTAGTTACACTATAGTCTGTGCCCTATTAATGCATGTTTTTGTAGCTTTGATATACAAGTCATTCAAAGAATAACATGCAGCATCACTGTTGTTCTGTTACAATGCAATTTGGGAACTAAGCAATCAACTTGTGAGGTAATCTGCCATGTAACAGCTATTACAGCTGAAGCGATGTTGAATTTTGTTAGATCCTTGCGTTGAATAGCTACCCAGGACAATTTGAAGGCATGTTTTGATGAATGTTGTATACTGCACAACTCAACATTGTTCTGAAATGTAAAATGTAGATGATAATAAGCATGTCAGAACATTAGATTCAGATGGCTCCCCATCCAAAGAAATACAGTAGGAGTCTGGTCTTATTGGTCAGAACTTACTGTCGGTTAAAGTCTCTTAAAGAGAAGCCGGTTCACCCTAGGCAGTGGCGGTAGGATGTTCCACGGGCCCTGAGGCCAGATTGACAGCCCTTACTAGCCCCCCCCCCCCCCCCGCAGTGAGCACCGAACGGGACCGTAAATATTAAATACCACTTCAGACTAAACCCCTCAGTTGCAGCATACCTGAGGCAATGAATATACATAATGTAGCCTCACAGGTTGCATATCGAAAATCACGTTATGTCGAAATGTCCATAACCATTCCTAACAGAGCTAATCAAATACTGGAGGGTGTAAGGCTGTAAGGCTCCATCTATCTTGTCCTCTTTTGAAAGTGCCTGTGGTAATTTTATGTCTTGTTTTGACTGTTCAAAGAATCAAAACTCAACTTTATCAGGCGATTGCAGAGCAGGGCTAACAACAGCCACACCGGACAGACCGGCCGAGTAAATACGTCTGTACTCTAACGTGCAGCCAGCTCGTAAGAAGCCCAGTTTAAACACTCCATTTCCTGCCTCCGCCGTGAAGGGCCCTTCACAATAAAGTGTCTCCCTTTACCTCCCAAAGAACTACATTTTACACTGCTTATTATTGACAGGAAATGTAGTCTTAGTCACGGTATTAAACTCTTAACAGTGTGTGTTTGAGAGAGAGAGAGCCAGAGAGAGAGAGAGAGAGTATACAGTTTACTACCACGCATCGGAGCGGCCGGCCCTCCCCCCGCGGGCCCCGAGGCAACTGCATCTACGATATCGCCACGCCTGACTCTAGGGTGAACCGGCTTCTCTTATGAAAGAGACATGACAGAAGTTCTCCAGCACGGGGTGCATACTTAGTTTAGACTAGTCATTGGTTAGACATGGGTTAAGGTTAGGTTTAGGTGTGCTGCCCCGTGGGAGGTTAGGTTTAGGCCGGTAAGGGTTTGAGATAGGTTGTAGTTGTAGGACTAATGACTGGTCTAACCAATGACTAGTCTAAACCAAAAACTGCTGATCGGGTAGACATAATAACCCAAGACTCTACCAACGCTCAAGATCGCTTTTAAAGACAAATTGTTAGGTCAACCATGACAGCTGGAGCAAAGGGAAAAGGAAATAATAGGAATGTCTCAATTCCATGCTTTGAATTACATACTGTATTATAGGATGGCACTGCAGCAAAGCTCATTTGTGTTGCTGCTCTTTGACTGTCTACAGCACACTCGTGCTCGGGTGACAGACAGTGACATGAAACACTATGACGATGTGAGCTGTGATAGGGGGGTTGGGTGAGGGCGGGAGTATGGGGTGGGGGGCTCTTACTCTCATGCCCTCAAACCGTGACAGGGCTCTCAGGGGCCTCAGCGCTCTTAGGGTCCTGAGTGACTTGATAGGGCCGAGTTCTGAATATCCAATGGCGTTGGCTACCAAGCTGACCACTGACACCTGGAACACAAACACATTAACGCACGCACGCACACACAGACACAGACACAGACAGACACACACACACACACACACACACACACACACACACACACACACACACACACACACACACACACACACACACACACACACACACACACACACACACACACACACACACACACACACACACACACACACACACACGATAAGTCAATGGAACTGCTTCAAAAATAGGCATGACAGTGAACATTTCTGTTCTCCCATGTGTTGGTGCTAAGTGGAGACTTGCTTTTTTGGGGGGGGGGCGTACTTACGTCTACAATGAGGAAGTCCAACCAGCACCAGGCATTGGTGAAGTATTTTGCAAATCCATAAGCCGTCCACTTCAGCAGCATCTCCAGAATGAAGATGTATGTGAAGACTTTGTCCGCAAACTCCAGCACGGTTTTAATAGTCTTTCTTCTCTCTATGTAAACGTCTTCAAATGCCTGAATGGGAATATGAGCGAAGTAAGAAGTTTCACTGACTCACCGGGACACTGAATAATACAACTTGCTTGGCTCTATTATTAATATTAAAATATTTTTATACAATGTTTGACCATATTGTACACATATTGTACACAGTACTACACACGCACGCACGCACGCACGCACGCACGCAGGCACGCACGCACGCACGCACGCACGCACGCACGCATGCGTCTGACTGGGATTACATCCCAGTCAGCTGAGCTCCCAGCCTACACTCCACACTACCGTAGCTCCCCTCCCCCGCCTTGCCTCCCCCTCACACAGTCACAGTTAATTTGTTTGTTCAAATTTCAGCGTGCGCTTGTTCAACTTTCTCGAACAAACTAGTCGGGTGACAATAACGATAAAGGATTACACTTTTGTTATCGAATGCTTCGCTGATGTGCCTAATCTTCCGATGGCAGCATGGCTCCATGGGAGCTTTTTTTTTAATTGATTTTCCACATTGACACTTTCAAAGACTATGTACAGTTGTACAGTAGGCTAGTTTGTGTGTGTGTGTGTGTGTGTGTGTGTGTGTGTGTGTGTGCGTGCGTGCGTGCGTGCGTGCGTGCGTGCGTGCGTGCGTGCGTGCGTGCGTGCGTGCGTGCGTGCGTGCGTGCGTGCGTGCGTGCGTGCGTGCTTGAGATGAGAGTAATCACAAATACCACAAACTACCATGAATCACTCAGACTTACCAATGCCCCACTGCTCAGGAGAATCATGAAGATGATGAAGCTCTCAAACCACGCGTGTTCCACTATCTTGTAGCAGGTCTGTCTCAGTGTCCACCACATCCTCCACCGTCCCACCTCAACATTTACCTGGCAACACTGGAACTTGTGCACACAGCCTGAGAAGAGACAAAGAGTACAGGGTGAGATGGGGTTCTGGGCTGGCCAGGCCATGTTCACTACATGAAACCTGGTGTCCCTATTCTGGGCATGTCACTGATAGGAACTACATTTAAGATTCCATGTCCTGTTAGACAGAAGCCCGTAATCATTTCAGATTCAGTCACCTTGTTATTACCAGCCTAGTTCATAAACAAATATCCCATGGCACCATCATTAATCATATTTTTGTCGCCAGGTTCATCATAATGTCTTTATACTGTTATGGTTTCACTCTCCTAGTGGAATGTACAACAAACTGATATGAACAGGGTTTTCCAGACGACAGAGAAAAGTGTTTTTTGCATGAGGACAGGTCAGCTGTTACTACAGTAGGTTAAGTCAGGGCTCTATCTACAGGTTGCTATAACAACAGCGTCTTTCATGCTTCGACTACTTCCTCGTCGCCAGAGCACATCATCCCTCGTCTGGCCAATAGGATTATAGGCCAGCTATGGATCGGTCATCACTACATCCGGATCATCTGTCATCACGGGACATGAACTCTGTCCTCATCCAATCACAACAGAAAAACAACTGTGACGCCATCTTGATCATAAAAGCAATGTAATGTAATGTTTTCTTAAGTCACATTGACTGCATGGGTCTTAAAGTGACAGTTTCCTGTAATATCGAGATTTGACTTTTAACAATTATACATTTTTCCACTGGTTGACTGGATAAGGTTTTTAAAGGTTTTTATCCAGATTTACCTAACAGTCACAATAAGCAAAGATTTGGTACAGCCGACCTACAAGCTCACAAATTGTCACATTGCGGCAGAGTGTCAGCCAGACAATTGGCTATTTTCAGTGTAGAGCTAGAGGGGGAAAAGGAGGAGAAGTATAAACTGGACAGGAAGAATACAAATATGGTCAATTTGTGCTATTCACCATCTGTAAAACAGGCGTCAGGATCCATGGACTCTTCCGGCTCAAGGTCTGGGGATTCCCCTCCTTCCCCTGGCATCTTGATGTCCACTGTGCTGCCTTCAGAGGAACTGCAGTTCTGATCTTCATCGTCTTCCTCATCATCCATCATCAGCTGTTGGAGCCACACAAAACCAGTGTTAGCCCAACTAAACCATCGTGTGGGAAGCTATATATCGAGTTATTATTATATCGTGTTTATTTAACTCTGACAATTAAACAATTGGTGCATTTAATATGCCACCTTGAATACCAGCTGATAACTGCACTGAACTCATGTAAATGAGTCTGGACATCTGTTACCATGGGTCACTGTAATGTAAGACTACTTGCTAATATCTACTGTAAGCAGAATCCACATCTTTTCAACAAGAGTCACCTCATTCCGTGCAACAATACATGCTGATGGACATTTAGCATTCAACGTCGAGTGAAAACTGGTTTAAATTTTTCAGTTGCAGTAGATGTGTCATGGATATGAAGTTACTAAATGGTTCAATCAAGCGTGATGGGATATGCTCCAGTATTTTCATGTCTGGTACCTACCTTTTTTTTAACCAAAGAATTAGCACCTTCTGCAATGATACATTACAAAACGGATTCACATAGTCATATGGGGTGGCTGGACCACATATGACTCTCCTTCGAGTCACTTATCTAACTGAGGTTACTAAAGTAACCCGAAGGTGTCTGAACATTAGATGAGAATATCTATTTGATGCTATGGCTAAGGGGCGATTCATACTCCTATTTTAGAGCCGAATAAAAGTCGGTTCGGCTCTGTAGAGCCTACAATGTGACGTAATTTGAGGTTCGGGGGGGGCGGGTACCGTCCTAAAGTCGGCTCTTCGGTGCTACTGAAAATTTCTGACGAGCCGAAATCATTTCGGCACTACAGCGCCGAAACAGCGGTAAAATAGGAGTATGAATCGGCCCTTAGGCACCTTAGCTTGACATCTGAAAAACAATGCTCTGCACCTGGTCATGGAGAGCAAAGAGCATTAAGGAGTCTGCATCACAGAACTGTGAAATTCAACACTCTCAGACAAGATAACTTAGGACTTTAATTGAATTAAAGTGAAGGTGAGTCAATCAAGTTATACAGTACTTCCTATAGGGCTTTAAATAAACGGTTGTGGTTTTTCGAGCAATTTACTGCAAGTCACACAATAATTATATATATTCAACTATAGGATCATCAGCATACTACAGCCTGTACTGTAAATAATATCAGGCTAGGACTACACTAGGACTGTAAGTGATAAAATAAATAAAAATACGGATCGCATTTGAATCTTGATTGACGAAAGGTTTGGTATACTCCACAATGCGGTGTAACATAAACACTGTTGGTATTATACAGCAGCTATAATACATGGTCTTTCCCTCAACCTCCTGTTGTGTACTTTGCTTAGGGTGTGTCAGCTAATAGGTCTGGGATGAAAGCAGCCTGAATGCCTTCCTGGAGAATGCACCAATACTGAGCTGCCCAGGGACCAGCTAATGTAGAACAGGGAATGATGTAAGCATGCTACTATGATATAGTGTAAGCACTAAAACTCAACGTGCCATCCTGAAGACTTCAGCTACACTTAAGCTTCCTTCTATCCATTCTGTTCTTTACAGTACACATTGATTTGATTTGAGCGAAATTAAACATTATTTAAGTTACTCTTCTTATTTAGTTATTCGTTTAGTATTAGTTTAGTAAAACGTCATATACTATACCTGAATTCAGCACATTAAACACATTTTAAGAATCCTAATTCTTAAATAATTAGGACTAACTTGATTTGGAAATGAGTGATCAAATGAAAATGCCAAGAGTTGGTACATGAATTATGATGTCACTAAGCAAAACTCATTGTTCCTTGTGATCAATGACTGCCCACTATCTCCTCCCTCCTCAACAAAACAAACTAAACAAATAGAATAAAGCAATTATAAATCCTAGTCATAAAGTTAGTGGAGCTGCTTGTTCATTTGAACGGGGGTTTTGTAAAATGAATATAAATGAAATGGAAAATCAATGAAACTAGCTCACAGCATCACAACAGCTGCAAAACCAAATAAGTTAAGGAGGAGGAGGAGATAAGTATGCTAAAGTACGGTCACACAAAGAAAGCTGAGCAATCCAATGAAAAGGTGAAAATTGGATAGACAATCACCATTGACCACATTTATACAGCTGCCATTTTGCTCGTAACGTAATACTCAAGTGGGAAACCTATTTACCGCGTATATCTAATGTGCGGCTGAGTATAGACATGGAAACGCCCCGTCTGCCTCTGATTGGCCTACCGACACTGCCCGTCTTGACTGTCCTCCGAGATGCGAGGTTACTCCGTGGTGGGAAAATAATACAAGAGAATGACAGCTTGGCACGTGCGACAGAATACAGCCTTGTAACTAACTTGTATTGCATGCCGTTTGCTTTGATTGAATAATTGATTGAACACACTTTGAACACACAATGTACTATGATTTGATTTGGGTGTGTACTTCTAAATAAAGTGTTAGTGTTGATTATCGTGTATTAATCTAATTATAGTAAACTAATATTATACTAAAAAGGATAAAGGTGAAGGGAAAAGAGACCATTTTACAGTACAATAATGTTTCACGTTTACAGATACAAATAAATTACACAATAATCAACACAAACACTTTGTTTAGAACACACCCAAATTAAATCATATTACGGCGTACATGTTCAATCAATCATTCAATCAAAGCAAACGGCATAAACAATATTAGTTTGCCTCTTCTACAAAAATAAAACGTACAAGTTACAGGCAGTTGTCTTGTATCATACTTGCATAATTTTCCACCACCTCGCAGCAGAGATCAGACTATCCAGGGACAGTCAAGACGGGCAGTGTCGTTAGGCTAATCAGAGGCAGGCGGGGCATTACCTAGTCTATGCTCAGCAGCACATTAGATATACGCCTATTAACCACCCCCACCCCAGAGTATGGCGTAAATGCAAAATGGCTTCCATGTGACTGTGGTCAGTAGTTAGTGTTATGGACATTAAAGTGTTCTTACACAAGTTTCCTCTCACTGAAAATCTGGAAAGCATCTGTGAAGCAGCAGCAGTAACAAAAGGAGTTAAACGTATTACAATTCATACAAGGCGTTGCCAAATAACGCTTTGGTTATAATCAAAAGTCTTTAAAGAGACTCAATGAAACTGTTCTGAAAACATGGGGCAGTCAGCAACTACCGACAGATAGAGCCATGATGAGTGACATGCTTTATTCATACTCCACTGTACGACAGTGTCGTGTATCAAACGCACAGCGATGCCACATGTAAGCTTGCAGATCGGCTATTTTCGGCTTGCAACACCACCATACGACAAATTATAAATCAGGCTTCACTGTCCGCTTAGCACGCTTAGGGAGAGCTGAAATGGGTCTATCTCAGAAACAAAGCAAACAGCCCCCTTAAGAGGAGGATGCAGCTCTCAAGCACTCAGACTTAAATGGCAAATAATGTAATCTGAACACTGGTATTTTCCTGTGTCTGTGGCCTCTCCTCGTTAAAGGGTCTTGGTATATGGAGTCTCCAGGGGAGACGGCATGTCACATGCTCATCCTCTTGTTGCCATGGACAGTGGGCTAAGTGCTTCAACATGACCACTGCGATTTAACATTCGATTTATCTAAAACAACAGACGCATCCGCCTAGAACCACAGCCAGTACTGAAATCACTCTGTGTACAACACACACTTAACACACACATGCGCACAAGTACTGACCCATGCCACGCTCTCATCCACATACGCACACAGACACCACTGACTCCCCTTTATCTGGCTCTGATAGGCTTCGTAAGCGGGATTTGAATAGCCATGATCAATACTTTTAGTTTTCATATTGGTCATGGAATTCTATATTAACCACATGAACCCTTGTGTCCCTATTCTGGGCATGTACATAATAGGAAAAAAATTGGCCAAAATAGGCTAACTTTGTATGAAAATTGGCGAACATACAGTGAAAATAGTAGATCTACAAGCTCACAACGCATGTGAGCTTGTAGATTTTGTAGATTGGCTATTCTTCTATATTTGTTGTACAAGGAACAATATAGGGGGATTAAGATTAAGAAGTTAAAGCATGCTCACCACTTTGCTTCCGTCTATATCAGAGGAGAGGCTGCTGATGTCGTCCGTGTTAAGATTCTCAAAGTCCGACTCAACGTCAGCGATGGGGACAGTTACCGTAACACTGGGATTATGGATAAAGGACATGATCGAATCGTCACTCATGGTTTTGACTATGTACTTGTCTCCATTCTTGTCCACTCCTGTAACGTCCCCATTGCCGTTTTTGGAAAAGTCCTTGATGACATCCACAGTGGTGTGGTTGTGCCCTAAAGGTCGCTGGAGGTCATCCAGGGTCTTGTCCTCACACTTGTTCCGCCGTCGCTTCCTGCAACACATGCTGCTGCAGGCGCGGCGAAGCAGGGACTTGACAAAGGCGACGCCGTTATGGATGCGTCCAAGGGCAATCTGCAGGTTGTTCATTTCACTGTCGTCGTCGTTCGCTGTGAGGTTGTCGGCACTGAATGAGCTCAGCAGCAAGGCCAGGAACAAGTTCAGCACCTGTCACAAAATGACATCAAGTTAATCGTTTATTTAAAAAAAAAAGATAATTTAATAAAATAAGAAAAATAAGTAAGAAAAAAGTCACAAAGATACAACCATGAATGCAAAAGCAATGCTTAGAAACAACGTACCACCAGGTTGCCGATGACCATGACCATCATGAATACGATGAGGCACATGGTCTGTCCAGCCACCTCCATACAGTCCCACATGGTCTCGATCCATTCGCCACACAGCACCCGGAACACGATGAGGAACGAGTGGAAGAAGTCGTGCATGTGCCATCGGGGCAGATTGCAGTCTGCGGCGATCTTGCACACACAGTCCCGGTAGTTCTTGCCAAACAACTGCATGCCCACCACAGCGAAGATGAACACGATGATGGCCAGCACTAGAGTCAGGTTCCCCAAAGCCCCAACTGAGTTCCCAATGATTTTTATCAGCATGTTGAGGGTCGGCCATGATTTAGCCAGCTTGAATACTCTCAGCTGTGCAGGGGGAGGAAGGGGGGGGGGGGGATTCACAGATCAGTTTTGATGTATGAGCTCAAAACGAATCTACCTGAACATATTTGGCATTGGCATGAAGGTTGCTCTTACCAATCGGAATGACCTCAAGACGGACATTCCAGACACGTTGGACAAACAAAGCTCCACCAAGCTCAAGGTGACGATTATACCATCGAAAACATTCCATCCCTGTTGAAAATAGTAGTATGGGTCCAAAGCAATGAGCTTGAAGACCATTTCAGCAGTGAAGATGGCAGTAAACACCTAAATAAAAAAAGGAAATTCCAAGATTTTAATGGGACTAATTCATGTGTGTTTGCAATGAACATTTTAAAAGAACAGACAAAAGTCGCTGCACTCACATAATTCCCCACAGAGAGCATTCTGGAGAAATTGGGATCCATTGGTTGATGTTCCATGGCCATGAACATCGTGTTTAGGACGATACATATGGTGATGGCGAGGTCAACAAATGGGTCCATCACAACCACTCGAACTTTCTTCTTTATCCTCATCCATCTTGGACAACATTCCCATATTAGAAATGTGTGGGCAAACTTGTACCAACAAGGAGGAAATCTCTGCCTTGCCTCTTCAAGTTCTGGTGCACAAAGAAGAAAGTATTCATGTATTATCAGCTGTGTTTTTAATATGATGAAAGTCATCATGTGGGCTGGTGTCATGATGGTACGTTACCCACCCTCGATAGTATCCGTTATAACACTAGCTACACTATACGCTCTTTGTCTGGCCTGTGGGCTGTCCAGGAAGTCCATCGATTCGGAGCAAGTTCTGCATTTGCCTTCCCCATCCTCTGTGTCGGCGGTGTCATCCTAGAGATTAGATACATTGCATGTGTTACAACCAGCACATTACAAGTTTTGCAATTGCATTCACCTTCATGGACGAATGAATAAAAATAAAGGAATGCTTCATTGCTCTGTGTCATTAGCAGAGAGCAAAGCACCACACAAAAACAGAGACAAAAATAAACAACAGCACAGAAATGAAGGCCTTAGAGTGTGCGTACGCTCAAAAGGAAACCAGATCCATTCAACAGTAACATTTAAAAAAATGATGCCACTCACTAAATGGGTACATTTGCAAAACGTATAAAATATATCAAAATAGTGAAGGGGGAGGAGGTGATAAAAAAAATCACACTGTATGCACATTGATGACAAAGGCCGAAAATGCCACTTCCTTACACTGTCATCACTAGATGCTGTGTCTACGGTCACCTCAGGCAGGAGAAGTCCCACGGGGGACGTAGGGAGTGATGCCCCGCCCACCAGGGACACGACCCCATTGTAGTCCACGGAGCTGTGCCTCATCCCGTTGGGTGGATGCAGGACATGGGACAAGTAGCTCTTTTGGCTGACGCTGCTGCTGCGGCGGCGGTCGCGTCTCCGCGGCAGCAGCAGCAGGGAGCCCCTCCGACTGTTGGTGTCCCCGACGGTGCTGTTCTCGTCGTCGGCAAAGTTGTTCTCGGAGCCCATGTCGAGTGCACGGCCGCGGAAACTGAAAAGGTTGGCGTGACTGCTCCGCCGGGGCGAGAATAGTGGTCCATGGATGCTCAAGAAGGACTGAGAGAGAGAGACATTCTTCACTGACTTTCACTGATATACTGTATGTTGTGAGCGAAGCAAATAAAAAAAAATGGGGGGGTGATGGCGATGAGGACAGATACAGCCCTTTATAGATGATGATGACCTTTATAGATGATGATGACCTTTATAGATGATGATGACCTTTGTATGCAAACATTTGCATTCCATGAAGAGACGTGTCAAAGAAATAACTCAAGGAAAATGCACTACAGTACATGGCGGAGACGATTGTTGATGATTCTACAAAAAAGGACATTGATAATGGTGATAATGATGATGGATTTCATAATTAAGATGAGAGTATATGAAGATGAAGGTGACACTGATGATGGTGATGATACAAAGCAATGAAAAGAGATGAAAAATCTGGGCGAAATGAAAACAGCCATCTTGGTGATGTTGATGCAGATGCAGATGATGATGATGATGATGATGGAGATGACAAACATTGTTCCTTTGGCAGCATAAGTCATCTCATCATGTTAGTGGCCGATACATCATGATGATAGATTTGCGTTAACCAATCTGACATCGCAATGTTCTTTAAATCAGTCTGTCGTTAAGCTGGTGGTAGAGCAAATGATAGGGCGAAACAATGTACGCTGCTGAAATATTAAACTAAATATTTAGTGCGCAGCAACATGCAATCATCAGAAATGTTTTTGGCCAGCCTATGTAGTTAATTTCCTTAATTTAATTACAACCGTGTTTATTGAGTTTGACAGTGTACTCAAGGTAGCATGGCAAACAATGAAATATTCTAACTGTAGTCATGGTTTCCATAAGGTGGCGTACTGTTCAGGTTAATTTTCCCATAGCTTCATTTGATTGGCTTGGCTGCAGATTTGAAACACACAAAAAGGTGTCAGTTGTGTGTCCTGTTCAAATCTGGAGACGAGCCAATCAAACGAAGCTATGGGACAATGGACCGGAACAGGAAATGGGTATGCCAGGACTACAGTTAGGCCTCATTTCTGCTCCCCTGCGCGATGCTGTCGTGCAGAGAAAGACAGGGAATAGCCAACCTACAAGCTCACAATGCGTCGACAAAGTATGACTCTGGCCAGCCAGCACATTACACAAAGTTGGATGAATAGTTAACTGAAATGTATGGATTGACATAAAACACTGGACAATTCTGAATACTGAATAAAAACGGGTCTTTTATCAAACCTGATGTGCAGAGGAGAATTTCATGTCATATGAGAGCAGGTTCGCATCCATGGAGAATCGAAAGCGAGTCTTCTTTATACTGTCAGTCGATTCGGATTTAGGAAACTTTTCATCGCCCAGTTTTCCCTCCTCTTCCTTCCTTTTCTTGCGTCGGTTGCGTCTCTCTTTGGCGCTCTTGGAGCTGAGCTTGGAGGCATCGGAGGAACTTCCTGTCACACCGTCTCCATCAATGACCTCCCCATTTTCAGCAGCCACTGCCTGGCAGAGAAAGAGAAACACACACACACACACACACACACACACACACACACACACACACACACACACACACACACACACACACACACACAGGCGTGCGTTTAAACATACTAGAACTTGGTCGGGCCATATGGGTTTGGGTCAGTCGTATCGGCCTAATACTGTACCTGAGCATCCTCTTGCTGCTTCCTCAGTTGCTCCAACATGGCCTGGAACTCCAAGTCTTTCTGCTGACCTTCCTCAATGGTGGCTTGATTCTGCTCATCATAGGCCATGGCCACCACTGCCAATATCAGATTGACCAGATAGAAGGAACCCAGGAATATTACCAGCACAAAGAAGATCATGTAGGGCTTTCCAGCCGCTCGCAGCGTCTGCAGGGAAGACACAGTTGCGAATATGTTATTTGTATAACTTTTTTTATTCATTCGGCAAATGTCTAATTGAGCAGGTTATAGAAATAATTACTGTCAATCACTAAAAAAACTGTTTGGCTGGCTCCAGTACTTTATCCTACACCGTGACCTTTTGGCAGGTGCAACTTTTTAGCTGTGTTTTTGCATGTTTTTTCTTGCACAGAGAGAAATTCACCTCAAGGACAGCTGAGCTTGATTGTCCCTTGTGCAATAGAAAACCTCTCACGAGACCTTTGTTGGATAATGTTTGTTGTTCTTGCTGGGAGTAGAATTTTAAGCCAAGCCTATTCAAGTGAGTCATTCATCTCTTTAACGGCTATTCATCTTGTTTGCCCATGGCACAACAGGACTCATCTTTGTCTCTTTGAGAAACAACACACCTGCACATTGTTAACAAATTAGTTTGAACAGGACACAGACAATATTTTCTTTCATGGCTAATGTAAGAACAACAGGCAGTTGATCATTTTATTGCTGGACCACAACAGCGGTGCCAGCCCTATCTTGACCGAGGAGTGATGAAGTTACATCACCTTCTAGCGAAACAAACCTTTTCTTATATCAACTGATACATATAAGTGGTGGCTGGTGCTACCTGACGAATACATATCTCTGACCCTTGGTTCCAGTCAGCTGGCACAACCTACAAACTGTGCTTTAATGATACCGGTAGATAATTTCACTGAGATTGCATTCTAATCTTAATATGTAGTTTCCTCTGTCACAGAATGCTTTTCATTCTATTTTATTTAACTTCCCTCTGCTCCCTTGCATACCTGCTGGTAAAGATGTTCCCAGTAATCCTGGGTCATTAGCCTGAAGAGAGAGAGGAAGGCCCACCCAAAGGAATCAAAGCTGGTGTAACCGTAGTCTGGGTTCCTTCCCGCTTTGACACAGAAGTATCCCTCCGGGCATTGCCTGCAATGGTTACAAAGCCTGTTAACGGGTGCCATCGGTGTTTTGTCATATTTTGGTTCCATCTATGCATCTGTAGCCCCTGTCACTTGAACTTCACACTATTGTCCATATTCACATGGCCATTTAGCTATTATGTCATACTCTACATAAGAGCAAAATGGCTGCCGTGTGAATAATGTCAATGTAAATTAAAATGTTGAGATAATTTAAGTGATATTATTCTGACAACAAGGATGTACTACAGTATGTCTACTTTAATGCGGTGCAAAAATGAAAGTGTGATAAAGTATTGTTTTGTGCTTTTATGAAACTATGTACCAGTAGATGGGATCATGTGACAAAAGAAAGAAAAAAAGAACACACAGCAACTATCTTTTAATTAAAGGACCACTTCACCACTTTTCAACCTATCTTTATATAATAGGTCCTCACTAATAATCATGATAAAATGGCACGATTTTTTTCTACTCAGTCTGTGTCTCATAGGAGGCCTGTGGGCAGTTTAGAAACCGTCTTCCAGTGACATCATCATTAGGCAGATTATTATTTAAACAAGATTTTTTTACAAATATGTTTAGATTTTCATTATCGTGAGAACGATGGCTTCCATTTTCGCATTGCAACTTTTCAGGACTAGAAAGCCTGCAGTTTTTATTAGCTTGTATTCCCCATCGATGATGTCACTGGAAGTCGGTTTCTGAACTGCCCACAGCCCTCCTATGAGACACAGACTGAGTAGAAAAAAACTGCGCCATTTTTTCAAGATTATTAGTGAGGACCTATTATATGAAGATAGGTTGAAAAGTGGTGAAGTGGTCCTTTAAGTTGAACACTGACAGGTACAAAATCAGAAATTTGTGCATAAAAATAAATAAACATATTTTTTTGTATCCGTTATTATTGTCAAATCTGATTTGGGGATATTCTGACATTTGGGGGTAAATCATACCCAGCTGCGGTGCCATTTCCACAAAGCAACGGGTCCCGTCCCTCCTGGAGGCTGTAGTAATTCCCTGAGGACAGAGGTAGAGAAAAAAACCACACATGGATAGCTGAAGGTAAAATAATGTTGCAAGAGTCTTTTTTACTTAAAGAAGGCTCAAAATCCAAGAAATCCAATATAAACAGAAGACAAGGACAAAGCCTTCATCAGAGCATGTATTGTATATCGTAGCAGCGTTGGTGAGTGCTACCCACACATCCTTGGATGTTGAGGTTTTTTTAACTGAAGGAAAATGATTAGCTAGCTTACTGTTATTATTGATGTGCTCTGTCCATAAATTGTCCAGCATTGGTTGGTCAAAGGTCCCATTTGTGTATGCCCATTCCGGTGTGCCATTGAAGCGGTCATTCATAGTCTCAGTAAAGTTCTTCACACACTTATGTCTTAAATGGCCCATAAACAATTGCAACCCTATGAGGGCAAAGACACTTAGGCAGAAGACGGTGAGGATCATCACATCAGCTAGCCTCTTCACTGACTGGATCAGGGCACCAACAATGGTCTTCAGGCCTGCCAAAGACGGTACCATTTGTTACCATCAGAAGAGTATAAAAAAATAAAAAACAAAAGATAAAAAGATAAACACAAAGGGCTGTATTTTGCGTGTCTTAAGTACCAGGTCTTTTTAAGACCTGGAGGCGTGATCAATGCCATTTGGCTATAGAGAGTATGCGCATGCTTAAAGTGAATGGCACATCGAGTGGCAAATCGAGTGGCAAAGCAACAGGCAAAGTGAGTTTAACATTGTTTAATGCAATCAGATAAGACTTTTCTGTGTGGATGCATGGGCTGTCAAGGCCAGAAAGTAGTTTTTTGCCACTCAGTAGGCGTTCCTGCATAACTTCCTGGTTTGATGATGATGTCACACGCATACCCTCTATTCTGAGTGGCCAAATAGCATTGACCACACCTCCAGGTCTTAAGTTAAGTAATAAGACCTGATACTTAAGACACGCAAAATACAGCCCAAAGTATGCAAAGTACAATATCCACACAACTCCATGAAGTAAAACTTTGTTATCACTATTCTTACTACAAATTTGTGGTGCTTCCTATATAACACATGTTGAACAATCATTAAATTCAAGATACATAAATGCATACATCATATCAACTCAATTTATGTTTTGGTATGGTTTATAATTAGTATGTATGCGCATGCAAGGTATACATGCAACAGTTTAGCATTTGGCATGAACTGTATCGTTGGAAGCAGGGGCCACATGGAAACATCCGTCCAAGCCAGGAATAAAAGCAAGGAAAAGTGAACGCCGGCCATTCAACAAACATGCCATAGATTACACAGTCAAAATAAAATCTAAATCTATACAATACACCGAATGGGTATTCTAATGGGGGAAAAACACACACGCACGCACACACGCACACACACACACACACAAGAAAAGAAAAGTAGTATGTCTAAAAGCATGAAACCACAAAGATTCTTGCTGTTTTATATTCCTGCTTTTAATGGCTACACAGCAAATCTGGATTGTTAATTTCGTATACAAATGGCCTGGCCTGTTTTGTGCACTTTCATAGTTAAATTAACATTCTGGATTTGACTGTTTCACATTGAGACATGACAAGCAAGCAATGACATCAATCAGAGCCTGTTAGAGTTAGAGACGAGTAGAATGGAACATATGGAATGTGATGATGGACAGACTGTAGCCCTGCCCATTTAACCTGGCTCTCACCTGGGACGACTGAGATAGTTTTAAGAGCTCGGAGAACCCTGAATGTTCTGAGGGCTGAGACATTGCCCAGGTCCACAAACTCTGTGATATATCTGTAATAAGGGGGCAAGGTGGGGTTGGGAGGGATCACACATTCAGACGCCATGACAAAACAATATAGAAGTGCAGAGGGTGGCAAGAAGAGTGGGGTGGGGGTGGCCGCAGGAAGGATCATCCCACACGCAGATAGCTGGTAAGTGCTAGGTAAGCTTACCTGGGATAACTGAAATAGTTTTCAAAGCTCTCAGCACTCTGAAAGTGCGAAGAGCTGAAACACTGCCTAGGTTTACAAACTCAGTTACAAACCTGTAGGGGAACAGGATTTGTATTCATAGGAAACACATAAGAGACACATTCACATAGGAGACAATATTATAATAATAAGGATTTGTGTTAATAACCTTGTTGCTATAATGACCTTGTTACTATGGGGATGTATTCTAAACTGATAAAGCTGTATTCATAACGAGGTCACCGCAACTAAGGTGAAAGAATATACAATGCATTTACGGTACAATGAAATTATTATTATTAGATGTAAATGATTATTATTATTATAGTTATTTTTTTCAAACATAGTGAAAATATACGATCTACAAGCTCACAAGGCATTGCATTGCGGAATGTTGTGGACTTGTAGATCAGCTATTCTTGACACCATTGTACAATAAAGTATAACATATAGTTCTTAAGCGGTTTATTGACACAAACCACAGTAAATACTTACGCCATTACAATGACACAGAAATCCAGCCAGTTCCATGGGTCTCTCAGAAAAGTGAATTTTCCAACACAGAATCCTCGAGACAACATTTTGACAAGTGCTTCTAAAGTATAGATGGCAGTAAACGTGTACCTGTCAGAAACAAAATGTGTTAATTTGCATGGCGGAATTTACTGGCTCTGCAAATGATATGCATGCTTTATTTCAAGGACAACTTACTCTACATTCTTTGCCCAGTCTGGCGCTTGACTGTAGGTCATAATCGCACAGTTGGTAAGGATGGTGCACATGATTAATATGCTGAATGCTGTGAAAGCTGTTGTCAAGGATCAGCATTGTCAAACACACCACTCACTCAATCATAAAACACATCCATTGATCACATGTGTTGAGGTGCCTTTGTAAACAAAGTAACAAACTACTCACTCAACATGCAGATAATATGATACCAGATGCACAGATTTTGTAAATCAGGACCCCCAAAATGATATTGTACAGTATGTATTTGGGCGTGGATCCTGTAAGGATTTTTTTTTGTGCCAGAGACCACCATAAGGGTACGGTCACACCAGAGTTTGCAGCTATGCGGAGGATTCTGCCACTGCTTTTCAATGGCTTTCTGCTCCATACCTGTTGAAAAGAATTGGCTATCTGTTGATAGATTAGATTGAGCATAGATTTGTATAATACTGTAGGGAACTATGTTCTGAATAGTCCTATACAGTATATTAATAAAATCGCTTAGTGGGTGGACTGAAATAATGATAGTGAAACTTTGAGAACCACTCTAAATAACAATGCTTATCTGATTTATGCTTTAATGAAAGGATATGAGTGTACCAAAATCTTCATTGCTATTCTTCTAAGAGGGTTGAAGGGACTTAGAACATAGAAGCCTGGAGTGGCATTGAAGCGAAAGATGACCTTTCCTTTGTTCAATACTATAAAAGTCTAGATGAAAGAGAGAGAGAGAGAGAGAGAGAGAGAGAGAGAGAGAGAGAGAGAGAGAGAGAAAGAGGGAGAGATTCATCATTACTATACAAAAATATCGAGGGTGAACAACATTCCTCTTTTAAAAGGGCATATCCAATCCACATGTTAAACCATAAGATGCATAGCACACCTTTCAGCATATACGTAAATCACAGGTCATAGCTTATGGTTTCATGACAAAGCACTTGTAAATCACTGTCACTGGGCTTCTCTCTCTGTCAGTGACGTACAAAGGCTTTAGCTGGATAACAACATCACCAAGACAACACCTGAATTACTGCAGGGCCAGAAAAACACAATCTTCATGGACCATATTGATATGGTGGCTATTTTGCTATTTCGTTCACACTCACACACATTTCGAGGACAATTAAACAATGCAACACAAAACTCCACAGAGCTATATCAAATACTAAACGATAAATTAAACACTTTCTATGAAACCCATATAAAGTGTTGACATCAACATGACTCATATATGTCATAGATATGTCATAGATAAGACATCTGACATAATAAATACATTATCAGAGGCTAGCCACGTGAAGTCTGCGACCCACATTGGAGCCACACTGTTCCCATGGGGATCCTTTTTGGATGTGGATGTTCTGCAAGGATCATAGTATATTATAATTATCATAATACATGATACTAATTGTATAATTCATTATAATTGTAATGTGGTATAGTGTGATTATAAGTCATTATAAGTGGTCATTGCTTTAAGTAAAGTTCCAGGCATTCCTGAATCCTGGAAGTGTGGGAAGAAATATTCTTGCATAGATTTCATGTTAACTTTATCTGAAGTACCCAATTACAAAATAGTGGCTTATAGTCACAATATAATGCATTACATCATTGATTATAATAATGCTTGCATAATAATGTAATACAACTATGCTAATGCACTGCCAAAAGACCTGTGAATGAATATGATACTTGACCTTATAATCTGATTATAATGCATTGATACTTGACCTTATTACAGTCATTTTATAACACGTATATTGTGATTGTATTGTGCATTGTGAGTATTATTAGTGTTTATACCTATAACTATACATTGTTATATGCAGAGTATATGCAGATTATAATGCACTATATGTTTATAATGCATGCTATACATGGACATCATAGAAAGTGTTGCAAGTAGTACAGACTATGAACAAGGGGCAGCCAAAGGACAGCCTTTGCTATCATATAATACCAATTTAATGGCGTGGTACAGAGACTAGATCACAATATATCTTTGAGATTTGTATCTGGTTGCCTCCTTTCATAACAAGCACACCTACTTTCTGATTACTGTAGAAGGGGTCCAGGTCCTCCAAAGGTGTTGACACCATTCCTTCGGGAATCTCCCCGTATATGAAGGGCAGCGTTTTCCCCGCCTCCAAGTCACTTTTGGGCTTTGGCCCATTCTCGTCACTGTGCTTTCTCTTCTCTCCCTTGGGCTTCCTGGCATTCTCCTCGTCGATCCGCTTCTCAATGGCCTTGAGGGATTCACGACTAAAGGGGTGGATGCTCTCGGGTCCTGGCGGTGCAAGCAGCTGGGCCATGTTGTCATCCTGCACCCTCAGAGTGGACAGCTAGCCTCTGAGATGAGAACAAGCTGAGGGGACCAGTAACACAAGGAGCCATGATTAGAGGCTGGAAAGCACCTTTTTAGATCCTAACATGGGACAGAATCAACAGTGTCAATTCTGTGTTAACTCTAATAAAACGGCAAGAGAGGTATAGCTCAGTTGACCATGTATTTTATCCGAGGGGACGGATTAGACACAGGTGCAGGGGATGAGTAATCAAGGCAGAGAGAGCGAGAGACAGAGGAGACAGAGAGAGGAGTTTAGCGCTATGCCACATTTCCAGGGGATCTCTCCCAGGCTTAGTTTTTTCTTCTTTTGAAAACAAAACACCTGCGGTCTCCGAGGCTATAATCATTGTGATGCTATATTAACTAGAAATGCACTCTCTCACTATGCTAACTTGCGCCTTGCACACAAGTAGGCCATGTATGACCTACTGGCCTAGCGTGCCATGAAGTGCGCTCACCACTGCTGGTACAACTGCTGCTCTGAGTCCCTATAGAGCTCTCTGTCTGGGTACGACTGCTGCTCTGAGTCCTAGAGCTCTCTGCTGTCTGTCTGGGTACGACTGCTGCTCTGAGTCCTAGAGCTCTCTGCTGTCTGTCTGGGTACGACTGCTGCTCTGAGTCCTAGAGCTCTCTGCTGTCTGTCTGGGTACGACTGCTGCTCTGAGTCCTAGAGCTCTGTACTGTCTGTCTGGGTACGACTGCTGTTCTGAGTCCTAGAGCTCTCTGCTGTCTGTCTGGGTACGACTGCTGCTCTGGCAGCAGTCGTAGATGCCATGGCAGTTAACACAGCAGTGTCTCGTACCAAGCAGGAAAAGGGCAAATGTAACAACTGTGTTAAACAGGGTAATGAGAAGTGTGTTCATTGTTTCAAGTGTGGTCAAGCTGGGCACCGGGCCGTGGGATGTTTACTGAGGGTACAGCGGCAGGGAAACTGGAAGTGGTCACCGGAAGGGGACAGCCTGTGACTTCACCTTCGAACATGTCCCCATCAGAGGGTTTGGCACACAGTATAAATCTGGACACAAATCAAATTAACATTGAGAAATGCAAACAACAGTGGGAAACTAAACTTGTGGCCCCATTAATTGGAAAGAAATGCATACTGCCTTGCCGGATAAATGGGGTGTCTTGTGAGACATTATTGGATACCGGTGCCGGTGAGACTGGCTTGAACATAATTTAGAAGGCACTGTAATTGAACCCATAGAGAAATTACTGGAAACAAATGAGCGTCTTGATCTAACCGCAGCAAATGGGTTGGGAATGCCTTTTGAGGGTTGGATTGAGGCAGTAGTTGAAATTCAGAGTGTTAAATATGGCCGGCTGGCCATAGAGGTGCCCATGTTAGTGAGTCAGAGCAACCTAAGCCTTCCCCTTGTAGGCTTCAATGTAGTAAGTGAAGTTATAAAGGGGAGGGGTGGGATCAACCTTCAACCCCTTTTAAGGGAAGTCACAGTCAAAAGAAGCATTGTGGGTAATGGAGTTGACTCTGTTGAGGCTATTGTGGGCGAGCAAGACAATTTCAGCTACAAGGTTAATGAGCTCTGATGACATGCCAAAACGCGTAAGCACAGCTGGAGGAATAAAATAAATGGTCAACTGACTCGTCTCGTCTTGCAATTTTCCTTGGTCAATTTCTCATTAGCCACATGCAAAGATGCTGGACATTATTTCTTGGTTGCCAGGCCACAAATGCTTAACATTCAGAGCAGATCGGGGTAGAAGTAATAGATCACTTAACCCTCATGCTATGGATTCCTGAAAAATCTTTGGTCTTCTGACTGGTTGGCCTGCCCAAACATTTCCCCTTCAATTGCTGTGGTATTGTCCATCAACTTTATTATTACTTATTACTACCTGCTTTAGACTTAATAGCATATTTGTCTTAATATGATATTAATATTAATAATATTTTCTAAATTACACTACTCATTATTGGGGAAAGTAGTACTTTTACAGTAATGTATTACTTAGTAACATGTTACTGCCCAACACAGTTGAGGCTGGGGCTTCTAAACAACGCAGTCATGCATGTTGAGGGGCCTCTATGAAGCAAACCTTCCAAAGCATTTTCACTTTTGCCCATAAAGGCTAGCTGGCACACATTTTAATTACGCCCCTTCTAGTTACAAGATGTTCTGATCAGTTCTTGTATATAACATGGTGTGGTATGGTGTGTCTTCTTGGGATATTAGTATGTATTTCACTATGCATTACAGTTTACACAGTATGTTTCAATATGATGTTATAGGTTACTTATTAAGTTCATTTCATTATCAGGTTGTTTGCATTGTGATGTAATCTTTTATATGATGGATATATATTTGCGATATTAATTAATTAACTAGGTTTGGGTGATCTGTCAGGTGTCCCCGGCCAGTAGTGTCTTTGTATAGTTTCCTTTGTCTGAGAAGGAGCCAATATGATTGAAATGTCCCCTTGGTCCTAATTCAATAACTTGACTATGGGAATATGATCCAGTCAGTGTGCAGACTCTACTTTTCTATTTTGGCCTGACCAACAAACCTACACTTGACTTTATAGTACATTTGCTTAAAATGGAAGAGAAGGGAGGTGGTGTGGATTGGCTCATTGGCCAGGGATGATTAAATTAAATAAAGCATGAGGCTAAAAGATCTGTCATACTACCTGCCAGCTATAGGAAATGAAGATCTAATGATCTCTACTCCTCTGGAATGAATGAGGGGTAGAGATGTGAATTATAAGCATGTCCATCCCTGACTGCATCCCTTAACAACTTCCTAACTAAGCATTCTTAAATGTATAAAATGTAAAGGGAGTATTTGCTAAATTGAGGGCAGAGAGGGGAAGGACTGGCAACATACGTAGATCTCCACCTAGAATCGAACCAGGAACATTCTAGCTCGGCACGTACATCTCCGCCACCGACCCAAGGGAGTGCCGTGCCCGGCGCAGTCAGTCGGACAGGCGGTTGTCCAGAACCACCGATCCAACCAATATGCCCATATAGACATATATGGAGATCCGGTTTGTCTAGGACCGCCTACCACTATATGGTCATGCGCATGTATGGGACTGAGACTTCTAACACAACGTTCATTTTGGCAAGGAAACAAGGGTTGTGATGCACCAAGTGGGAAGTCGTCGGATCAATGGATTTCCCCATATTTCTGATAAATCTGCATAAAAGGGACACAGCCACATACAGACAGACGGTATAATTTGTACTCTGACAACAGGTACAACGGGTATTGCATAACCAAGTGTGACATGCATTACCAACTTGCATCGTTCCTGGCCTGCATCGTTCCTGACCTGCATCGTTCCTGCTTAATGCCAATGCACTATCCAGTCAGTTAGATTGATTGATTAAAAATTGTATTCACAGTTTGTAGAATGGGTACATTTCAAACGAAAGTCAATACAAAAACTGCTACTAGAAAAAGCACTAAGACTTGTTTACATCAGGGTCCTCCTCCAATAGGAGCACACACCAGCTGGAGCAATGTTATACTTGAGAGTTGAGACACAGAACAGAGGGAGACAGAGACTGAGAGACTATTCTATTCGGATAGTGATGGGATATTAAATATGAATGCCTCTCTGAATGTGTCACATCACTGAGATCCTCTGCCCGAGGTGAATGCCGCACTGTTAGAACACTTTCACAATTTGCCCTGTGATACAAGAAATCAATCTCAACAAATGCTCAATTAATTGCTAACAGCACTGATAAAAGACAATTCTTGTTTACACCTGAATATTTTAGATAGGGTTGAATACAGTTGTGCTTATATATATTGATACAGTTACAGTATCAGTTTTCTTTTAACCCTGTTTAATTCTTCAAAAACAACAGATCTACAAGCTCACAATTGTGTTGTCGACACACAATGCGTAAAATAGGGCTTAAAAGGACCACTTTCAACTTAAGTTCATATATCCGACTAAATACTATTTTGTATTGACTATAGGCTAGTCATCATTAAACCATTAAAACCGGTCACACGTAGCTTGCCCACTCATAACATTGTGTCTATGGGGCATTGCATTGATTAGAGCTATGGACCAGAGCTAGAGATCTCTTATAATTTCCACCTGTCTGCGACGTCTGATGATGTTTAATGTTTAATAACCCCCCGCCCCTTTTCTGCACCACACCAACTTCTAATAAATAACGATCAGTCCCTAACAAGATTTTTGAGCGGTGTCTCCACTCCATTATGGAGCTAGGTCCGTCCGTCCATATGACCATATGTCCGTATGTCCGTACAGTATGTCTGTCTCTGTGTCTGTATGTCCGAGCACGGAAAGCCAACACCTAAAGTGGCCAGTACAGTACAGCAGTAAAGTGGTACAGAGTACACTATAGTATGAGCCTGGGCCATTCCTGGGGCTCTGGATGTTCCGGGGATCCCCGGGGACCCCCACGCGGACCCCCCGGGGACCCCCACAACATGGTAACTCTGTCATTTCTCGACCGTTTCGGACGTGCGGCAGTTCGCCGGAACCGGACCAGCCCCTTGGGCACGTTCCTGGGGGTCTGGATGTTCCGCTGACCCCCGGGGACGCCCACATGGTAACTCTGTCATGTCTCGACCGTTTCGGACGCGGAGCGGCTCGCCGGAACCGGTCCGGCACCCTGGGCACGTACCCCGCACAGTACACTACAATACAGTGCAGAGCACAGTAGAGTACAGTAACTATAACAATAAATGTATAGTTGCACCGCTCAGTTCACACAGGTGTGATATTTGCATGAGAGCAGATTTGCTTAAATAAGTTATCAAACCCAACCTCCTCAAGCTAGTACTGAAATCAATGGTCCTCCAGGAACCTTAGTACGTTATTAGACAGCGGGTTGAAGTTCCCTGTCTTATTTTGCTTTGAAAAGATATGCTGTTTAGGTTACAATCTAATTAGGTATGCATTGTCTCACAAGAATCAAGTACCTCAACTTAGCTGTTATATCATATTGATGCTGATGGTCATTATTGATCAACCACAAAACAATATAATGGATGAATTACTTTTGTGTGCCTTTTAGTGGGTTTCTGAGTGGTGTGGTGAAGTACCCTTAAACATGCTTGGATTGTCAACTTGTACCCAATACAAGTTACTGATTATTCATTGACATTATGGTGCAACCACTCCATTATGGAGCTATGTGTGTGTGTGGGTGGGTGGCTGGGTGGCTGGGAGGGTGCGTCTGAGCACGAAAACAGCATTGTTGTTTTTCACCACCTGTGCACAACCTAACACACACACGCACATATTAACTATATATATGGTGATTTCGGGTGTGCCAGTACAGTACAGTGACAGTACAGTACAGTACAGTAGAGGGTACAGTAGAGGGACCCCCACACGGTAACTCTGACATTTCTCAACCGTTTCGGACGCAGGGCGGCTCGCCGGAATCGGCCCGGCACCCTGGGTGCATTCCTATGGGTGTGGGGTCCCCCCCAGGGACCCCCACACGGAGTTGCACCACTCACTTCACACGGGTGTGATCTTTTTTATTTGCACAACAGACAACATGCTTGTAATAATTTTCTGAAACTATGAAATAATGCCAAATACAGTATATGTACAACTGTGTCACATGTTGAAAGCAGCAGATCTATAAGTTCACAACATGCAGTATCTGTGAGCTTGTAGATCTGCTATAAATCAGGTTTCAATTCAAACATTGACATATTGTACAATGTAAAAGGTCAACCTTTGGCGACCAACTTCTAACACAGTATATCATTCATCTGCTCGCCACTCAAAAACAACTTGAGATATGAACTGCCACTTTGAAGCTTCAAATAGGCCCACTTCAATTTATCGGGACCTGTCAGCTTTGTGACCTTGCACAGGTGAACCTAAATGGACACAATAGAGCGCCGAAGTCCTGACGTCACTCGTTCATCCCCTCGATTCCCCTGGTTCACGGAAGTAATTTCTCTATGGAGAATAACATGGGGTCATCTTAAAATCGTTTCATATAAGCGTCCTCAGACGAGGCCTACCAGGCGGCACTTCATTTCAGCGCCTTATAAGGAAAGTTGCGTGGCGCATAGAAATGTATGCTCACAGTGAAAGGGACGTGTTGTTGAAGACTAAGAACCACACGCCTAAGAACCACACGCCCACTCGCTACGCATCGTCCCTTTGGGAAACCCAGCCATTATCTCAAGGTAGGTAAACTTTATTGTCCACAAGGGAAATTTGTCTTGGGCTTTCACCCCAGCTACAGCCTGTCTAACTTATACAGTATGCTACTGTAGGCCTATGTGACTGTGTACCGCCCTGGGGTCGGTTGGGATCTCTGGCTGTAGGAGTGTTTATGTATAGTTAGGGTCAGAAGAAGAATTTTCATAAAAATACAAAATTCATTGGCTCTAAGAGGCTTAATTTTTTTCTCTTCTACTTTTTGTTTTAATTAAAAAAAAAAAAAATACAAAATTGGACCTATACATTTTCTATATATATCCAATGTACATGTGTAAAATGTTTCATGCAGATCGCTCAAAATACCGTTTGGAGAGTTTCATGGCTGTAGGTCAAATGGGTCATGACTCATGAGCTATGCTTGTTCAAAAAACCCTTTCGCCAATGTTTGTGAGTTAAGTTTCTTCGCCGTTGTGGCATGACCCGCTGCCACTATGCCAACTTTCGTAAAAGATTATTGCACGGTTCGGCCAGAACTGCAAAAAATGGCAGAAGAATAAAACTAACAAATACAAAAGGCCCCCTGATAATGTAAATTTGGTGTTTCTATAACTTCTGGTCGTCATTGTGTTGTGAACAAATGCCACACTTTTAACATTGCCCTATTATTAAAACATATTATAAAATAGCAAACATACTTGATTTACAAGCACACAACACATCAACCTTGTACTAATTTTCTTTATGATCCTGTCATAATTAATCATCTACCTACAACACACTACAAGTTTCATCTACTGTAAGTCTATTCACTGCTACTTCTATGATCACTCAATACCAAATGCACGCCCACAACAAATGTTCCTGATCTGTTGTTCTTTTTTTCCTATTCTCAACAAGACATAGCCCCAACACCATAATCCACTGTCAACATTGTGACATCTATGGAAAGTCTATCTATAGACTGTCTGCTAGCCACAATCATTAGCCTATACTAGGATGCAGGCAAACATAGATCTTTACAGAGAGAGAGAGAGAGAGAGAGAGAGAAAGAGAGAGAGAGAGAGAGAGAGAGAGAGACAGAGAGAGAGTGTGTGTGTGTGTGTGTGTGTGTGTGTGTGTGTGTGTGTGTGTGTGTGTGTGTGTGTGTGTGTGTGTGTGTGTGTGTGTGTGTGTGTGTGTGTGTGTGTGTGTGTGTGAGAGAGAGAGAGAGAGAGAGAGATTTAGTTAGTTAGTTGTATGGTGTGGTTACTGTCCATGGTACTGAAAGTTTCCTCTATTGGGTTGGAAGTCTGTCAATATTTTCTGAGAGAATGAGCAATGTGGGTTGATCATCTTGGAATATGCATCGCCCATGCATGCATGGGCGATAAGTGGGGCTAGGCCTTTCCCTATTATATAGCAAAGCTTTGATAAACCTATAGCCCACCATTGACATAGCTTGCTACACAGGACGTCACATTACTCTGTGTGGGATCTTGTGGTCTAACACACTCACGCCCACCAGGGCACCACCTCCATCCACTAATGATGAGACACTTATCCACTGATGAGAGCACCTGCCACGGGTCTCCATCCACTGATTAGAGCGCCTTCCGGGACACCTCTCAATCCACTGATGAAAGCTCCCCAACCACCACTTGCATGGAGCTTACAGGACATCTTCCTGAGACTCGTATTAGGGCGTTGGCGAAATAAACAAGTTATAGGATGTGATTATTTTTGAGGGGCGCTAGCCCTCCTATGCCTTTGAGGGTTTGTGTAAACACAAACATTGAAGACAAAAGTGTGTTAACACAAACATTGAAGACAAAAGAGGACGCAAATTGTGATTGGCCAGAATGAGATGATGTATGATGACGTATGATGATAAGAGCGCCCCTCACTTCACACGGGTGTGATTTTTTAATCAGAGTTAATCTTACCAGGGGAGAGCTGTTGGTTTTAATTTGTTTATAGCCGGGGAGCCAGCCATCCAAAATTTGAGAGGACCTGTGATGTCATGACATACTTTTTATTTGTATTAGGTTTAATGTTTGTCTTTAGTTCAATGTTTGTTTTGTAAACGCCATTGACAATGAAGGGAAAATTTACGTCATTGTACCTCATTACGTCATATTGTCTCTTTATTGTCATGTAATCATGAGTTAGACTTTAATATATTAGCGCCCCTCACTTGTTATAGGCGAATAGAGAAAGTGGACATTAAGGTCCACAGAATGAGAGGTCTGCTCTGCCGGGATTATCGCGAAAAAAAAGTTATTTTTGTATACCCCACCATAGACAATATTTCCACCCAAATGTGCTGACCTAGTGACCTCATCACATTTGTGATGACAGCTATCACCGTTTTTAGGCCAAGGAGTGTTTAGGCTCATTCATAGTCTGGATTTTCGGTGGTGAGGTGACTACCGAACTACAACATGACGTCACAAGCCGCGGTGAAGAGCAAACCACCGCCACCGCCCCAGCCCTTCTCTCTGTTTTTACTCACCACCGCTCAGCGTTATTTCAGCTCCGGTGGTCACCTCACCACCGAAAATCCAGAATTAGCCTTTTTTCGTGCATAACTAATGCTTGGAATGGATTCAGAATCATGAAAACCCACTAGTTTGACATGCCACATGCTACTTTAAGTATGATGACATTTTGCCTTATATTGGTTGTCTATGGTGTGATATACAAAAATGGCCATAACTTTTTTTTCGCAATGTTTCCGGCAGAGCAGACCTCTCATTCTGTGGACCTTAATGACCAAGTGAATAGAAAAAACACAAATAAAAAGTATGTCATGACATCACAGGTCAATCCTTAACCGTTGAGCTTTTGGGCCTGTGGCTCCCCGGCTATTACAAGAAATTGGGGCAACTCAGGGGCAAGTTGAAGGGCTATTTGACAGGTCTAGTATAGGGCAATGTCCACTGCATGCAGGGCATGGTTCCGAAGTTCGATGTGGACTGGTACTGCACCATTGCGTCTGCCATATGCCCGTATAGGTTACAGAACTATATAAAGCCTGATTTCAACCCCGCTCTTTTGGCATATATTATGCATATGATGCTATATTTGGCATATAGCCAGGTATAGGGACCAACGGCAGAGCAAAGACGAGAGTAAGAAAGAACATAACACAGAAGACTTAGATTTGCCAAAAAAACAGTGCCGAAGACCTAGGCCTACATGTTTTCTCCACTTTCTCTATTCGCCTATAACAACCCTTGGGGCACAGCCCTCTCCAGCTCAGGCCTAAACCAAGGTCGTTTGGAAGGTGGAAAGACGAAAGTCGTCCAAGAAAAACTAAATATCAGAAAACCTATATTTGATGTAGCCTCAGCCTATCTCGGTCAAATTCTACCACAAAAAGGTTATTGTCGAGTTGAAAACTTACCACCACATAGCCTACCTATTTTAAGGAACAAAATACAATTTGTTCAATCCCACACAACTTTAATCACTTAACATAAACGACCAGGGAGACAGAACTTTTAACATCATTGACAGCAATAATAATGCAACTCACCGACGGGCTTTTATCCTCGGCAGACGGCAGGTGAAGCTAATCGAAAATCATTAGGCGAGGTTTTTGGTATAAAACATAATAATTCCACATTTCAGTCTTCGTTTTTCCCCGTTTAGTTCAGAATGAATATTCTCCAGCTTGAAAAGAAGGGAAAAACTGTCGTCCGTCTGTCGGTGCAGCACGTCGACTGTTGCGCTTCCGGATGTTCCTGGGTACCAAATGACAGCAGGGCTCCAGGGCTCCAGTGAGAGGCTATGAGCGCTCCGCCGCTCACACAATTACTGTGCTGGGCATCAGCAACAGGCGTAAATGTCGGGAATAGGGCAGTAATTTGTCTCGGAAAAGCCTCACTACTACGACTACAGGCTACTACTACTACTACTACTACTAGCTACTACTAGGCCATCTCTAATGATTTCTCCATATATTGTTTAATGTTGTAGCCTACTTAGTTTCTAGTTTCTAGGAATGTTTGGAACAGTGTGTGCCGCGAGTTGTCAATGATGTGTGTGTGTTGTGGGGTGGAATCTGAAATGTCGAGTGTGTTGCTTGAAGTCTGATAAGAATGGAGCCTGGATGACGCCAGGGTACTTTCATTATGGCCCCGCCAGTGTCGAGGAGCTGCCTAAAACAGAAACACTGCCAGGGATCCCACCAACCAAGTGCACGGACCGGGTATGAACATTATCCTTTGAGCCTGCACTAAAAGTGCGATGTAATAGCGTCGGTATGGGGATGGACGTGCGCAATAACCTTTCGGCGCACTTCCAAGAGAATGAGGGCACCTGGTGGTTGTTAACAGCACTACTAAATTAAATCCGTCGGTCTACAGTCTACACTCTACAGTACAGAAACAGAACTTTAGACTGTACTGCATGGATATCTAATTAACCACCACTTGTGTGGAAATGTGTGGAAACTGGTAAGGTTGCCTATTCCCACGTCTTGATTCAAGTTGGTTGTAAAGATTGTGCCGGCTTTTATTTGTGCCCCACGGAGTGGGCGCGGACTCGTGTGCGTAAATGTAGCCTACATGAACAGAGTAGACCAGTCATAAATGTGATGAACTATGCCTCCAATAGGAGGCAGTGTTGCGATGTTTTTAAAAAGCTCAATGCTGTGTTAAAAACCCGATCTCCTATAACATAACTCATTCATTTTCATTGCAGATTGACAAGTAAACACTGGAATTTGCGGTCAATGTTAGAACCTGAAAACGAAGCGACAAGCCGATAATCAACAGCTGCATACAATGGCTGAACAGGTACAGTGTCAGTGATGTCTTTTAGGCATGACATATAAATTCATTTATTTACGTTGTGAAACTTGTGATAGATTAGATTTTAATTTCATCAATATTTTTCTTCTTGGACCAGTTGAACAATGAAAACAAGAGTATTCTTATTCCTGCTGAAAAAGTGGCCGGAGAGACAGGAAGAAGTTCAATGATGATGGCAACATTCAATTTCATGAATTCGATATTAGGATCTGGAATTATAGGTAAATAGCCAACTGCCAACTTAAGTATTGACCCCTTAATGATGTTAACGAAAGACCATAATTTAGACTTGGTGTAAAACTACATGTTTTATCTATGAATCAGTACGTCTATATTTCTATAAATGGGTTCTAATTCCTGAGTTTTCGAGCAGTAGGCCTAACTTAACTAATAACAAAGAAAACTAATGTTAACATTCCAGCATCCATCGGTATAAGCGAGCTGCCCTATGGATCATATGACTAGCGCCTGGCACCCCCCAGTGCTCCCACCCCTCCTTTTAACTCTTTCACCCTCACAGTTTTCATGAGGTGGAAGTAAGTCATTATTAGCCTAGATTCTAACATTTTACAAAAGTAAAAGTAGAAATGACCACAATGTGGAATGTATTCTGTTGCCTCTATTTAAAAATGTGCTTGCATGAGTAAAGCACAAAAGTATTAGAATCAAAATATAGCCTACTCACAGTTACAAATATATAAGTAGCCTATTTTACAATTCGATAAAATAATACTGTATGCGGTATGCGGTATACTCTGTGTGTGTGTGTGTGTGTGTGTGTGTGTGTGTGTGTGTGTGTGTGTGTGTGTGTGTGTGTGTGTGTGTGTGTGTGTGTGTGTGTGTGTGTGTGTGTGTATTCTTCTTTTTTCCCCTTTTTCTTCTACTTCAGGTCTACCATATGCATTAAACCAGGCAGGCCTTCCTTTTGGCCTACTGCTTTTGATAGCTGTAGCTTGCATTACAGGTGGGTGTATCTCAATATGGCAATACGGGATTAAGGGTTGCATGAAATTGACCATTAAATAACATACTGCTTATACTTCAATGACAGATTACTCAATCATCCTATTGATAAGAGGAGGTAATCTATCGGGAACAAACAGTTACCAGTCATTGGTTTACATCACTTTTGGATTCCCGGGATACTTGCTTCTGTCTGCACTACAGTTCCTATACCCCTTTATTGGTAAGATGTGTCTAATCTTTATTTCAGACAGAAGTCATTAGCACATAAGTGTAACATACGATAACATAAGAGACATGCAATATGAGAAAAATATTTAAAAAAAGAAAGAAATAAAAGAAATAAAGTACAATAGTGCAATATAAGTATTATAGTGCAATACCTAATCTATACCTAATCAGCAGAAAGCTGCTGAGCCAGTGCTTGCACAACCTGGAAGTGATCCGGTATTGGTAACAGCTCTTTATAGGGTTTGTTAGCGCCACTATAATGCTGTTGTTTGACAGTTCCAAGTGCTGAATATAATTGTAGGCCTACATGAGTTGCCTTAACAGTGCCTCACAAGTGGGCACACCAACAGAAGTGAACAGCTGACTGGCAGTCTGGCACTATGCCACCTATATGAAGAAGTAATCTCATGGTATCGTTGTATGCCACTCTGAGCCTTTGCATGCTTTTCATGCTGTAATAGGACCATAAATGAGCCGTATACCCGGAGACCACCTTACATTCATGCTGTAATAGGACCATAAATGAGCCGTATACCCGGAGACCACCTTACATTCATGCTGTAATAGGACCATAAATGAGCCGTATACCCGGAGACCACCTTACATTCATGCTGTAATAGGACCATAAATGAGCCTATACCCGGAGACCACCTTACACATTAGATAATGTGTAGGAAATGCATTAAAGTAGTTCAGCCTTGATACAATAAATAATGATAGAAAGATCATTTACTGTTTTTTTTCTCCTTTCTTTCCCCCCCCATAGCCATGATCAGCTACAACATTACAACTGGTGACACATTGACCAAAGTATTTCAGAGAATACCAGGAGGTACTGTATGCCACATATATTCTTTCCACAAAAAATGGGAGCCAAACCCCTTTCACACTGAAGAAATATAGAAAAGACCCTAGTTTTGGTATGGTATTATAGAAGCACGTCGCACACTAGTATTACATATGCACAAAGACAAAGACAAGAACACAATGGTAAAAACAATGGTTAACTTTGAAACATTCACTCTAATGACATCAAAACTAACAAGTACGGTCAGGGTGCCTACAGATAATTCCTTTTCTACTTCTAGTTGAAAAAACAAAAAAGACATATCCGTTTTTTATTCTAAAGCAAACAAACAAAAACATCACCTACAGTAGGCACCCTGACCAAGTACAATTGAGGACTCAGGTCTTGTGTGGGGGGATCTGTTTATCACAGTGCAAATCATTGAACCTTACATACACATTAATATCCTGATTAATAATCAGGTTATGTAAATACTTCAATTGACGTGTTTACATGCATAGCATTAGTGCGATTATGGCAATGACTTGATTAGGCTACAAGGAATGAAACTGTTCCCATGGCAAATCCATATGGTACTGGGGTCCATGTGTACACTGAATTATCAGGGAAGTTTGCGGAGTCACTAACCCACACAATTAGTGTTTTTTTTTTTACTGTGGACTTTAATGGAGTTGTTAGAGTTTGTCTTTTATTCGCATTTGCCACAGCCATATGCAAAGCTCCCTGCTTTTGTCCCACTCAGTCAGAAATCTCACGGTATATGGAGTGTCTCCAACCGCGGTAAAGACTCCATTTGATATTACAGTATGTAAAGTATATATCCATCGCCTTATTAGTAATGAGAATATAGCGTCAATGCAGCATCCATGACAGGCATAATTGACATGCTGAGTTCCTTTTGCATTGGCCACTTCCGACAGTTCATTGCGTACAGTGGTGGTATTATAGTTTGCGCTGATTGGTCAGCCAACAGTTATCACTCCTATAGGCATGATATGGCTTATGACCCTCTTCTTCCTTAAATCACTTACCTCACCCAGTGCAAATTCATTCTGGGTATGTGAAAAGTCACGTTTTATCACACAGGCCAGCCTTCAGTTGACCACCTGGGTAAGAGAAGTGATAAAATTACAGCAGGTAGTAAGCTTCTGATGATTGGTCAGCTGCAATATAACGGCTAGGGCTGACACAGCAACTTCTCTGCAGCTGTGGCCCATGGAGCTCAGCAAGATTAGATTAAGGAACCCACCATGTCAAACATGGATGAGACTTGGCCGCCATACATGACTGCTTCTTCTCGGCTGAGGAGACACTGGAGTTTATCTGGAACCAAAACACAAGCAGAAAACCGCAACCTTCGTTGGTTCACAGGATGGCTGTGTATTGGTGAGGCTGGCAGGCAGCAGCACCACGTGCTGTGTTTTAACAATTATAAATTATCCATACTGTCTAGAAATCCCAGCGGGACTCTCTTTGCTTTTGTGTCAGTTTTCTGTGGTGATGCGTGGAATCTTCAATGTTGTTCTAAGAAGTTCATATAAGCCATACAACAGAGTGGGAGGGAGAGAGGAAAGCTAGGACAGTAGTCAGTAGAGAGTAGGACAGAGAGCCTATTTTACCCTCAAACCCATGCTGGGTACCACATGGGCTTTGCGATGTATTGTCAGCGGCAGCGCAATAGCCTAACCTGCCGGGCAAGCTGAGGCACCTTTTTTCTGCTTGTGGTAAATAGCCGTAGCAGGGTCAAATCAGGGAATTAATGTCCTGTGTCAATGCCAGGTTTTTGGTGTGAAAAGGGTATAACAGTATGCACATCTAATTCTAAACCATGCCATAATTTATTTAAAATTATTAAAACTATATCTGATGCATCTTCCTCTATAGCTCATTCTGTGAAACTTATGTTCATGGTTGATATTAATACATTTGATCATGTTTTCAGTTGTTCCAGGCCACATACTTGCAGAACGTCACTTTGTGATCTTGGCATCCACCATTCTATTCACAATACCTCTCTCACTTTTTCGCAACATAGGAAAGCTTGGGAAGGTAAGTCTACTCTGCCCTACAAACAAAGCCAAATAGCAAATGGGTTTCAACTGGTCAGCCAAATGAGATATTGGCAAATAAGTGATATCATATATATATATCACATATATATCAGTGATATATTACACTAATTGTATATCCCCCAAAACCACAAAGGCTAATTTGACTTTTGGGATGAAAAAATAAGTCAGTGTGTCCAAAAACGTTGTTACTGCAATTTGGCTTTCAGTGTTAATTTTGTTGACTAAGATTTTGATATTTAGTCAACTAAGACTAAACTAATGTGATGTTTTAAGGACACACTGTTCATACTATGCTATTAAACGTATGTTCTTCTTAGGTATCGTTCCTGTCAATGATGTTAACCCTCATCATCCTCATCATTGTCATTATCAGAGCTGATACATTAGGACCACAAATGTATGTCATATTCATCCACATTATGCTAGACTCTAATCATTTCAAGTGATCGTATATGCTTTTTTAAAAATGCACTTTCCTTCACTCTTTAGCCCCCCTACAGTAAATGCTTGGGCATTTGCCAAGTGGAATTCTATTCAGGCTGTTGGTGTTATGTCTTTTGGTGAGTTAAGTGTGATAATGATGTCAGTGTTAAAAACAGCATTGATGTGGTGAAATACAAGTGCAGTAGGATCAAATTAGTTTGAACAACATTTGTATGTTGTTTTTGTCATTATGAATTATATCATCAAAAAGTCAGTTTTGTCTGATAGAGGATGGTTATGGATGATTTACAGTATGAGCACTTAGCATAATTATGTTCCTGGCTGATACGCTTTTAGTCATTTAACACTATAGAACAGGGGTTCTCAACGTTTTTGGTTGGGGACTCAGTACAAATTGGCCGCTACAATAACCTTAATAATAGCGAAAATACATCATAAATAAATACTGAAACCAGATATAACCATTAAGGAAAGTGTATGCATGCACTATGTATACTATGTAAACTCTTAATTTGCATAGTTCCGTAGTTCTGATTGGCTGCCTCGTCTCTACGCAACCAGACACTTTTAATGCCATCATCTAAACAGTCGCACGAACCCGCCACCATGCAGAGTAATCTCGTAAGACCGTGGCGACATTAGCGTTGACTCCATAGAGTATAAAGAAGGATAGAGACTGACCGCTATTCATGTCAGTGGAAGTTGCTCAGTGGCGTTTTGAAGCACCCGGAAGAACCGTCTACTTTCGCATTTGACCACCAAATTTTGGTGGTCAAATGCGGAAGTGCAACCGAGCACTCAATGTTAAAGCCCAGCTGCACAGGGTTTCCCTGTCATGAATCCACGGGTTCCGCCTGCAGTCCCTCCTCTTACCACTAGGGCCGAGCGCCTCAACGTTGGAGAGCCTCACTGGGGCCTTGGTTGACTCCCATTGTAACAATGGAATGCGGAAGTGCTCATTCTATCTCAATGGGATAGTTTGGAACTATAGCCCATAAGCACCCACTTTGCGGCGAGATCAAAGCGTGTCGCCACTCTCGGCCGCCATGATGATGTAGGCCTATGTGCGCACCGCAAATATGTCCGGGCGGAAACGAACGACTCAGTTCTCTAAGGCGGAACACAATAGTTCTGCCTTAGAGAACTTTGGTTCCTACCTAAACTACTGTGCTGAAACTGACATCTGGCAGTTATAGCGGACCCCCGCAGATAATTTGGGCTTGTTTTGTGAAAAGTCATGATGAAATATTAAAGAAGAGTACCTCAAGTTGCCATGTATTGCTGTAGGCCTAGAAGTATTTTTTATGGAATATTTTACATTGGGTAAAATATACCCGTGTTTAGTGATGGTATGACTCCCATTCCAATGCTCTGACATGTGGAAGCAAATTTCCCCCTGTGCTTGAATCAACAGGTTTCTGAGCACTGGCAGTGCCCAGGGCTCTACGTGCAGCAGAGTCATTATTTCAGGGAGCCAAGCTTTTTGAGCCAGCGGGGAGCTGGTGGAATCATTCAGTATCCCTTGATGGAGTCTCTCCAGTGAGTTCCACTGGAGAAAACGTGTAAAGCAGGGCCATGGGCCATGAATGCACTATAGGGCATCTGCTTTTATGTTGACGAATAGACCTATTCTTTGGAGGTGAATAGATCTGTCTGTATCCCCCTCTATTGTTCCATTTGAGAGACCACCACTTTAAGACCAGACCTGGTGCTGTGGTCTGCAGCCGTGAAGTCAGTACTGCTGATTGAGCTGATAGTGCCATGGGAGGAAGGACTGGAGGCTGCCTACTGGGGTGGCTCAGGGTTAGAGTGGCCGGATGGCAACCGCAAGGTTCCCAGTTCGAACCCGGGCTCCCCCAGAGTAAATGTCAAAGTGTCCTTGCGCAAGACTCTGGTCCACTAATTGCTCCCGATGTGCAGGTTGGTGCGTGCATGGTTTCCTCCGCCATCGGTGTAATTAATTGGTGAATGTAATGCTATGTAAAGTGCTTTGGATAAAGGCGAAAGAAAGAAAGAAAGAAAGAAAGAAAGAAAGAAAATTATGCAGACCTGATTGCGGAGTGCAGGGAAAGTGGATGGAGTGCGAGGATGTACCCGGTGGAGGTGGGAGCTAGAGGCTTTGTTGGCAGCTCCACGTCACGCCTGCTCATGGACATGGGGCTACGGGGCAGGAGAAAGACTAAAATCACATAGATATATGTGCAATATTGCTGTCCTATTACTTTCCTCTTGATCTCTAAAGAGGAATAAGGTAATCTGCTGTGATTCAGTTTGCACACTAGTTACTACTGCAATACTAATCAAGCGAAATAATAATAATAATCTAAACTGTAGTCGCATGGTTGTCATGTGACAGCAATGATGCTTTTAATTTATTTTGTAGGACTATGAAACACTGATGCTGAGAAGATCTTCTTTCTATGTCTATCTTATAGCCTTTATATGCCACCACAATAGCTTTCTGATCTATGGCACTCTGAAGCAACCCAGTCTGACTAACTGGTCTCTAGTCACGCATGTGTCAGTCGGCTCTGCTCTGATCGTCAGTGCTGTGTTTGCTGTCGCAGGATACACTACATTCACTGGCTACACACAAGGTGATACTCTGTCTCAAATGTGACATACTGTATGTGCATTGTTACAACTGTCAAAAATGTATAAATGTTACTAGGCCACATCTATCACATCTCTCTCCGTATAGGTGATATCTTTGAGAACTACTGCAGAAATGATAACCTGGTGACAATTGGCCGCTTCTGTTTTGGACTCAGTATAATAACCACATTCCCGCTGGAGTGTTTTGTGACACGGGAGGTAAGCTAAGCCATAATGAATTGTGCAGAGAGATCATGTTAGTTGAGGTATTTAAACTCATAAACATTTGAAATACTGTGTCATAAAGATTTGATACATGCATGTGACTGAAGAGCAAATTGGAAATAAACAACACTTCCCTCAAACTAATACTTACTACTGTAGCAACCAGTCAACTTTTACGGTAAGTGCTCGGAGTAGGAGTGACTAGGACAGTCAAGACATTATGCACAGCTGAATCCACAAGGTTTTTTTTAATTAAATGTTCAGTTGTGTTTCTTTCTCCACAATTTAATTGTTGCTAATAATACCCCCTGCCCCCACAATGTGTACATACTACATACTGTAGATGCTGTCTCTGCCAACTCCTACTAGTTGGTTTGGGGAGGGTGTAGACAACCATGTGTCTCCATTCACACATTACACGTTGTCACTTGTCCTTCACTTTTCACCTGACACTGGAGTTGTGCTGGGAGTGCGTAACACGTGAGGACGAACAAATGTATCTTTCCTTAGCTTCGCTCCCTGTTGAACAGGCACTTCAACTAACTTGTAGTGCCTGTTAGCCCCCCTCAGTCCCCACGGTGGTGGGCAGGAACTGCACCCCTATGGCACCATGAAACCCCACACAGCATTATTTAATGCAAATTTAAGTAGACAGCAAATTAAATTCAAACATTATAATGGGAGCTTCAACCTGGTTCACCTCTGTCTTTATGTACGTTTAGACACGTTTTCATTTGGTGTGTGTGTGTGTGTGTGTGTGTGTGTGTGTGTGTGTGTGTGTGTGTGTGTGTGTGTGTGTGTGTGTTTCCAGGTTGTTTCCAAACTTATTTGCAGTAGAGATCTTACAAAGGTGGAACATTTGGTCATCACTTTGATCATAGTTGCTATATGCACTGCGATATCTATGACCTATGATTGTTTGGGAATTGTTTTGGCACTGAATGTAAGTCATACTTTTTTCCCCTTGCTCTTATACAGCACTGATATGTTTCTTCTGTTAAAACAAGGTGTTATTCTGCATTTAAAGGGATATTTCCCTTTCAAAAAATGTTTGGGTCATTTAATCGTCTACTCAGGCTTTTGTGAACACCCCAGACAGTTTTTAAGTTGCTTGATTCAGTATTTAGATCATTTGATATTCATTTTAGCTGCCCCGCCCATTTCCTATACATAATTTCCTATAAATTATGTATTTTCTTGAATGTATTAATTGGTACTTGTATACCTTCCAGGGTGTTGTGAGTGCTACGCCCCTCATCTTCATCATTCCCTCAGCATGCTTCCTCAAGCTCTCATCTGGTCGCTGGTTCCAGGGTGAAAACCTGATAGCATCAATTCTTATTCTACTAGGTGTGTTTATCATGGTAACTGGCTTGACCATGATTGGTGTCTACCCCCAAGACTGTTCACATGGTGCGGAGATGTTATATTGTGCAGACGCCAATATATCTGTCACCCAACCACCAAACTAACTATTTTTAACTTCTTCTGAAAAGCTTACTCATGTTGTTTTATTAATACACATTTTAAATGGATTAGTGCCAATTCATGTCTCTGATCTTCTTGAAATAGGCCTATATGTTCCATATCCAGCGAGCCTTCCGTTGTATATCTCCCAAATTGTGGAACCAGCTACCTCATCATGTCAGGCTGGCTCCCACACTGTTTTTAAAACCCATCTTAAAACTATTTTTGTATTCCTTGGCTTTGAACCCTGATTGATATTTGTACTCATATTTAATTGTATTGTGTCTTCATCTCTATGCCTACAACTCTGTTGTTTTGAAATGTGTCTATAAATTGGATAAGGATTGGAATGTATCTTTTCACATTATTTATTATCAATTATTTTTCAAATAATAATCGTCCAGGATTTCTATAAAATCGGCCACACGATGGCACTGTAACCAAATAAAGCATTCCTATTAATCACATTAGTACACAAAACAATTCCTTATTTGTTTCGAAGTAGGCAAGTAGCTATTGTGCGTCGGTCGTTTGTGTATTTCGCATTTCGTGTGCAACTGCATGTGTTATTTTGAAGTTTATATCTGCGGTCTGCTAGCTAGGTAGACTTTCTGTGCCTTCCAGTGTGTAGCTATAAGTGTATGCTTGTCAAACCCCCTATGGAAGAGAGAGCAAAACTGGACGAGAACGAGATAGACGCCCTACCTACACTACTGTTACTTACAGCGTCCAGCCGCAATGCAATGCCCTCGGTGTGCAGAGAAAAGTTGGCAGACTTGTGTGTATGGTGTCATGACTAAAAATTGTGTCGCTGTGCTGCGTCTGTTTGGATAGTTGAGGAAGGGAAGAAAAGTGTAGGTGCACTGGAATGCTGTGCGTAAAGAGGTGGAAAAAGGCACGGAACTTCTGGACAGAAAGAATGGATGACTGAACAAAACAAAATCGAAACGTAACAGTAGTGTTACCTTACGACTGGTGATATTGACAGCTGCGCCGAAAACAACATTAATGGTAAGACGTGGCCAAATGAATAGCCAACTATTTTAGATCAAATCTGTCGCTCGAAGAAGGGGGGAAAAGATTCATGACAGAGAAACCGATGACCTCATGTGGGATTCGCGGCTTCGCCCTTCTGCATCACTTCAAAGCAGCTAAAGTAAATGAACACTTTTCATTCTTTAATCATCTATTCTCTAGGTCAGAAGTCATTTGTGAAATTAATTGTTTTGTTTGTTGTTTGACTAGTCCGGGGGATTTTGTGTAACCTATGCAATTAGTCATGGATGATCGTGGATCCCAGGGTACTTCGCATCGACGACGCTCTGGTATGAGGTATGTAGGCTACCATATGATCTGTCATTTGGTTTGTCAGTAACTGTCATCTTTATCATTCTTTATCATTTAGATTAGAGGCATAATTAGAAGAACCTACGCAACCCATATAGCGCCGGGGAACATTTCCAGCTGTGCTGAGATATCTTGGAAAATGATATAAGGAAAAAGTGTCAAAGCTTGGAGTGGAATTTTCTGAAAAGGAAAATGTCTGAAAAAAAAAGTCTGCAAATTTGCAATGCACACTGAAATCGTGCTATAGTGAATGAATGAAACTTGCATTTTTGCAACTAATTGGGGGTATAAAAAAAAAAAAAAAGCAGTGCATAGCTTAAAGCTTTCTGGTCAGATTCTAACAAAATATCATCTTGGCTCTAGTCTTGAATCCCTAAGTGAAGTCACAGTTGTTGCAGACATTTCAACCTTTGAACTTTACTCATTTCCTGCTCTCAAAGTTGCACTGAGAAATTGCCATGACCATATGTAGAGGTCATGGGAAGCATTTAGAGGCAAACCAGTCTGCATCCCTTGCCTACAGTGATGAGCTGTAGTGTGAGCAGTGAGCTAGTGATGACTGATGACTGAGCTGTAGTAGCCTATGAGATTAACTTTTATTTTGTGGGAAGTATGCGGTCAGTGTGCTTAAAACCATTTCATTTCATATGCGCAATCGATCTCAAGTATTGATTTGCCCTGTCCAATAACAGTCAAAGAGGATCTACCTCAAAGTGTATGACACGTTGGAATTTCCCATCCAGTTTGGTCCAGGGACGTGGAGATGAGATGATCTCAGCTGCCTGTGTTCCAGTGGTTGGAATCATTAAAAAGAGGGAGTGAGTTTCCAAAGCTTTTTCCCCTTCTTCTTCTTTGTTTTTACACAGTTGCTGCTCATTCTTTTGGCATTCAACGGAGGGCTGCAGACTTATTGTGATTTTAATTAGAGGTACGATGGATAATTTGAAAGCTTGATAGCAATCCATTGGGATGTGTCCAAGTTGCTGCTTTGCATTGCAGTTTTCCACGGGTAAAACAACTAAAAATAGTATTTCTGCACATCATATGCAATTTGATGAAGAGAAAAGATGGCCTCGGTGTGACTACTATGAGACCATATTTCATAAGCATTGTGTAATTTGGTAGCAGAGCCACACTTTGGCAGGGGCGAGTTGCAGACTACCCCAATCTCTCTGTGGTTTGACTGTTATTTGGAAAAGAAAACCACTCTCTCCATAAGTGTGGCGTGGGGGAAAGCACATGTTCCCTGTCTTATTTGTGGCTCCTATATTTGGAGCCAATAAACCACTGCTTCTGAAATCCCACTCACTTTTGAAGTGCATTTGTATGTGAACACTTCATGTGACCCTCAATGCTATGCTGTATTTGTTAGCCAGCTACTGACATTGCCAAAAAAACACTAGGCCAGCTGTTCTCTAAGAAGTGCTGTTGGCACATAAATATATTGCTCATATAAAAAACGTATGGTTTGCAAAAATGCTGAAAAATGCTTACATTTATTTCGTCAGTTTCTATGTTTGTGGAAACTGGTACAATGATCTCTGAAGTTTTGTTTTCATAATTTCATTCTTTAAAAAAGCGCACCTGGTGTCATTTTGGAGGCTTGACAATTTGGCAGTACAGCATGGCTTTTCGTATTTTTTATTTTTTTCTCCATAGTGACATAACAAGTAGCATATCGATGGATTCTTGCTTAATATAAAATGCTCTCAGTCTGCTTGGAACTATTCCTAATAATTGGACACACCTTTAAAGCATGATCTCACATGGCTGGCTTTCCTCAGGGCAGAATGTGGAATTGGTTAAGGTATTGTGAATCCCCACAGCTGTTTCCAGACATGCAGGCAGTCCAAGGGCACAGCTGCTCACATGAATCCAGTGATGAAAACGATGGCTAGAGGGATCAGCCAACCTACAACAGACTCCCAGAGAAATCTAATTTAATTCTAAGATGGTACTAATGGACCGAAAGGGTCCATTTGTACACTCTCAGAGTTAAATGAACACTCAGGATTTTACAGTGAGAAGACCATCGATAGAGCATTAAGCAATTGTCAAGCTGAAACATTGCCCAAGCAAGATGTTACAAGAATTGTGTGTCATTATTGTGGAACAAAACACGTGAGACTATCCTTTAAGATTTTTAACTATCAGACCAAATAATTGAACCTCATTAAAAAAACACCCATTAAAACACACTATTGATTGTGTTATTTATTTGTGGGTAAAATTACTTAATAACAATTTCCCTTTGAAATGATCCAAATCTATACAAATGTAAGCTATCAGTGATAATAAATAAGACATGGTTCAAACAATACAACCATTTAAAAGTCACCCATATCCCAATAATGACCAATACATATCAAGGATATTGGAATATGACATTTTTGCAGTGTCTCAGGCTGATGGTCAAGAGTGTAGTGAAATGATGGAGACAATAATATTGACTTAAAATAGTTTGTAGCAAATTGTTGCCCAAGGAATATTCAGCATTGTGACGTCCTGACAGTGGCTTAATTTGAATACAGGGACATTTCATCTGAGGGATGTTGTGTTGTGCCTTCTGCTTCACAGAGCTAAATGAGACAAGTTGGCCAGCATCCAGAGGATGGGGAATAACGGGTTGTCTTTGTTGCCCTGTCGTAGTCAACCCACTGACCGTAAATACCAATGAATGCATATTACTGGCTTGTTAGGAAATCATAAACTCCAATTCATGAGTTGTTATAGATTGTTTTGAAAGAGAGTAGTGTATACAATGGGCAATGTTTTGGTCAGTGCCACTATTAAATTTACTTCAGATGACTTATTGGATACAACCCACCTAAACAAGCAGCGAGAATGCAAGATATGCAAATAGCCTAGAGGTCTTGGCACTTGGTCTGTCTGTGTCTGTTGTGCACTCGTCCAGTCCATAACAGATGGGTGCCTCCCACACTCAGTCTGCATGGCATTATGAATTGCTTACAATGAATTTGTTCTTTGTATGCTTTCAATAGGAACTGTTCATGTTCTATGTGAATGAGTTAAGTCATCACAAAACCGACTGCTTGCATTTGTTTGACCTCTTTAATCAGTGTTTGTCTTGGTTAGATGAAATCTCTCCGAAAAAGTGTCCTAACAACAAAGAGGTGGCATGTCATCAGTTGATTTGAACAGAACTGCATCTGTTTACTACGCAGTTCATTTGACTCTTCAGAGTTCAATTAACACTACAGATTGTTCTGTGTATGGTTTTGACAAGTTTGGAAAACTTAGCTAAGTGATGACAAACCTGAACTACTTTGTAAAAAACACATGCTTAAACCTGTGCAGTAATATATTAACCACTTAAATCATATACTTCATTGACTGCGGGCCCCAGGGCTCTATACCCGCTCCTTTTGCCCCCCCCCTCTACACCAAATCTGTTCATCGAAAATAGCAGATCTACATTGCAACACATTTTGAACTTGTTGATCTGCTATTTTAAACGAATGGTCGCCTATTAAGACATTCCCAGAATTGGGATGCTTAGGTTCATGCTTACCTACCTGCAAACCTGTAATATAGTAATATATTAACCTGAACCTAATTCAGACTAATAATAAGTACAGTATATACAGCTTCACATTTATCTACACTCAAAGTTCTATTGTTCTTTCAAAACATTCCAGTTCTTTGGGATTGTAGTTTGCTGTATGAAAACATTTATTATTATTATTATTATTATTATTATTATTATTATTATTATTATTATTATTATTATTATTATTATTATTATTAATAATAATCAGTGTCTGCATGCTTTTTGTGGAAACCTCTGTGCTTCATGTGACCAGCAACAGGGGAAAAGCACACTGGTGTGCCTTTGGTAGATGCCTCAGTTTACACAATGCAGCATTGTTTTAGAAGAAAGGACACAGTGTGATAGTTATACAGTAATTATGACTCAAGGGATAACTTTCTCTCTTCCCAAGACATTTTATGTAAAATGTTTGTCTCCCAGACAACTTTGAATTGAACTACTTTGAATTGCCTACTGTTTTCTGTATGTTATTCCATAGGCAGCTGCAAGTTTCTGTGTGTATCTGATGGATTTTAAATACCTGAAAGCGGTAACAACTTACAGTACTCAAATTCTACCCTCTTATCAAGTTAAAAGATATGGAGTTTGTGCATATACTTGGACTGAAACACAACTGCTTGTTGTTCACTTAATGTTTGGCAGATGTTTACCATTTTGTTGACCTTGCCAAGTCACTGGTTTGTCCTTGGGGAATGCTCTGGGCAAGAATATTTTAGCTGCACTGAGATAAGGTGTGGGGAGTGTAAGAGAGTCTAGCTCACAAGCTAAGATGACCTCCCCTGTTCTTGGGTCATTAATAAAGAACTGAAAGATTCAGCAAGGATTATTTGAAGTCTCATTATCAGTCGACATACATTACTGACTCTTTGACCTGCTGGCAGGCAGTCTTGCAGGGTTTTTCCTGGCTCAGAATGGGCCTTTGAGGGTGAGTATGACAGTAAGCATGATACGCCTGTGTTGCTAACTATGTGCTACACATATTTATGGTGTACAGGCAATAATGAACTTTACTTGTCAGAAGTCTATGTATTTCCTTGTTCGTTCTGATCATTAGATAAACAAAAATGTTAAGATGGAGGAAATAAAACCCCAACTAACTTAAATGCATTTAAAATTGATTGTATTACAACTTTGGAAGAGAGGCGGGCGTAAGTTTGAGGGAGTTGTGAGTGGAATTCCATCCGAAAAGGGCAAATGATTGGCTACAATCGTACTAGTGATTGATTTGTTGATAGGAAAAGAAAAGCGTGTTTTACTTGTGCACAGAGCGAGGATACATATTTTATTCTACATTCTTATCATTTTGATGCTAGTAGTTTTATCTCTATTGACTTGGCTATGTTGTGGTATTAAGTGATGTACAGTTTATATAGGCTATGGCTAATTGGCTATTATTGATTAATTGCTATGATTGCTGTATTGAGAAGCTTATAACACCTTGTGGTTGGTACAGTCCCTATATATATACCAGAAGTCTACTGTAAATAAGCGATCAGAGTATGCCTTGGGAGTTTGTGTTTGGTTGGGCCGGGGCGGGCGTGTGTTGGAACCCGTTGTGGGAAAATGGTTTTGTTTTGCCTAAAATAATAAAGGATACACATAGGAAGTGGGGAGTTCTCATAGGGTCCCTGTGCTTTTTTCTTCTCCCTAATCTCTTTCCATCCCACACGGCTCCTGGAGTAATGGCCTTTCCAGACCCTCTTTAAACAGCTTGTGTTTACTGTGAGTGACCTCTCATCAAATTACCAGCTGTGGCCCTGGCCCTGTGTTTTGTCTTTCCACAGGGATTTCACCCCCCCTCTTCTGTGCAACTCTTGAACCCCACCTCTCTGTCCAGTTCCCACTCACTAGTAGTACCACCACTTGCCTCTTTGTTGTCATTGAATGCGAGATCAACTCCGAAGTGAAAGTGTGTACGAGTCCGGCTACTGATGGCGAGTACCAAGACTGTTTAGCATTTTCAACCTGGCATTTCTATTTTAGACATGTGATTATACTGACAAAAAATTTAAATCTAAAAAAGAGAGATTTTTTGAAATGTGTGTGTGTGTGTGTGTGTGTGTGTGTGTGTGTGTGTGTGTGTGTGTGTGTGTGTGTGTGTGTGTGTGTGTGTGTGTGTGTATGTGTGTGTGTGTGTGTGTGTGTGTGTGTGTGTGTGTGTGCGCGCACACTCCCTGGATGCCAGAGCAAAACCTCTGCCCCGAATATTTCAAATTGGCGCTGCCAGGAGGCAGAGTTTTGCATATTACTACAGATGTTGTTCAAACATCACGCAAATTGGTACACAGTATCTCTATAGTCATGTGATCAAGATGGATCTGTCCAATTTTTCATATTCCATCCTGATTGGCTAACATTGGCTCCCAAAGTTTGCAGGATTGGTGTGTTTTGAGCAAAATGGCTCAAATCCTAAACACATGTGATTTCCGTGAAATGTTACACACACATTCGCACTAGGCAGAGGAAGAAATACCACCCTTTTCACATTGGCCTGTTATAGCGCCACCTGGAGGCCACAATAACCTACCTGACCTGGCGGAGACCTGCGCTCTGAGGAGCACTTTTTCTAGTTCCTGAATGAAAGACACCTCCATTGTTTCTCTTATCCATATACTGGAAAAGTACACCTCGCTAAAAATAGGGATTACAATTTAGACAAAATAGGCTATTATATTACATTGAGTACATGCTTTTAAATCTTTAGAGAATACTAGTCAAATAATGCACGGCTTATGGGAAATGCCATTGTAACATTGTTGATTTAAAGTTTTCATTGTGCTGTAGGAAATTTGCATGAGTAATAGAGTGTGACTGGTAGAAGCCAAGGTCATAGCTTCCTTCTTTTTGTTGCAAAGATTCAATAGATGGACCCCTTGCATAGGTTTTTCCACTGCAGATGAACTACTGCATGTCATGATCATAACGGTGTAGATTGTCCTGGTTTATACTGTATGTGACATTTATGATATTATCAGGAAATGTATTTCATTTTAAATGGTTTCCCAATTTGAGGTCATATAAATATTGTTTTGCAGCTATTGTAATGTGTTGACTAAATGAATTATGAAAGCCTTAGAACACTTGTCAGAGTGAATTGTGTCCCTGGTTTTGCAAAGTGATAAGTGCTGACAAGCCCTTTTCTCAGCCCTCACTGTTTACAGTATCGCCCATCTGTCTCTTTTATAGAACGTTGTTGAGTATTGAATATTAGCCATGCCTTTTCCTCGGTTTTGTTACTGAAACCACATTCTAAGTTGCACCATTTGCAACAGATTTATAGAGGGTCTGTTCAATTTCAATCAAGTGAAACTGATTTAAAAAAGAAAAGTAGCATAGTCATCCAAAAGCAAAACTTTTGACTTGATTACAGGTCATTTAAAATGGCAATGATGTAATGCCTTTATTTGTCTGATGTAATCATCTTCACATTCACAAAATCAGCAAGCTCTCTAATGTTATTTTGTAGTGAGCTAGCTCTCAGATGATGGGTGTGGCTTTCATAATGAAAATCAAACATGGGAACACAAAGCATCACCTGATTGAATTAAGTAGGCATTAATGTTCTATGGCAGTTTGAAGCAGCTATATAAATGCACCATTTTGAAACTCAACTTTGGTTCTCACTGTTCTCTAGTATGTCAACACTTTCTCCATCTATCCATCCATCCATCCATCCATCCATCCATCCATCCATCCATCCATTGTGGTGGATTATTAATAACTCATAACAGAGACTTTAAGAAATAATCGAGGAGGAAGAGTGGACTGAAACAATGTCACGTTTATTACAAGGAGTGGTCTGTACCAGCCCAGGGAGGTGAACGTATGCCAGCCTCCCTAGCTGTAGAAATGAGTCTCTCTTATACACAATGAAGAAACACAAATACATTTGAGGTGTGGTCAGTGGTCAGTCGACATGGTCAAACATGGGTCTTGGGTAAGAATAGGTCATCTTGACAGGTGGAAGCCTTGCTTCTTATGCTCTTTAAGGGAGAGTAGTATTCTCATCTTGAAACTCCCACTACACCATCCATCCATCTTCAACCGCTTATCCGTAGTCGGGTCGCGGGGGCAACAGCTCCACCAGAGAGCTCCAGATTTCCCTTTCCAGAGCAACATTAGTAACTTCCTCCTGGGCGATCCCGAGGCGTTCCAAGGCCAACGAGTCGATGTAATCCCTCCATCTCATCCTTGGTCTGCCCGGGGGTCTCCTCCCAGTGGGACATGCATCGAGGACCTCCCTAGGGAGACACTCGAGAGGCATCCTAACCAGATGCCCGAACCACCTAAGCTGGCTCCTCTCCAGGCAAAGAAGCAGCAACTCTAGTCTGAGTCTCTCTTGCTTGACTAAACGTCTCACCCTATCTCTAAGGGAGATGCCAGCCACCGCCGCTTGTATTCACGACCTTATTCTTTCGGTCATGACCCACACCTACACCCACACCCAGGTGAGAGTAGGAATGAAGATTGCTCTGTAGACAGAGAGCTTTGCCTTCTGGCTCAGCTCTCTTTTCGTCACAACAGTGCGGTACAGCAATTGCAATACCACCCCTGCTGCTCCAATTCTCCGGCTGATCTCCTTCTCCGTCCTCCTCTCACTCGTGAACAAGACCCCGAGATACTTAAACTCCTTCACCTGGGGTAATGTATCATTCCCTACTTGGATTGCACAATCCATTGGTTTCCTGCTGAGAACCATGGCCTCAGATTTGGAGATGCTGATCCTCATCCTAGCCGCCGTACATTTGACTGCGAACCGGTCCAGTGAGAGCTGAAGGTCTTGGACCGATGGTGCCATCAGGACTACATCATCTGCAAAAAGCAGTGAAGCAACCCTTAGCTCACCGAGCCGTATACCCTCTCCGCCACGACTTCGCCTCAAGATCCTGTCCACTATTTTCATATGCTGCCGAGATAGTCTCTCCACAGAGAACCTGGGTTGCAATATAACCTTGTGGTTTTCTTGGTTATTTCTCACTGGCGATGACCCCCCCCCATTCTCAAATTTGTGATAACACAACTTAGTTATTTTTTTAGTTACTCTACCTTAATTTATTAGCCAATTAAGCACTTAAGGTCTTAAGCCATCATGCACTTCACTACAACTAGAGCCGAATGAAAATCTGCTCATTTTATTTAGCTATTTTAGAAAATGTTTGTTTCTTTTTATTTGTTTTAACTTATAACGGCATAGTGCACAGTACACCCATGTTGTGATGTATTTCAGTGCAGCTGCTCTTCCAACTGGCCCTGCCCACAGGTTCATGTCTGTGCAGGGAGGTAAAGCTGATTACGGCTTTGCTTCTTACTGACAGTGGGGGAGTGCCTCTGTATTGCAGCCACGCTGTGTGCTACCGCTCTCCCGGAGACTCTGTGAGAGGGCCTCAGTGACAGGGATTTAGGTACAGGAGACAGATTTCTCTGATGTCACCGATGGGGCGCGGCATTAAGGTAGACCTGTGGCAGCTATACAGAGCCAAGTCTTTCTCTCTCTCTCTGCCCAGGGGAGATACTCAACAGCATGGGAAGTATTTAGGAAGAGGGAACCTCAGGCAAAATAGGTAAGGCAGAATAATGATTATTTGGCATTCTGCTTGGGTGAGTGGGTCTGTCTCATAGTCACATGGCCTTCCAACTTTCCACTTCTTTCTCCTTGCTATGGCTAGGCCTTTACTATTCTATACTATACTATACTATGCTATGCTATGCTATGCTGTACTGTACTGTACTGTACTGTACTGTACTGTACTGTACTGTACTGTACTGTACTGTACTGTACTGTACTGTACTGTACTGTACTGTACTGTACTACTATACTGTACTGTACTATACTATACTATACTATACTATACTATACTATACTATACTATACTATACTATACTATACTATACTATGTAAATGCACTGGCTTACTACAATTGGTATTGTAGAGGTCCCTTGTAATTATTGGTTATAAGTCCCATCCTGCCTTAACAAGCTTGTACCAAGCCTTAGATAATTACACTATTGAACACAAAACAAGAGATGGCCAGCGTGTGTATTTAGTGTGTCCTGGTTATGATTAAGCTAAGTTATGACATTTGGCTGAGATGGTGCATGCAATTGAGTAATTGTGTAGTGGCTTGTTGAAGCCTGTACAGTTGACTAGTTCCACAACTGCTCTTAAGTAGAGGACTGCGAGCCTCAGTGTGTTGTTTGAGTTCATGCATTGTTGCCGTTGTTTCTTAAAATATGCTGGGTGTTGTCTGAAGCGGGACAGGAGCAGGAAGCCTCCTTTGAGAACTTGTTTGCACCTCTGCCCATGAACCCACCTTTCCTCAAGGGGCCCACTACCACTACTAGCAGCTGGCAGCTGAGCTGAGCTGACATACCACAGCAGGCAGGCCTGATAAACTCCAGCCTTTCTCAGAAACTCACTGAGTAACAAGGTCAAATTTGAATCCTAAACACTGGCCTGGTTACCTCTTGGCACTACTCCTACACTGTAAAAACCAGAGTGCCAATTTAACCCTGAGAATGTACAAAATGTACTAAGGTTACATTTGTACACTTGGATTAACAAATGGCTAAATTAACACAGGATTGAACTGAATATATTCTTGTCCAGTTTTATATTTACTTACAAGCCAATGCCTTAAGGACAGTTCTGAAGAATTTCTCAGAAATGCAAGTTCTGGTTGAAGTCCCACCAGCTGCAACATTGTGCAAAGGAATGTAAGGAATTTGGACATGTCTCTCTAACAGTTATTTGTCAATAAGATTACGTATTAATAAGATCCATATTCTACTACTAGACAGATGTACTAATGTATTAATACTAAATACTATGATGTTACTAAATGTTTGTGTTCACAATTACACCCCCCACCCCCATATCTGTAACACCTCTCTTTGCCTCTCTCGTCACACTCACGCACGCACGCACGCACGCACGCACGCACGCACGCACGCACGCACGCACGCACGCACGCACGCACGCACGCACGCACGCACGCGCGCACGCACGCACGCACACACACACACACACACACACACACACACACACACACACACACACACACACACACACACATGTGCACAGTCCACACACACACATACATACATACACATTGCTCTCTGGCTGTCTTTCTGCCTCTCGTGCTTGCTCTCTCTATCTCTCTTTTTCTCTCTCACACTTACACACATAACCATGAAGGTATTCCAAGTATTTTTACATCAGAAACGGTATCTGGGGCTGTTGTTTGATAGCCAATAGAGTACACGACTACATCGTCACATAAAAAGAAACATGCCAAGTTGGACATTTGGCTTATGATAATATCCATTATAGGAATAACATTATTTATTAATTATTTATGCTTGTTTTGTCTGCGGTTGCATTGCATATCCCTCTCTGGTGTGAGCCAGCGAGGGCACCGTACACATAAGAATTTGTAGAATACACTGGTGCAGTTTCCCAAACATACGGTTGTGACCTATTTTGCGTCGCAGACCCGTGTTTTGAGTAGGGAGCGAGTAAATACCATGTTCCTGTCGCAATGTGACGCATTTGTGAGCGTGTAGGTCGGCTATTTTCACTAAATTGAAATACGGCTTAATGTTTCTTTATTGAATAAAATTGTTGTTTGCAGTGGTAACTGCAGGGGTTGTATTTGGTCTCCCTTCTCTTCTATCTATAGAGACATTTTGATCCTGTGGTTGGTAGGGTCTGAGGCTTTGATCCTGTGGTTGGTAGGGTCTGAGGCTCTCTATACTGGTTGACGTATTGCCGGAAGGCCGACATTCAGCCACTTGTGTGGGGGACCTGGGTTTGAATCTGGTGTGGGACACCCGGAGAGACACCAAATGTATCATTTGCGTCTCGAACTGAAAGGGTTTGCACTAGATATTTCATTGAAAAGTTATAACAGTTTAGCACCAGACGCTAACTTTATCTTTATCACAGTTGCTGCATTGTGAGTAAAGAGGACCCTAGTTGTAATGCTGCGGTTCTCAGGATTAATCTATGATGAAACACAACACATGGTACAATGACACAAAGGCCTGTTATTTCCTAGAGGTCTGTGATCATCTCTTACAAGTGTGTCCTGTCTGTGGCATTGTAAGGGCTTGTTTGTGTGCATCAGACCTCCCTGGGAAAACCTGTGAATGAGATCTCGGGTCAAGCTGCAACACGTTTTCCCCTTATTCAACACACCCAGAGCTTCTGAAAGACATGGGTTTGGACTGGAAAAACGAAACGGCATCCGTCTTCTTGTCTGTCACCTGCCTCGAAGTTCAAGGTTCAAGGATTGTTACATCTTGACTTGTGTACGGGTACATAAGAGTACGAATATTTGTGTTATGGTTCCTCAGACATTGTAGCACCAATAGTAATAATAATAGTGTTCTGTTGACATGGCTGGGCTAGCTCTATCCACAAACATAAGGCATACATTCTGCTTGGGCATTCTCTGATATATTAAGATTTCTTTCTTTGGAATTGGATCATTAATAGGGATTAATAGGGACAAAGCAAGTGGTGAGTGTGCTTGCTGCCGTCTACTTAACACTGATTTGTTCATGTTCATATCTAGTGGCTCCATGCAGACCCAACTGTGAATGTGAGCTTTATATTAATGTTTATGTAACACTCTTACTTCCTAGTCTGCAGTGCATCCTGTTCAGTGAGGGCTTCCTGGGCTCCTGGCACTGATCCTATTCTTTCACCGAAACCTTTCAACAACCTTTTGCTGTTACCAATGTTACTGAAGTGACTGAGATAAGCAGCGATATGATTGTTCCGCTAATGTGTGTATACACATTTCACTGTAGGGTGCTAGGAAATGGCCTTCTAGTGCAAAGTGTACTGGCATGGAGAATGACAAGCAACATTATAGCTGTGCAGCGACTTTGAATACGAAGGCGTAATTTGTTTGTGTGCTTGTCTGTGTCTGTGTGTATGTCTGCATGTATGTGCTTTCATTTCTATCATTGTGTTTTAGGACAGGAACCCCCTGGAGAAACTAATAATCCTTTCCAAGATGTGGCTTAGTGGGGCCTATAAACTTTAGACATTGTTCAAATTCCTCTTTGGGAGTAAGTTGGGCCCCCAGAAGAGACTGTGTGGGTTGTAGCTTGCTTGTAGCTAGTTTATGAAATAAACATAAATTCTGAGTATTAATGTAACTCTGAAAGTGTAGAAATTGACCCATGCAGTTAGCCTACATAAAAAAACACATATTTTTTAAATGCTGTTTATAAAAATACCGCTCTGCTCTCCTCTCTTCCCAGGGAGCCCAATCTATTTAATATGATAATGGTGTAATTAGCTTAGAGGGCAGACTGCTTCACAGTAAGGATTTCCTATATAGTAACAGATGGCTGGCTTTTCAGGCCACAAAATCTTAGACTAAATTAAGTCAGACAGTTTGCTTGTCCAAGACATTTTCTGTGGTTTATTTGTTTGTACATGCTGCTGGTTGTCTCACAATTGGCAGGATTCTCAGACAAACATTCAATAGTAACCACATAATTATAATATAAACACAATCACACTAAATTCAATTCACAATCACTCTACCAGAGTGAGGTTTACTGATACGGCACATAAGGTGTTATACTAAACTTACCTTGTACAACCAAAATGAGCTGTCCACCATTATTTATACTGGGATCACTTCTCTATGCTGTATTTGTCAGTCTCACATGCCTTGTCTCTTTCACTGCAGGCAATGAGTAAATCTCTCCACTTGAGTGTCTTGTGACTTGTTTGCAAAGTGGACTTGAGCTCTTTCATGTAATAGCCTCTCTTACTTTAACATGGGGGAGAAAGGATTCCTTTCATACTGTCTGATGCAGTTTGATTTTCAATCAGATTGTTGTCTAAAAAAATAGAAGGCAAGTGGTATTGGCATTTATTAATATATGTAACTACCATCTGTCACTTGTTTTTCTAACTGGTTAAGTTTGAAAGTCAATGGTTTGCCTTATGTACGGAACGGATGCTACAGTATTGTGAGAATAATGCATACTTTTCTTGTCATCCCAATAACAGGGTGTCAACCAAAAGCAAAGCCCCATCTCCACCAGTACTTATGAGCCTGGACTCTCCTGGCTTCTCACAGAAGTACCCAGGATACCCTCATCTGACCATGGATCAGAAAGAGAACCAAGATGTCTCTCTGGTGGTAGTACTACCTGGCGGAGCAGAAAAGACAACCACAGTCCCTTGCAGGTGAGACTGCTTAATGAAATAAATGCATATGGAACTCACACTGTATCAGCTATGCGTATTCGAGTGTAAGAAGTATACAGTATTTAATATTATACAATAAGATTTGAGGAATTGTTGTGTTCTCATTACGTGCCATGAATGCACACAACAGAGTTGCGTTCTGTGCCCGCACGGACAGTAAAATGAACGGACCAGGAAACTAGTGATGGCCCCCGTAAAATCACTGTATATGTTTCTTTTCCCTTTTTACCTCCTTTATGATGAATTCCTGTTCCCGTTTTGATGATTTGAACAAGGTGGACCCTCTTGTAAACAAGTGTAATGCTTTATTGGGTCGTCCACTCACAGTTAACAGTCTTTGTATTGAGTTGTGCTTGAAATGTACTGTAATTCTGCAAACTGTTAATAAATATTTCAATCAATCAAAACCAAAAGTCGTAATCCGCCATGTTCGTGTCACCCGAGGGCTCCTTCGGTGCTGCTAAAAGGACTAATATGTTAACTGCGAGGCAGAGGAGAGTTTTCATTGAGCTACAAAAATCGCCTAATTGCTAATCCAGACGCGGATGGAGAAAAGATTCAGAGAGAAATGCCGTTAACAGCTTATAACAGGAGTGAATGGAGGGGGACAAATTTAATCGGCCACCATAGCGGAATGAAATTGTCTTCTAGGGAAACAACACACGCCTACGGTACGTGGATGCGAGGCTAGTCTGTGTGCATAAAATTATAAAAAAAGACGTAAAAGACGCTATGGGCACAGAAAGAGTTCACTCATCTGGTAATCTGGTGGCGGAATTTATACTCGAAGACCACCACCATTCACTTCAATGTTAACCATCTTATTTTGAAAGCTGTTTAATTTTCAAATGGAGAAAGAGGAAGTAAAAAATCGCTATGTAACAATCGCTATGTAAATGTTATTTAATTCACCCAAAACATACATTTTGTAACCGGCGATCATATCGTTTATAGAAATGAGCCGCAAATCAAGCTTGTTTTGATAAAAAATGCAGCCTGGAAGAAGAATATGAGATAGGCTATTAGGATTCTAAAAACTCAGTTCCCATAGACAGCATAAGCTAGCGAACTTTTCACTTTCACTTTTATTTTTTAATCGCACCGGAACCGGAGTGTTACAGGTGCTAGCAGAACAGAGGGCCAAAGGACCAGGCGGTGAATGAGTTAATGTGCTTGAGGAAAACTGCCTTATGCATTTTGAAAGACATAACTCTTAGACTGAAAGGCTTTAAAGAGAAACAGTTCAGAGCTTTAGCTGAGACACAGTAGCATGACGTTGGTTTTGTATTATGTCATCCTTGCAAAAAATCTGTTCCAAAGAAGTTGAGTCAGAGAGGTGGAGCAGCTGAAGTTGTGGTTTTGGTGAACAGTACGTGTGCCATTTAAAAGAAAATATATTTATTGGCTAGACTTCTTTCTAGTACTATATGATTACCAAAGTGAAAATATAACAGTATGGTTTCATGCACCATTGCGTCGTGTAAACTCATGGCTTAATAAACCGATGCATATTCAGTACAAGCACATATATGTACAGTGGAAGTCTCACACTGTTGGATTTGAGCTGTGACCACACCATTTAATCAGATCAACATGTGTCAACACATCCACGTCAATGAGGCTCTTTAGAACAAGGTCTTTGTGTCCTTGTGTGTGTGTGCATGCGTGCGTGCATGTGTGTGCATGTGTGTGCATGTGTGTGCGTATGTGCGTGCGTGCGTGCGTGTGTGCGTACGTGTGTGTGTGCGTGCGTCTGTCTATTCACACACGCATACACACACATACACACACACACACACACACACACACACGCACACACTTTTTCATGTTTATTCACGATATCATTGTTCTCTCTCCTCACAGTGCACATTCCCTCATACTTTAGGTATCTTGTGCCCCTTGGCGTCTTGTGAAACACCCAAGGCCATTTTAATATAAAAGGATTAGGCATCAAATTCTTCACCTTCTTTTCTCTTTCTAAATTTGTTCAACCTGCCTGTGCAGACTTCAGTGAACTCATTATGATGAAGATTAAATGTTTGGCGTTGTATTTCAAAATCTTTTTTTCCCCTCCCCAATTTAGTAATTGCTAATTCACCCCCATGTGTACAGTCCCTGTCACTGCTAACCCTCTACTTGATTTTTGATACACATGGAGTTTCCAGCCAACTCTATTCAGGACCAGGAACACACTACGCCTCCCTCCCAGCTGAGCCATTGACAAACCTGTAGGAGTCGCTCGTGCAGCGACAGACCTTGCCCTCCCCTGCCGGCTTCTAAACCATGAACACAGCTAAAGTGCCTTGCAGAGTCGAACGTAATCGACACAAGAGTACATATATACTAATACTAATTGTGTTCTTTGGAGCACCCAAGCAATCTGGGGCCACCGGGCCCAGTAATGGGCAGTCACTTTACCCCTGTAAAAGGGAGAGCTGCATGTTGTTGCTAATGTAAAATATTACTGTATAATGTGTTGCAATGTTAGTATTCATTCAGATGACTTTTTAATCATTATTGACTTTTCAGTCATTCAGTCGGCCGGTTTTCCGTCCGTCCGTCCATCCGTCCTACTGGCTGCATGTACACCTTCTCTCCATGTCCCCTTCTGATTTTGGTGACCCCAAGGCCTTTCCCAAGACCAAAATGCCCAATTGCACCCAAGATTCAGTTGCATAATTAAATGATGCTTAGTGCCTCCATGCTCCCTCTAGCTCCACCCTTGCCAAATGTACAGCTTGCATGCAAGTCATAATCGAATGGGTTGGATTACCAAAATGTCAACTTTGCACACGAGATATCTCATACTCCAACAGGCAGATTGCAGGATGAACCCTATTGATTTTAGTGAGCCTTTCCTCTAGTTAGCTAAATTTAGCCTACTGGTTGCCTCACTTGCCTGTAAGGAGCAGCACAGCCTCTAGGGGCGACATGCAGTGCTTGTATCACTTGTGTTCAATTTATACTTGTAAAGGTTTGTCTTTATATTATAACATACAGTATATCTTTCACAAAACCCATAACAAGTACAATTACCTTGTTAGATTTAACCACACAACAGACAGCTAACTCTACTTCCAGGATGCTTTTCCACTGTGACAAGCAAGCATGTCAAATCATTTTATTAGATCCCTAGCTGAATTAATGAGGATTTCCTATTTTGCAGTGCACCACTGGCACTAAATCAGATTTGCCCTCCATTACTAGCCTGGCTAATAAACCAGACTCAAATCACACTGTCGTGTGGTATTTGAGTCTGGAGATGCTGTGTATGGATCTTGTTTCCCGGGGGGGCGGGTTCAAACATTTTCTCTTTGACGCAATTGGTCAGTGCTACTGTCAGTCAAAGGTCTCAAGCATTGAACGTCACTGTACCAAAGCCCGCCCATATTGCATACCGTGTCCCGATTGGCCACACCAGTTCTCTGGTGTAGGAAATGGGCGTACAATTGAGCCTCTCCAGACCGTAATCCGCCGGCAAGCAATTCTTTTTTGCCAACGGTTGATTCGGTCTGGCTTATTAGCCAGGCTACATTACACCCACTGATGACTAACTGTTTGTCTTTGTTTGGGTGTGTCTGTCTTGTCTTTCAGCAAACCCCTGATGGATCTCCTTGTGATGCTGTGTGCCAAGTATCACCTGAACCCTTCTAGCCACACCTTAGAGTTGGTCACCACCAACAGAAATCACATCAAGTTCAAGCCCAATGCTTTGATAGGAACATTGGAGGCAGAGAAAATCCTGCTAAAACCAAAAGGAATGGAGGATAAGAACAAGAAAACCAGCCCACAGATGCCTGAGGTACTGATGTCTCAAGTTTACGCCTCACGTTTTTGCTGGCATTATTTTTTTGGCATATTGTCATCTTTCATTTCCACTAAATAAACTGTATGTCAAAGAGGCTTTCTTTGTTTTCTCAAGGCGACTGTTCGGATGGTGATAAACTATAGGAAGACTCAGAAAACGATACTACGAGTCAATCCCAGAGTCCCCCTGTCCGAGCACTTACCAGCCATCTGTGAGAAATGTGAATTTGATGAGCAGACAACAGTTTTGACAAGAGATGTACAATCACAGGGCCCTTTGGATTTGTCAAATTCTCTCAATGATTATGCCATAAGGGAGGTATATGCAAGGGACACAAAAGGTGAGAGCTAATCGCATATAATAACAATTTCCATTGTATAGCCATGTTAGCCAACACTCGAAAGTGAATAATGGATTATTTTACTGCTGTACTACCTGCTGTCCTCTCACATGCAGACCAGCCTCCCTCGCCTGTCTGTCCAGCCTCACCAACACTTTCAGGTAGCTCAGCTTGATTCCATCATGAATAGTTTGTGCACTTTATGAAAATGTCACCAACCATATTAACAAGACTGTTCTTTACAGATACTGTGACACCAGGCAAAGATAAAATCCAGAAAGAGAAAGAAAATAAAGGCCTTTTCAGCATGTTTAGAAGAAGCAAGAAAACATCAGAGCAGGTAGAAGATTGGCAACAACACATTAGTTCTTCATTTCCACATGCTATGAGAATACGAAACGACACGATTTATTTGTACATAGGGAGGGTTGATTTCTTTGGGCTGCCATTGGTTGAAGCACAACATTTTTTTCTTTCTGGAAATGGGCCTCTTATCATGACCTGTGACTGGATGTTTGTTCTTTAAAGGGAATGACAGCCAGCGCTCCAGCTTCCCCAGTACTAGTGAGCAAGCCTCGACCTCTCAGCATGGCCTTGCCCAGCACAAACTCCTCTCCATTCATCTCCACCACTGTACCGATCGACGCGCCAAAGAAGAGACGTGCACCCCAGCCCCCTATTCTTGTGTCCCAGAGCTGCCCGTCAGACCTCAACACTCGCCAGAGACTCAACTCTGAACCTGAGGCCCAATCTGATAGTGACCAGGTGAGTGACTATTGGCAAGGGAGCCACTCTGACTGCTTGAGAGCTTCATCTCTTTACTTGCATGGACAGCACACTTTGAGAAAGATTTTCGTGTTCAGGTGTATTGATTGCTTTAGTAAACTCACCCATGGTTTGTGTCCTCTAATGTAGAAGTCTGGTATAAGTCGAGGATCCTCGGCCGAGTCTTCCCTGAAGAGAACCAAGCGCAAGGCTCCTCCACCCCCTGTTGTTGTCCAAGATAAACCTCTAAATGGGAGTTCACAAGGTTTGTTGTTCTTAACAATGTCTCTCTATGTTTATCAGTGGACTGACTTTTATTTTGTTTATTTCAAAGGTAGTTTATGAATTTATAAAGACGGGAAAGAAGTTGTGATATTTGAGATATTTGGGCCTTTGTACTTTGCCCTGAAAGTCAACAAATCAGATCCATAGAAAGTCCATGTTTTGTATTCAGACTTCAACAGTGCAGTTGTGCTGTACCTTTCTTTCCATTTGACTCTTTCGCCTCCTAGTGGTCATTCTGAGACAATGAATCAAAAAAACAAACATTTGTAAAAATGCAGCAGTCAAAGACTCGGGGGATGATTTTATTAAGTTGGCATTCTGTTTAAAATTGCAGATTTTGAGTCGTCATTGGAAGGCGAGTGAGAATCAGTAGGGGTGCTGTTGCTGCTTCCTTCTTCCGTCTATGCCTGCTTCTGTGCTGTCAGTCTGTTTCACCTCTTCAGTCCTCAAACATTTGAACTGTTTTTCCTCCTTCACCTTCACCTGCACTCTGACTTCTGTATCTGCATGATACCGACCTTGTTGCCACGGACTTGATCATTTTCCATTTTCACTCTTTACTCATCCAATTCACAGACTCTCGTAATTAGCAGTTTGCAATGACATCTTGGGTGACCAGATACAAATTGTTCATTTGAGGGGAAGAAGTATGTGTAGGACAACTGGGACACAGGCAACGTATTACTTAAGTTGCTATTAAAAATGCCTTATGTCATATTCTACCTATCATTTTGTTATTAAACCCCTCTGGCGTCTCACATTTTGTTGGTATGGCCGACATGGTACTGTAGCCCAGGGTATATTTCTCATGTTATATTAACATGCTTAAAACACATCTTGAAGGAAAAGAGACAACAAGAGTGCTTTACAACAGAAAGCCAACTATTAGGGGACTAACTGTACTATTAGGGCATATTTGAACACTGATGCCTGCAGGTCACAATGTGGGACAGGGTTTCAATTTGTGGGAACACTGAAAAGTCTTGGAAATGAGGGACTGTCTCACGCAAAGGGGGACAGCTGATTTATCAGATTTATGTTTTACAACTGATAATGTTTCAATATAACCGGAAGGTGTCAAAGTAATCATTGATACATTCCAAATGTATTTATACTGAGGATTATTTAACTATTTATTTGTTTGTCTTTTGGCCTCTTTGTTCACTCATTCTCTAAATATTTGCATGTGTTTTTCTTCTACTTTTCTACTTTTTTTCACAAGAAATTATGTAAAGCGGTGCTCTACATAATTTGTATGACATTGTATGTGCCTTACTGGTCAATGATTCACGAATAATTTCTGTATGTTTCATAAATACCAGACGGGTATCTGAAACTAATTAGATGTTGGTGTAGTTGACAGTTTACAGGTCAGTTCAGATGTTTCATAACAATTTATGAAACATCATTATTTTAGTTTATTTAGTTTAATAGTCATTATTACACCTATGTATCAAAGCATTGTCTACACTCCTACAAACAAACATTTTGATTGGAACTATGCATCAGTACTCTAAGCAGGTACAAATAAATCCTGCCAAGATCTGTGTACAATAGCCTGATAAATACACTTTCATCTTGGAAATGTGTGTTCAGAATGGAAATTATAGATGAGGAACTGGGTTATCAGTGCACTTGCTTGATTACATAATGGTTGACTTGCTTCTCAAAGTCCATTATAGCCCAAACATTGCAATCTACATTGTGGACAGACAGTCCATCAGAGACCCAAGAGAGGTTTCTGTTTTCATTTTCATGGACTGACCTGTTTTGTTTTGAATCACTCTCTACATGTTTTGACGTTGCATCATACAGACTAGAGCCTTACATTTATTAGCTATTCTTTCTGTATGAAAGATACTTCAACAGCTGTGTGTCTCCCAGATTTCATAAATAAAAAGTGTCATGATAGATACTCTACTATAATGTAGCATACTGTATACATGATCATGTATTGCCTTATTAAGGGGCCAAGCCCGTAGCCGGGAGCCGGGAGATAAATCCCCTCCAAATTACTTAAACATGATCACAGGGGTGACATGACATTGTAATTCACTAGCAAAATATGTGGGAGGTGCCTATATTAGCGATTGAGGCAACCACACCGTGCCATTTTTTCCAGAATTTCATCTTTCGAGTTATTATTATTCCCCCGTTTTATGCATACATGGCAGAAATATCTTTACCGTGCAGTCATTGTTTACGTAATTTGGCAATATGGTAGAGGACTATGTCACCGAAACCCACAACAATTGCCCAAAGGGTGGCACTATAGCGATCAATTGAATGCAAAACTTTGAATAGGTATTACTCGTGCCCTGTTTGAGCAATTGCCATGGAACTTTGATACACATATGCGTCTCCTCATGCTGAATAACCTTTGCAGGCTCACTTTTGACCTCAGACCTTTAGATCTCCCACTATTTTGAATTATATTCTTAGTGTTCTTCTGACAGCGCTCCAGGCCAAACCGTGCAGTAATTTCATGAAAACCTGCAAATGTTGGGGTGGCGCTATAGCACAAAGTTTTTATTGATAGTATCAAGTGAGGATGGACAGAAAAGAGAGAAGGGGAGAGACATGGAGCAAAGGTCGTCATGAACGGGACTCGAACACATGTGGCATGCGCCTGGACCACTTGGCCACTTAACGTGTACCCATGAAACTTCATTACATATAATGCAAGCGGCATGCGTCTCCGCGTGATGAACAACTTTCATAGGCTTACTCTTTTACTCAGCTAAAATGGTCATTTGTTAATTACATTGTCTTCTTTCTCTCAAGTTCAGTCTTCTGTTTCTATGGCTTATTGTGCGTATTGTATTGCATTTTGTAGATTGCATATTCCGGCCCCTGTATCGCTGCTTGCAGCTAATATACTCTTGAGTTTTTCCGGAGAGATCAACTTAAGAGGGACACATCACTAGCCTAGCCTGACATTTTCATTTCGTTTCACTCCAGGCTAGCGATTCAGGGGCTGGAGCTAGGCTACACTAGCTCAGCTGTAATACAAGTCACAAGCTGAGCACAGTGAAAAGCTCCTGCTTTTGCTTAAGCAGTTTTAAATATTCTGTCTACTCGGCTCTTTGATTGCCCTTGAAGTGCTGAATTAGGAAGTAGATGAGGGGGTAATCTCTCTGCTGTCGGGAAGAAACCACCTAACTCCAAAATGTAAATTTTTCAGAAAATGAAAAATATATATTTTTCTGGAAATGAAGAAAACCTTACGTATATTTTGAAAACAGCAATATTGCCTCATCAAAGTTGATATTGTGACTTTATATATAGTTAATTACTTGCATGATTTGGTGGATTTAGCTGCTTTAGCAGACAGTTTGAGGGTCCTTGGAATTAAGACGTTTTGTCTGAAGCGCTTATTACTACTTTCCATTGGTTCAATGGTATTTTAACCAACAAAGGGTGTTCAATAGCACTGATTTATGCTAATAAATCAAAGACCTAATGGAGTTAGGTGCTTTCCTCCTGACAGCAATGAATTATGTTGTTATGAATGGGTAATGACATTAATATTTAATCAGAAATAACTTTAAACGTTATGTTGTCCTAGTTATTTGGGTAGGTATAACACAATTACAATTATTCTTTTGAATATTGTACAAATTGCCCTTAAAACTCTTTTTGGATGGTTCTGCCAACAGAGTTAGACTGTTTCTCTTTCAATTTATATTAGCTATTTTACTTTCATAGGATCTCACCATTGTATATTTTTTGTGCTGTTGTTACAGAGAACACTGCTAATAACACACTGGAGGAGATTGTGGAGCAGGAAGAGAGCACTGCCTCCATCGTCTCTGGAACTGTGAGCGATGTCCCGGGAGATGACACCAGTCTCAACCTGTCAGTGGACGTCTCCTTGGACCAAGGTTATTCCTTTTGCATTTCAGGTTTACTTTTGATTCATTTTAAAATAAAAGTGGGGTTTCTAAACTTTGTAGGTTACTCTGTTGCGGTACTTTGGGGCAGGATTTGAGAAAAATAGCAAATATAACTGATCTACAAGCTCACAACATGTCATTATGCATATGCGAGACATTGTGAGCTTGTAGTCTTGTAGTCTTTTTGACAAAGACTTAAACAGACTTTTTATCTATGATTTTTGTTAATTTGTATTATTATTATATTTATTATTATTATATTTATTTATCTAATACATCCGTTTTTGTTTAGTTAGTTAGTTATTTATTTATTTTGACATGTATAATACCTCTCACGATCCCCAGATGCTGAGAAGCTGAGCTTGCCACCCACCGAGGTTTCCCGGGAAGATCATTCGAGTGATTTGTCCTCAGATGGCAAGTACGAACTCAAGTATGGCTTCCTAAGAATAAGGCACACTTCTCGCTCTGGTATCTGGAATGCTTTAAATGCTCTCTGTATTTGACAGGTCAATGGAGAGCACAGCAAATGATTTTGATGCGCACAATAATCCGAGGCTAAGTGCTGATATGGATTTATCTGAACCAGCAGATAGTGGTGGGTTGACACTAGGATTACATTTTTTGCCAGACATTTCCTGTTAAACTCTGTTTCTGTACGTCTATTTTTCTATGTCTGTTTGGCACACTATTTCTGTGTAGGTGTTTTGTTTACATTTCTGCTGTAAAATGGGCATTCTATCATATATGGTTTTGTTCTCTACAATAGAGAGTGGTCCATGCCAAGTTGAAGAAGTAAGTCAGCAGCCAGCATGTGAAGAGTCCCCAGCTGAAATGGCTAAAGGTGAATGCAGTACTGTATGCTGTGGCTCCCCCAGCCTACCGGCCGAACCTGCAACTCAGGCTGCAGAGGCACAAGCCTCTGTTCAGGCAAACACTGAAACCCCCCGGGAAGAGACTGGCGGGTTTGAAAGCCCAGTGGCCAACGGCACACCACGCCCCCATGGAGAAGATGCTCAGGATCTCACTCCACTCCCCGAGCCGTCGCAACAAGATGCGGACAAAGTTCTCTCCTCGGCTCAGCCAGCCAGCACTGGATCAGTGGGCCAGAAGAAAGATATGGCCACGTTCACAGAGGACCTGAACCCTCCTGACCCGAACCCTGCCTTATCTCACACCCCAGACACCTCGGAATGCCAAGAATCAACACCAAGTCCCCTCGCTGCAACAAAGGCACCTTCTATTTATGCCCAGGACTCTGAGCCAAAACCTAAGCCTTCCAATGAGCTGACAAGGGAATACATTCCCAAGGTGGGGATGACAACATATACCATTGTGCCTCAGAAATCTCTGGAGAAACTCAGATATTACGAAGTTGAGCTGACTCTGGAGTCACCACCACCACCACCTGTGGCTCCAGAAAAGGACCTGGATATTGTTTCTCTTCACCTGGAGGAGGGCACGGCACAACGGGAACAGCCAGAAGTCCCAACGCAACAAACACCCAGGGAAGACTCACTGCTGTCTGATACTACTACTATTTCTACTACTACTAGCCAGAGCACTGTTAACGGAAGTATGACTGAACCCATTCATTCCCCATTGACACCAACAGGTTTACCTGCAACAGATGACAAGGTCTCATCCCCAACTAATGGGGGATTCCAAGCAGGTTTGACGACAGAGGGCAAGGAAATGAAAATTCCACCCGCAACTAAACCTAAGCCTGGTTCTTTCCGCTTGGCACAGCACAAAAGAACACCTGGGTATTATGTAACCTCGGCAGCAGAGAAGCGCCTCACTCCTGGGGCTGACCAGAGGGAGGCTCCAGGCAGCCTAGGGAGAGAAAGCCTGCCTCCTCCTCCACCACCTCCTGTCCAATGCCCAGAGGAGCCAGTAGGGGGTGCTCATGTTGAACTGAACCCCAAAGAGGATGACAAGATGAATGTGCCCATGATGCGACTGGCCAGGCAAAGTAGTTTGCCCATCAAAGGGCCAACGTTAGGGTTAAGCCTGGAAAAATTAAGGAGTTTTGCAGCCCCTAGACCCTATACTCCCACAACACCCTCCCGCTTTGCACAGGCTGTGTCCTCAGCTGTCAACAGGACAAATTCCTTATCCCATGGGCCACGGTCTCCTCAGTCGCCAGTGTCACCAACCTCTCCAGTTACAGGTCGCTTTTCAATGAAAGAGTCAAAAGGATCTAAGGTGAGTTGTTGTGTCACATCTCATTTTTATATAGAAAAGATGGCTGCAAACAATGTAACTCCTCCCACAACTGTTTTTATTTCGTTTTTTTAATTGCTAATAGATGATTTTTATTTTAGCCAGCCTATGCCTAGCCTATGCCCAGCTTTATATGTCTTTGTGTACCCCATAGCGATGATTTCATTGGCTGAGGGTTTAAACAGTGAGGACGCCAAAGTGATTGGCCGGAATCAGAATGTGATGATGTATGATAATAAGAGCGCCCCTCACATCACACTAGGGAAGGAGACAGTAAAATAATCTTCCATTGGAGAGTAACCTTTCTATTTATTTTCCTTTTTTAAGTTAGAAAGCATTCTGCAGGCTGCAGGCCACCAAGTCGACGAGCACATAAACCAAATATAATTTGTGCTGTGCTTTACGATTTCCATAATTGCACAATTCAATTCAATTTGTTAAAGTAATGGAGTATAGGAGACTAGGAGAGAAGATGATCTGATCTTTCTGAGATTTCTTTGTAATCGTGAAAATCTGTGCACATTTTTGAATATACCATATATTTTTAGCAACATTTTTTACTCAAATGTTTGCTTCTGGGGGTTTGGAGATGGGGATCCCTACCGACTCACCTCAGATCAGAAGAGGACAGAGGAAAAGAAATTAACAAGGATATAAGAATCCATTTTGATGGAATTTAGCAACATAAGTTTCTCAGAATACTGTTAGGACATTTGTAGAATCGGCCTACGGTCTTAATGTGATTCATGAAATGCTATTTTTTCCCGATTCCATTCTGTATGAAAGTATGAGAATAGTAGGACATAAAAGTTACAGATTGCTTTAAGCATAAATACTGTATACACAGTTCTGTCTCTGTCTGTATGTCTATCTATGAAACTCCACAATGAGCTTTTGTTCAGAATAGAGTATGAGGTTGACCAAAAGCCCTGCCAAACAATTGCGCCAGCAGATTATCCCACCTCTTAAACACCTTGACCCGTGGCACTATGCTCCCTGCGAGCCACATGCAGGCCTGTTTGTGTGGTGCTACGACACATCTCCTCTGAGCTCTAGAGATCCTGTGAGTCTCTCAGCAAATCAAATCTACACGTCATATGCTGTGCATACGAGACTGTGCTGTGCTGTGCTCACTCGTGAAATGATTCCAGCACATAATGTTGTTGTACAGGTGTGATACAGCAGTGTATCTTCTTTCCTCAGTGTTAAACTGAAATTACAAATTTGACCAACTTAAATTAACACTGAGGATTTGACAGTGCACACTTTGTTCAGAGGAGTCTTTGGTGATTGCATTGCATTTTGTCTACGTCTCTGCCAAACACAGGAGAGCGACAATGGGGAGATGGGCGAGAAGGACAAAGCCTCCACACTACAGGGAGGGGCGGAAGAACCGTCAGCTCCTGGAGGACTTGTTCAGCCAGCAGTGCCTTAACCATTAACTTAGCTGACCACAGATCAGCTGAACCATCTACTGTAAGGAAAATACAGTGTTTTCTTTTTCATCTTTATGTTGTGTCAGTGACACAACACACATTTTATTCAATCTAATTGCAGCATTCCTTTTTCCCTCTCTAGGAGCAGACTGTTGTACCTTCCATGGGTTTGCCCAAGACCGTGACACATGACTAGAAACCATTTTTTTCTGTTTTACCTCCTTGGGTATAGTCTCAGTAAGAATGTACATACAAAACAAGAGGCTGTGCTTTGATAATAATTAATTGCTGTATTTCTCATACGTCATGTTATAAAATTATATTATTCTTGTCTGTTTTTATTTTGCATTAAATGCACAGTTCTTATGAATGGACAAGTCTTATTAAGTCAACAGTATAATAAATTATTAGATTCAATTATTGCATTTTCTTTATTATTCAGAAAATCCACTATCAGCAATTCCGTAACTTTTCTGGATCAGGGCACACTTGAAAATCTCGAAAGTGTTTGCAGCCCACACGTCTGACCACTTAACACGGCTAAGTGGTCAGTCACATGGGTAGGCTATGTGTGCATTGTCGGAGCACGTGTATTTTATTATTTTTCAATCAATCAATTGTGTTCCGGCTTGGATCAACGCAACTAACGTTGTATATAAGTTCCTATTTATTGGTACTGTATCACAATGAAAACTCAGTGATACCATGACTTTTCTCTTACGTTAATTTGTTATATTAATGTTATGTTACCAATAAAGACTTGTGTTTTAGTAATTATTTGGGGGTCCAGTTGCAATATACTCAAGGCCCACCAGTGGGCCCTCGCCCACAGATTGGGAATCTAATTGATTATATACAGTACATCAAGCTCAATAGTGGTACTTAATTGGTGCTCCTTACATCACTTCAAATCTGCTTATCACACCAAGCCATGTGCAGGCTAGGCCTGTTTTGCTGTCAAACAGTGCTGTTAAGAATAAAGTTTGTTGTCATTAAAGTTGCCTTTATGAAAGTTATACCCTGCATTCTTGCTACATTTAATATCCCAGAAATGTAGACCTAAGTGTCGGATTACTCGGATAGGACACGTTGACAATGACAACCACAAACGTCTCACGAAGTATAGATAAATAAGAGACGATCCGGGCACTCAAAGTTAAAAAGAGGAGGGAAGCCTTTATTAAATTAAATGTTTCGACCATTACAGTAACTGGTCTTAAGAATGGCCCTTCTTGCCCTGATGAAGACCAGTTAATGGTCGAAACATGTTGGCAGTCTCTTTTTTCCATCTATGCCTTGATCCCGTTTTGATCTGAGCACCTTTTATCATCATTACTTTTTGACATCTCCGTTGAGCACCTGGTTAGTTCCTCTTTTTCTTGAGTAAACACACTTTAGGGTAATTAAAACACTACAACTTTGGTTTCTTGTCTTACCCCCTCGTGGGGTAAGAAGCCCCCACAGGGGCTTGTTATTACAGTACAGTATGCCATTCTTACTTTAACAACATGAATGTTATATTACACATTCATAGTGTTGTTTTTAGAAGAATTGATTGTTGTCAATTAATTTAGAAGAATTGATGCAAGTTTGAACAAATTATTAAAAGTAGCCTATGTGAATAAATACAAATGTTGTAGGCCTACAGTCTCAAATCCATTTATTTTGATTTCCTCACACCAGTAAAACTTAACAAGGTCACGTCACTGACATCTTATCTAATATGAGCAAAGAGCTGAAATATTAATGTAGTCCTACGTGTGCGTGTGCACGCGCGTGCGTGTGTGTCACTGTGTGAATCACCAGCATGGCACTGATGGCAGTAGAGGCTTCATTCATGTGCCACGCTGGGACGGGTTCGAATCCCAGCCAGGTGTGACATGAAACATGCCGATTGATCTTTTTGAAGAACATCTCCAGCCAGGTGAAACATGACGGCCATACGTGACGCAAAGCTGCTGCCTGCAGGCTGTTAGACACCTTTCCTGCTGCACGTGCAGACAAGGAGTGTCATCATTCTGTTTAAGCCTAATTTATGCTCCGTCGCGACGACGGGTGTTGTGTGAGCTTGTTCGGCTATTCTCGGCACGCGACACGGTCGCACGACGAAGAATCGGGCTTATATGCTTTACAGAGCCGCTGCTGCAGCGATATGAAGAGCAGTGAAGGCGCTCTGTCTGTGCAGGCAATGATAACAAGGTAGGAAACCGACCGTCACATTAATTAAAGTTGAGTTGTGTTTGCTTCTCATTTCGCAAATGTAAATTTGATTAAGTTCGAGTCGACTGTGCAAGTGCGACACGTGAAGAAGAACACCTGTGGAGCTGCTGGAGCAGAAAAGCAGACACCAATTGCTGGACACTATAGCATAGGCTACATCTTGACACATTCTGATTCTGAACCCTTTTTGTGTGTTTAATCGAGTTTAAATAGGCTACTGTCTGTCGGGGAAATTAAAGCATGTTTTTTTTTAAAGATAAAGGCATGGCAATGTAAAGCCATTTGGATAAGTTATACATGCCTATGATTGTTTTTTGACCTACACAGGCTGTCCTGTACCTGGCTGTATGTATGCATGCCATTGCCATCATAGCCTAGTATCATAACTTTCTAGGCCTACAGTGTTTTAGGAGAGAACTTCAGTCAACATGTCACTATTTGTTGAAACTAACCAGAAAACATGAATATTGGCACAATTTGACAGATCTCACATTAAAGTCTATCAGTCTATGTCACATAGACTTTGATGCCAGATCTGTTCAGCACACCAAACAATGCGCATCAGATGCAATCTAGATTTGTCATTTTTGACAAGCGACACCTATACGCCTATAAGTAAAGGCTGATGTGTAGTCGTGGGTTTGAAATTCCCCAGTCGTCCAATCAAGGATCATTCAGGTTCATGTTGACATTTGACATGCATTTGCATTCGTGCAGCCTCCCTTCTGTAGGCTATAGTTTGCTGTGTTCTTTTTTAAATCACAGAAAGTAGAGGATAGAAGTAGGCTAGTTTGAGGACTGAACTCTTGACAAAATACCCAGACCAGCAGCCATATGTATGTACCCATATATGGGTATATATGTACCCATACAGTATGCCTACTAATTATAGGCTACATTATAACCTACAGCATTGCATATCCAGGTTGTGGCCTTGTGGGTCTGTATTTGCATAGTGCAAAGAAAACTAGATAAAGTGCCCCTCTGGGGACAGGTCTCCACCAGGGCAGGTCAGGTTGTGGCCTCCTTTTGGCGCTATAATAGGCCAATGTAAAAAGGGGGCCATTTCTTCTCTTGGTTGGCAATTGGATGATTTGAGGCATTTTGTTCCAAAAATGGGTTTAGCAAAAATCCACCTGTTGGTGGCACTATAACAGGCCATTGTGAAAAGGGTGGGAGATATCCCTCAGCCTAGTAGGAAAGTATGTGAAAGATTTCACGTAAATTGCACGCTGCATTCATGATTTGAGACTTTTTGTTCAAAACTGGCCAATCCTGCAAACTTTGAAAGCCAATGTTAGCCAATTAGGATGGAATATGAAATATCGGACAGATCCGTCTTGAACACATGACTATAGAGATAGTGTGTAACAATTTGCGTGATTCTTGGACAGAATCTGGAGGAGTAATATAAAAAAATGTGTTTTTCAAAAGTCGGCCTCCTGGTGGCGCTATAACAGGCTGTTCTGGAAAATGTGGGGCAGAGGTTCATCGTTGGCATCCAGGGAGTGTGTGTGCAAAATTTGGCATCGACCAGGTTAACGGTGCCGGAGATTAGCTGGTAACAGACGGACGGACGGACGGACGGACGGACGGACAGACGGACGGACTCACACACACACACACGGACGGACACACGGACGGAGTGCAAAACATACTCTCCCCATGCCTTTGGCCTGGTGGAGACAAAAATAAGCCTAATTGAACATGTAAACTTGTAAAGTTAAACAAGTGTAATGCTTTATGGTGTCGTCCACAGTTAACAGTTTTGTATTGAGTTGTGCTTGAGATGTACTGTAATTCTCCAATCTGTTAATAAATACTTCAATCAATCAATCAATAAATCTATCAATCAATGATGTCACTCAAACTTCTACACTCTCGGAGTGTAGGGTAGGCTATTGTTTTAGAGACTAGTATGTTCTTGTAGCCTCACCCAGGTCACCCTACAGTTTGAAGTAGTCAGTGTTCTCATGACAGCATGTAGGCTTAAAGGACAACTTTAGTTTTTTTCAACCAGGGTTCATGTTTTAGTTTGTTATTAGAGAACGTAAAAGATGAGTGTTGATTTTCTTTTTCATTTGCTGCTTTTTTTTTCTTTTTTCGTTTCAATGATTTTGGCTATTTGTGACCGGGGGGCGAGGGCATTCAAACAAGTGACTAAATATGTCTTTTTTTATGGCGATTTCTTTATTATTATTTATCATAGCCCTACTAGACCCCAGGAAATTACATCTGGCAATGAAACATCACGGGATCTATTGAATGTGAAGGGGGAGGTGACAAATTGACATATTGAGCCTATGACACACATATGGCATCCCCGTACTATCCCCCTTCACATTCAGTAGACCCTGTCATCTTTTGTGGCCAAATGTAATTTCCTGGTGTCTAGTAGGACTATAGTAAATAACAATAAAGAAATCGCCGTAAAGGTTTGTAGAAAAAAAAACGTATTTAGCCACTTGTTCGAATGCTCCCGCCCCCCCTGTCAAAAATAGCTAAAATCGCTAAAACGAAAGAAAGCAGCAAATGAAAAAAATATACACTCATCTTTTACTTTCTCCTAACCTAAAACATGAACCTTTGTTGAAAAAAAAATGTCCTTAAGTACTAAGTAGGCCACCATATAACACCTTTTTATTTTCAGGAATATGACATCAGAATTTTACTTTCATAGGTTTGTGAACCTACGTGAATAGTCAATACATTTGAATATAGTTTCATAAACATTTATCAAGCATTACAATATCCTGGTGTCTCTGCTGGCCATGCAGGCTGGGGGGTAGACATGTGGTAAGTTGTGCTGTAAAGGTCAAATGAGTGAGATAGTGTGTAATGTATAGAGCCTGACTGATGCCAGACTTCTTGGTCTGATGACAATCTTGACTTTGAAGTATAGTATATTTTGGCCAAAAGTGTAACATTTTCTAAACAATTTGAAGTTTCTATTTCGAGAACATGTATCTTATAAGCAAACAAACAAATCAAAATGAACACCAATAACTTTTAGATTTTCTAATGTATCAACATACATTTCAGCCATGTTCGTGTGAGCTTGTAAATCTGCTACACCAATGTCATCAATCAGTCAGACCGATATATTGGTCAATGCGATCCTTGTTTCTTATATGCAATTATGTTTCTACGTGACAGTCTAAGAATAACTGTTTCTAGCTGGTCCATAAGTGAGGCCCACTTGAATGTTGCTTAAAATAGGACTAAGAGTGCTGTATAGGACAACATAGTTAATGAGAGGATGCTTGCCCAATAAATAAAAAACAAACAAAAAACGAATGAAACCTTTGCTGCTTTCATGTTTTCTGGTTGTTAGTTTCAACATACAGTAGTGATGTTGACTGATCACCTAAGTGCAAAAGCAGAAAGTTTATGGCAGCAAAATGTCTACAAATTAACCTTATTGTCTCCACCAGCCGAAGGCATGGGAAGAGTATATCCGTCAGTTACCAGCTAATCTCCGGCACCGTTGGCCCGGTCTATGCCAAACTGTGCACACACACTCCCTGGATGCCACGGACCTCTGCCCCACTTTTTCCACAACGGCCGATTTTTGCAAAACACATTTCTTTAGTTTACATTAGTCGTACACATCTTATCCATACATCACGCAAATCGGTATACACTATCTCTATAGTCGTGATCAACACAGACCTGTCACGGATTTCGCACATTTATAGTAGGATGACTTGAAAAACAAAACGTAAAACAGTGTTCTCCTCTAAATGTGTTGATCGTCCACCCCTGCTAAGTAGAGCTCAAATGCAATGTCTGCAATGTTGTTGTTTTTTTGATTAGCAATATTGTTTTATAGTTGATTAAACCGATTAGTTTGATCTTTGAGGAAGCCATCATATTCCATTAATTTATTAAGTATGGTAAAAAAATTACTTGCAGAAGAACTTAAGGCCTATTCATAATCCAGTTTTAGGTGATAAGGTATGTGACCACCGAAAACTACAACATGATGTCACGCCGCAGTGGTAAGCGACTCACCGCTCACCTGAACACATCTCTCTGTTTTTACTAACCAGTACCCACCATTTCGGTGGTCACCATATCACCTAAACTTGGAGTATGAATAGGCCTTTAGCCCCCTCACTATCTTCCTGTACTCCAACTTCACCGATAATACCCGATCTGCAAGCTCACAACATGTCATGTTGCGACGCGTTGTGAGCTTGTAGGATTGTATTTTTGCAGAATGTTTGCCTTTATGACCTGCCCAGAATAGGGACACTAGGGTTCATTCATGTGGTTAAAGCGCAGATTGATTATTGAAAATGCCTCAATGAAAACTCCCTAGAGAAAAGAGAAATTCAAACATCCAAGACTTCTTAAACACGCATTGATGTTTTGCCAACATTAGTTGACTCAATTAGTCAGGCACGTTTGGTAACATTATAATGACTATGGAAAAAAAGTTAAAAAAAATGTTTATATTTGATATGGCAGTCGAGTCGTGAATAGACTCTGACATGTATGGTCCTTTTAGTCTTCAGCTGGATTATTTGACTACCCCCACCTGTCCTTCCGTCCTTCCTCCCAACCCCACCTCCACTATATAATTACCCAGTATTCACAATGCTGGTTTTACCTCAGACGGCAGCAGCAATGAGCATAGCTAGGGAGACACAATTTTGTCTGCTGTTAAATTGTTTCGTGTTTTGTTTGTGTCATGCTTTTGTAAGTGCATTTTGTGTCCCTTGAGTAAGGCCTTTCTTATAAGATAGTGCTTAGGTGAAAAGGTAACCCAAGCCAGGTGGAGCTGTGTTATTGTGACAGGGCCCGGTAGAAGCCAGGTCCATGTCATGGAGAGTGCATTAATGGAGACAGACAGGCCCAGCTCATACAGATCACTGTGATTTCCATCTCTCTGCCAGCAGCAGAGAAACGGAGGATTTCTTTACTCCATGAATCAGTTGCCTCTCTTTCTTCATCTATTCTGTTTTCTTTTCATTGCAGTACAATGGAAAATGTAACTTAAACATGACATTTTTTCCCCTCCTTTATTTAAAGCTTTTTCCCCCTTTCTTTTTATTTTTTTCATATGTATCTCAATAAGTGGGTCAGTTGTGGTGCTAGGAAAGAACTGTCATACGTTAATGAATCCAGATGTTGCCTTAACCCTTTGCTGCCCACCAGTCCATATCTCCAATAGTCTGTCAGCCCCCATGGTCTCTGTTACTCTGTTACACATTACCTCTGAGATGTTATCAACCCAGCTATCCCCCACATGGAGTGTATCACTGAATGACACAGCCCACACCACAGCCTGGCTTGGCTCTGCTCTGAAACCACATGCCTTATACACAGCACTGAGTTTAAAGTGCAATCAGCATCCCAGCACGAAGTCCATGACAAAGGAACAGTTGGTTTTATAATGCTGGCGAACCTCCAGGACTCATTACTGTGCTGTCTGGCAAACAAAGACAACTCTTTTGTGTAAATGTACTTTTTGTGTGCAATACCTACCTTCCAGGTTGTGAGGGGAGCGATACCTAATAATTAAGAGAGGAAAAATAAAAAATAATAATAGTCTTAAGAGATTAACAAGACTAGAGGGGACAAAAGATTATTGGATTGAAATATGCTACACTACAGTGTCAGAGAGCCAGGAGGAATCTGTTGGGATTGATTGCGTTACCAGCTAACCAATAAATACCTTTATTGTGCTGGATCATGTTTGGGTAGGAGGGATCGTTTTGCCCCACTGGGCCAGCCTTGTGGGCAGCAGATGAGCTGGAGAGGCGTGTGTGTGCGCGCGTCTGTGTGTGTGTGTGTGTGTGTGTGTGTGTGTGTGCGTGTGCGTGTGTGTGTGCTTTCTTTGCTGAGCTGCGAATAGAGGAGCCAGCCAGCCAGCTTGCTCTAACTGTGCTCTGCACACACTCCAGTCCAACAGCTCGTCTCTTCTCTCTGCTCCAGATGATGCCTTGGATATAGCCGGCCCACATGGGTGATATGAATAACACACTGGACGATATACACACCGGACGCCTCGGAAAGAAAGCAGAGATTTTTCAGAGTACTAAGGGTAATGTGAGTGGCTTTCCCAACCCAGCCCTCATCCCTTTGCGTGCTCCTTTACTACCACCAAATGCCCAGAAGACCAGGACTGCTCTCTGCAAGGGGAATAGGTAAGACTGCTTTCTCATTTGTTTCTGGTTCTTGTGATTACACTCACTTCAATCTGAGCTCAAAGCATTGCTTACTTCTAGAGCCTTAAACAGGTATAGCCTTATACGGTATACAGTATATCTTAGTTTATACTTAGCTACTCACTACTTAAAGTTCATCTTTAAGGAACATATACAACATGCAGATCCCCTGCAGAAAAATAGTGCAGCCTTTGTTTCTGAAAGAGTAGTGCACAGAGGTAGAGTTAGACTTTGTACTTGTAAACACTATTGGTCTGAATCCATACACAACTGTCATACAGTCTATCAACAGTAGACTTCAAGATTAGTAGATTCCAGTAGATTCCAGTTCTTTCAGTGGAAGAACCGGAATCAAATCAAGCACCTGTTACTCTACGGGTGATAATTAGTAACTCAGTAACTGCTGTGTTTACCAAGCAGTAAAGGAGATGTCAGTCTGAGAACGACTAACTTTTGGAATTGGAGGCCATCAGCCTGTGTGCTAAGCGAACTCTTGAACCTCTTCTCATGAAACTGGTGTAAATCTGTGTCATTGTCGCTGTTTCTATCAGATCAGACACACTAGTGAGAAGTGTTTTCTTTTTGCTGGAGTTTGAAGAAATCAGCCACTCCCATCCATATGAAGCTTTTTAGAGGATGCATATGCATCTATAAGTTACAGAAGGAAGGGACATTCTGTGATTATGCCTTTACAACATTTCTCTGAGATATTTATACACATCTCGGTTGTTCATCTGTGATTTTAAAATACAATTATATACTCACACTCTTATAAAAATAAAACTTTCCCTTTAATAATTTATTTATGTTCTAACAAAGATTATTTGCAGCCTGCTGGCTCTGCTCTCTGTGCTGAGCACTGCCTATAACCTAAGTGCTGTCAGCGTCTCAGCCTCCATATAGTGTTGAAGTGAGGGGCAGCTCTCATATGCATTGTTATCTACCATCTTATCAAATGTCTGTTTGTCTGTGAGTGGGGTGTGTCGTCTGATAGCTGAGAGCAGATGGGGGCCATGCTGAGAACAAGGCCTTGTGTTTCTGTCAAGCCTTGTCTGTTTGTTTTGGGGCTATCTTCTGCTCCATTATGCTGCTCCCTTCTCATATACACATGACACATATTTTCTCCCCAACAAAAGCACCAAAGATATCTTGGGACCATAAGGCACAGCTCTCAAACCACAGCAAGGATATATAGGCTGTGAGATCTGATGTCTCAGGTAGACGCTTAAAGATCTCATGACTTGCTGCAGGCCTTCTCAGCAGCAGACTGTCCAGCCTCCAGTAATACATCATCACAAAGACATGGTCCTGGGACTGCCTTCAGACGAAAATACAAGGAAGATATACAGACAGTCATTATATTATGTGCATAACCACATGAACCCTAGTGTCCCTATACTGGGCATGTCAAAATAGGTGAACTTAGTTTGTGCAACAATAGGCAAACATTCAGTGGAAGTAGGTGAACATTCCTAAAAGAAACTAAAACTAAAACTAAAAAACTGCTGTATGAGCTCACATGCCTGATACTTAGTTTACATTGTGTCCCATGCCAAAAATAGATGATCTACAAGTTCAGGACACGTTGTATGGCGATGCATTGTTAACTTCTAGATCAGCTATTTTCACTATTTACTGTACAACAAAGTATATGGTTACGCGTCGGAGACCCTAGTGAGGTCAAATATATGTTTAATGCAGTCTCCTGTCCTTCTGTCTCTCTCTTCCAAGGGGAATTACGGAAGGCGAGGAGTCACTGGCTTCCCCTGTTCCAAATCCTTTTCCTGAGCTAATTCACTCAACTGTCTCCTCCCTCGTGTCTGAATGTTTATTGCCATGGACCAAAAGCAGTGCAACTCAGGTGAGCATTTATTCCACTTACCACAGGGTCTTGTGTGACACAAAGAGGCATATTATTTGGGGCAACAAGGCTTCTGTTGTATCATTTTTTTTATACACAACCTCAGGCACATTGTCATGTAACTCTAATAATAGGGACAGTTGCCAGAGAGGCAGCCACAGGACATGTGTAAATTCAAAATGCATGCATAGCCGAGTCGTGTTTGGCGTGCAGTTTGTCTGAAACTTCAGGGCATGCATGAGAAGGTGGAACCAGTTGCACGAGTATGGAAATGAGTTGCAGTCAGGGATGAAAGTGCCATGTCAGCACACTGTGACAATGCAGCCAAGACTTGACTGTGAAATCCCAATTTTGTAACTGGATCTATACTAATGAGTAATTTATACTCTACGCCAATCTACAAGCTCACAACGGGTCGCAATGTGACTTGTAGATCATCTTTTTCCAGAGCGGGACACTGCTGTGTGTCAGTATAGTCAGGACTGAAGCAGGCAATAGTTGTAATACACATGCATCACTTTCTGTATTTCATAATGACTGTATGATTTCTGCAAGATATTGTATATATAGCACAGTAGTCCCACAGTCCCATGTAATGTATGCAGCCTTCTGTTATCATAGGCAGTGTGTAATCTGAAAGGAGATGAATGTGGAGGAGTGGCCGTTAGCACTAGGATAAGCTTTCACTCCAATCCAGACCCTTAGCCAATACTGTTAGATCTCTTTACATGGCATTCCATTCTCTATGTGGCTTCAGGGTGCAAACATCTAGTTGAGTTTTGTGTGCCTTTGTTCGTGGACCATTTACTCTCAGTTGGTACTGGCAAAGCCTCTTACTTTGATCATATATATTTTTTAGAAAAAATAAAGAGATTCTTTTCCCTTTACAGTACAAATTCCAGCGTGTTCATTGAACTCTGGGGTGTGTAGAAATGGATCCCTAAAATTCCATGGGTACATTTTTACACTGTGAGTTGAATTGACATAAAATTGCAGTCTATTTATAAAGGCAGTCGTAACCTGTCTCTCCTTTTCCAGTCATAACCACTGTCACTCATTTGTACTAGTATCATGCACTTATTTATTCATCATGCATTATTATTATTTGTCAGCAATGAATTAGTCTCTCGGGACAGACTGTTTTTCCTTTATTTTGCCAATGGGTTCCCAGATTGGCAATTTATAAGTTTCATGACATTCATTTTCATTTATTTTTATTTTTTCATTTTTCTTTGAACTTTGAACATTCAGCGGATTTTCTGTGGGCTGGGGGTTTCTCTGTGTGTTCGAAGCCTTTTGAGCTGCAATGAAAACAGGCAAAATCCCTCAACAGTGACATCTGCTGGCAAATTGTTATGTCATATATGGGATTTGTGGACTGTTACATCACAGTCCACAGGCAAATCAGAGCAAATCAGACCCGTCTAGAGTTTAAATGGACAGGTATTAGTCAAAAGGGAGACATCGAAGAGGAATGATGGGTGGGAAAAGATCAAAATATGGAATGTCAGCTCCATATATGGAGATCTAAGGGTTTGAGGTTTGAATATAATAAAACTTCGATACGCATAGCCTCATGCCAAACAACTTTCGTATTCTGACTTTTGACCTCTGACCTTTAGATCTTCCACCAACTTGCTACATGTGAACTTTGGACCTATACGGACAAAAAATCAGGAGTACATTTTTTGTAAGTGAAAAAATGAAGCTTTTATGAGCCAATGAAAATTTCAGTTTTATGAAAATGTTTCTTCTGTCCCTAATACATACATGCAGCGTCACATGTTTATGAAACTTTATATTACGGTAGAGGCCAGGGTCATGCCAAATAGCACTAAAACCAATCTTACTCCAATTGACCAAAGGCGTTTGAAAATGAAAACTTGAACAGGCATATAAATCATGTGCCTTGACTCATGCGTAACAAATCTGTCATTTTGACCGTAAGCGCGGCCCTCCGAATTTTTGCCATTTTGAGCAGTTTAAAAAATGCTTTAAACCTGTTTTTTTTTTAGCAATTTGCGTGAAATGTTCTACACACAATCTATGGACCATTATCTGAAATCTTATTTGAAGAGAAGTTTGTACATGAAAATGTATAAAAAATATAGCGATAACAGGCACTTTGAACAGGCCCTGTCTGTCTGTCTGTCTGTCTGTCTGTCTGTCTGTCTGTCTGTCTGTCTGTCTGTCTGTCTGTTTGGGGTACGAACAGCTGCAATACCGCTGGGTGACCTAAAGTGGCACTGTTGAGCAGCCCAAAAGGGCTTATTGCTTGGTCCCATCTCATCACTGCTTGCAGCTATATATATGTGTTTTTTTTAGCCAAAAGAGTGAGGAAAATATATTGCCTGAGTGTCAGCTGTAAATGTGTACTTCTGCACATCTGATTTGATTAGATTTGTGCTCATGTGGGATCTGTAGTTTATGATTTATGAGATAATACAGAACACACATTCTAAAAAGGGAGCACATTCATTATGTTGAAAACCTAACAATTATGGTTATGCTTCAAAAGTGGATAGATTTCAAAATGGAATCTTTTCTATAAGTTTTCCCAGGGCTGTTAAGTCTGGTTTGTCAACCACTGAACATTCTCTCAAGACTGATCCCTATAGGCTAAAGCTGTGTCAGTAGTATCTCTCTCTGTGTGTGTGTGTGTGTGTGTGTGTGTGTGTGTGTGTGTGTGTGTGTGTGTGTGTGTGTGTGTGTGTGTGTGTGTGTGTGTGTGTGTGTGTGTGTGTGTGTGTGTGTGTGTGTGTGTGTGTGTGTGTGTGTGTGTGTGAGTGTGTGAGTGAGTGAGTGAGTGAGCAAGCATGCATCCGTGCGTGTGTGGTGAGAGGGCGCAAATGTATGACTCATTGGGTAAGGCTGAAATTACAGAGTTCAGCACTGACCAAGGACTATCAGCAGCATTAGACTTCCCTTGGTTTTTAACAAGTCACTCTCAAATTTAGAATACATTAATTAATACAGGTTTCAACATGTATTTACAATACCACTCTAAACAGCTCTTCTTCTCTGTGTACATCCTGATTTGCAATGGGGGATATTATCGTCGAAATCGTTACGCGGCGGGTAAAAGCATGACATTTGATACAGATGTCCCTTGGGTCATTCTAAAACATCCCAGAAGGGGTGCCGAAAAAAAATCTTAAACAGGAAGTGAGTTATGGACAAAATTCAAAATGGCCACCTAAACTGTTGACAGTTAGACTCAAAAGACACCAAAATAATCTCCAAAAAGCATAACATTTGTCATGCATATCCATTGGGTCACCCTAAAACATCCTAGAAGGGGTGCCAAAAACATCTTTAACAGGAAGTGAATTATTGACTAAATTGAAAATGGCCAAGTCCTCGTGCATAGAAGGAAACATGAGGTCAGTCTGTTGCTCTCTCCAGGTTGGCAGACGGAGTGTAGTCAGGGCTGGACTGAGACAAAATTTTGGCCTGGACATTTTCATGGAATTTGGCCCAGACTGGCCCACCACAACCAGTGCGCATATCAGGGCCGGATTAACACCTCTGAGGGCCCCTGGGCACTGAAGCTTGAAGGGCCCCCCTTCACATGCACGCGTAAATCTTTGTGCGTGCGCGTATTTCCCCAGAATGACAGCCAGGCAGTAACAAACACATTATTTTTATTTGACCCACATAGTAAGCAAATGGGTAAGAGAATTTGCCAGTTCCAGTGTGTATTTCAGTGTTTTTACCTTTTTTTTGTCTTAACCACCTGACGCGCTATGCATGCAGAATGAAAACAAAGCCATGCTGGATGGCGGACGTACGTCTTTTATTGCACCAGAATCACCTCTCCACCTGACCTCACACAGCCCAGTGGGCCCACCCACCTTGAACAACAGCCAATAACCTGACCTCACACAGCCCAGTGGGCCCACCCACCTTGAACAACAGCCAATAACCTGACCTCACACAGCCCAGTGGGCCCACCCACCTTGAACAACAGCCAATCTAGTGCATTGTTGCTGCTTTACACACAATTGCAATTTTCAGCTGCCTTCTCACTAACAATAAAACACTAATCATTTTAGACACCATTTATTTCATTTGGATTAGCAGGGAAAATTCCAGTGGAGCTAAAAATAAATAAATAAAATAAAATACATTTTGAGGGGCCCCTGGTGCCCATGGGCCCCTGGGCACGTGCCCAAAGTGCCCACATGGTAGATACGGCCCTTATATGTAGACGAGCAAATCGGCTAACCAACCTATGTGTTGAACATGGGCCTTTCCCTCTGGGCTCAACTTTCTTCCAGATGGTCTCTGGACTGAATTTCCAGATCAGTGAAGTTCTGGTACCCTTTGCGACCACCAAATATGTACAGCTCTCCATTGTAGGTAAAGGCTGAATGCTCCCAGGGTTCTTCTGGAAGAAGCTATGCAGAAGGTGTTCTCAGCCAGAGGTTGGTCTCTGTGTCAAACACTCTGAGGATGTTGTTGCAGGCGGCGGCTCCTATCCCAAATATAAACATATTTGGCCCGATGATGGTGGCAGAGTGGTGTGATGAAGCAGGAGGTGGAGTGCCTCTGGTGTTAATTAAAGTCCTGAGGCAAGAATTAGCTTGGATATCCATTGTCTGCTGTTCTTATAGCTCCTCGAGCCCACCCTGTTTCTTCAGGAACAGTATTTCCTACTTCCTGTTGCTGCTGTTAGTCATGGCTGCCAGTTCCCACCTGATGTTGTGTGGGAGTCCAGACTGCTTCAGATTGTGCTGAAAAACCGCTAGTTTGCACAACGTCTTAAGACTAGGATTTAAGTCCAAGACATGCAGTTCATCAGGTCTGGCCAATGATCCAAAGAGGATGATGCGATCTCCCACCATGTAACAGCACATCCTATATGTTGAACATGGGCCATTCCCTCTGGGCTCAACTTTCTTCCAGAGGGTCTCTGGACTGAATTTCCACAGATCAGTGAAGTTCTGGTTCCATTTGTGACCACCAAATATGTACAGATCTCCATTGTAGGTAAAGGCTGAATGACACCTGCGTTCTTCAGGAAGAAGCTGTGCAGAAGGTGTTCTCAGCCAGAGGTTGGTCTCTGTGTCAAACACTCTGAGGATGTTGTTACCGTTGGTGGCTCCTCCCCCAAATACAAACATCCTTGTCCCAATGATGGTGGCAGAGTGGAGTGATGAAGCAGGAGGTGTAGTGCCTCTGCTGTTAATTAAAGACCAGACCATTGTGGTAGTGTCCATCTTGTACATGTCATTATACTCTCCAGTCCAAAGTCCATCCCAAGTCCATCCTCCATGGATAAACATGACCGTCCCCAAGACACAGGCTGAGTGGTTGCTCCTCACCTCTGGAACAGTTCCAGAAACCTTGGTCTTGAACCATCTGTGGGTGTCCACATCAAATGCATAAAGAACATTACAGTGCCTTGCTGTGTCGCAATTATAACCCCCCCAGATGTAGACGATATAATCTATCATCACAGCTGTGTGTCCCCACCGATTGGATGGAACTTCAAGTTGACATTCTCCTCTTCCAGTAGTCGCTGGGGTCAACTCCGTCCAGCATAAAGCCACTGTGTTGAAGACGTGAACACCAATCTGATCCTTGTTGACGTCACAGCACCCTCGAAATGAGTAGACTTTGTCTCCCACGGCAACAGCAGCCTGTCTGTGTTCATTAGGTCCTCTGTTCAGATGCAGCGTCCAGCAGAACATTTCTCACAAACAGCTCCTCCGGGGATCAAAGACAATTCCTCAAATGCTTCTCTGTGAATTAATGGCATCCTATTGTGTGCACTGGCACTTATATTGGTTCAGTGGTGGAAACATCATAAACATTGTGGCCAATCAAAGGGCCGGTGGCTGTTGCAGTCCCTAATATGGCAAACTGATCAGAGTGACGTCATCAGAAGGCCAACAACCTCCTAACTCCACCCTCACACAGCCCAGTGGGCCCACCCACCTTGAACAACAGCCAATAACCTGACCTCACACAGCCCAGTGGGCCCACCCACCTTGAACAACAGCCAATCTAGCGCATTGTTGCTGTTTTACACAAAATTGCACTTTTCAGCTGCCTTCTCACTAACAATAAAACACTAATCTTTTTAGACACCATTTATTTCATTTGGATTAGCAGGGAAAATTCCAGTGGAGCTAAAAAAAATAAAATAATTGTTTTTTTAAGGGGCCCCTGGTGCCCATGGGCCCCTGGGCACGTGCCCAAAGTGCCCATATGGTAGATCCGGCCCTGGCGCATATACTCTACTGGCTTTCGGGTCGAGGCCCATACGAATACTTGAAATACAAGCCCATAACACCGCCACATTTACAGCACAACATCAATGATACACAACCAACAGACAACTAATTTAACATTTGGCCCAGACCGGCCCGATGTGGTAAAACGAGTGGTACGTCATGTAGATGACCCTACCCTTCAACATTGTAGCTTCCTTGTTAGCGAATCTCAGTGTGATGCTTATGTAACTCCGTGATGAGGCCTGCCACTTCATGGGCCTGACAGCCTTTCACTTAGCCTTTCAGCACAAGTATTTCTCAGACAAAGGGTATATGTCAGACCAAACAGCTGTTTATGTGTCACAATCCTCATGTCATGGGGTTATGACCTCTCCTCGGTAGCACTCAAGAAACCAATGACATCATTGTTCCAGCCCTCAACGCCCAACCCCCGCACCGCCCAACCCTCCAATCTTACAAATGAAACATTTCTATTGAGTTGAGTTTCCTTGTGTGTCCTTGAGGGCAGTAATTTTCCCATCAGTTGAGGCTCTATAGTTTGCATTGCAAGCGTTGTGCCTGATTTATACAGTATGTGCGGGTGTCGCACACCAAAAACATAATTAATACATATGACTATTACATATTAGGTCCTTTGACATAAAGGGGAAAAAAAGAAGAAAAAAGAGAGGGAGATTATCATAGATTGTTTGGTTGCCACTCAAGTGGTGGTGTTTGTGCCTGTTGCTATGGTAATTCAGATGCTATATAGCGTGGCCTGGCCTACGATCCTTCTCTGAATTGTTGCAAGGCCCTTTGGTTGACAAAGCTTTGTTTTACACAGGCTTAAAAGCTATTCCAGTCGTGAGAAAGCCATTTTGCATTAGCTCCCTGTCAACCGTGCGTTTGCAGTGTCATGGTGCATTTCCATAACAAAGCCGCAAAGTCATGACTGCCACGTACATCTGTGTGCAAGCAGACCCCAGATCTGCTGCCTGACACCATATTAACTTCACGAGTGTCTTCATTCAAGTACTGTAGTAGTATTTAAAAATAGATATCACCAGTATATGGTGTAAATATTGTGTCATTATCTTACAATAAATCTCTGTAAATGTCTGTCTGTCTATAGTTCACGTATCTCGAGAAGCGTCTGTCTGACCGACTTCAAACTTGGCATGCAGGTCACCAACAACCCGGGAGTGATGTCACTGTGTCCAACTGTGTGCTTTGTCCTGCGTTGAGTTGGTCGCATAGGCTATTGTCCAGAACAGCCGATCTGACCAATACACAAACACCCATATATAGGGCAGGCAGGCGTAAATGGAAATCCGGTTGTACAGAAACTAAGGTCCCACCGATATGTCCATATATGCAGGGCATAAACATAATTTTTGCAACAAAAAAATCCCCTGGTTCCCGGAAGTATTTTCTCTATGGAGAATAACATTGGGTTTCTTAAATTCATCTCACATAAGCATTGTGGTCAAAAAATAAGCAAACTGCCCAGGCGGTGGCGTAACCGTCTGGGCACCCGACTGGTAATCCAGTCGCAGTGTGCCGCGGGTTCGACTCCCGAGCCCGACACGGCCTTTACTGCATGTCTTCCCCCATCTCTCTCCCGTTTCCTGTCAGCCTACTGTCTGGCCCATTCAAAAAAACAATAAAAGGCGTAAGCCGCAAAAAAAAATATCTTTAAAAAATAAGCAAACTGTTTTGGTGATATTGCCTCTGTATCGTTTACAATAGTCAGTCACTCATATTTGATACAGTTTCTTTCTAGTGATTTTTTTTGGCGGCAGTCACATTTGCGATTTCTCACAGTCAGTTGATTTTTCATATCCATATGAGTGAAACCGCCCGGATCATTTGTTTATTTGTGGATCACAGTTCTAATTTGACGCAATATAAGAAAACCCAAATTCAGAATGGGTTTGACGTGACCCACGTGACCCACGTAGAATGTGTAAATGAAGTCAGATTGGTGCTCTATTGTTTGGACAAAATCTTTGTGCTAAAATTCCAGACTCCCCATGCATTGGCTAAAAAGGACAGCCAATGAGGAGAAAGTCACGAAAAAGTCACACAAATATCACTACTAGCGCAGCAACTGAATAAAGACCAAGACAATGAGAAGAAGGTCACGGAAAAATCACTACTAGCGCAGTGACTGAATGTAGGCCACAAGCTGAAACAAATGCACAGTTTTTTCATGAATAGCCGATGTAACGCATCGATGTAATGCACTCGTACATCGTGCGAAAGCAAGCCTAAGTGTTTCAGTCATCAAATTACTACTTTGTATTGCAAATTTATTTTCAGGTAAAATAGGCCAACCTTAATTGTGAGGACAGATCTGTCGACATAGTGAGTAAATCAGTAAGTGTCCTATACCGCTCCAGCCTTCTCAGCCTAACAGCCACTTATGTGTTTACCTTGTGAAATAGAATCCTTCTGCACTTTGGAGCGTGACCTCAGGAAAGATCCCATTGGCAGTATCAGGGGCTTAGCTTCTTCAGCTATTGGCCTAGCCACAGCATCACATCTCTGCACTCCTTATACAGACAGACAACAACCCAACAACGCATACAAATGTTATGATGAGTGTTTATTAGATAGAGAAACCTGTCATACATGTCAGTGTGGTGGAATGGAAATTAGTACATTTACTCAAATTCTTGAATACAAATTATAGGTACTTTTACTTTACTAGTAGTATTTCCTTTTTATGATAATAAATATGTCTACTGCACATCTTGAGGCAAATCTTTTTCTTTTTATTCCAATACAATTATTTGTTAGGTACTACACTATTAATACAAAACATTTTATTTTTTTACACGTTTTATTACACTGTAGTTTAAGCTACCCAATAGAGCATGAAGTAATTAAAATTAGCCCCACCTTTCTAGCTGCAACATAAAAGTGATGAACACATTTTTAATAGGTCTATTACAATATAATAAGTAATAATATTATTGTGAAATGGGCCATTCTACTAGTACTTTTTAATGCCAATAGTTTTATACTTTTTCCCAAGTAACATTTTGAATGCAGATCTTTTACTGATAACACGGTATTTCTACATTGTGGTAGTCTATTACTGATTTTCATTCATTATACAATATGTGTAGCTCTTCCAACAAGAGAGTTTCTGTAATTACAGAATTTTTTCTTTTCTTTTTTTCTCTTTCTTTTCTTGATGGCACGGAACCAAAAACAGTCAGAGTTTAGGCAGGTGGTGCCCGAGTGACTGGCACAGGGTCCAGACTCCTGGAGCGGCAGCCGTGTTAGACTCTCTTACCCAGACACACATCCACACACACACACACTGTACACAGGCAGTGGTGGAAAGTAACTAAGTACATTTACTTAAGTACTGTACAATTTTGAGGTACTGTATTATTACTTTACTTGAGTATTTCTGATTTTCAATACTTTTACTTCTACTCCACTACATCTCAGAGGAAAATGTTGCACTTTTATTCCACTACAATTATTTGAAAACTTTAGTTACTAGTTACTTTGTAGATTCTGATTAGTATTACAAAACACACTTGACTAACCACTTCAGCACTAGATAGCACTAGCACTAGATATACAAGCTCACAATGCGCCGCGCTGCAACGCATTGTGAGCTTGTAGATTTCAAAATATTTTTTATACATTTTGAAATTGTGGAATGGGACATTCTGCACAATGACTACATTTACTTTTGGTACTTTAAAGCGTTATTCATTAATATTTTCGGTGGTGAGGTGACCACCGAACTACAACATGACGTCACTGAGCCGCGATGAAGAGGAAACCACCGCTCTCCCCAGCCCTTCTCTTTGTTTTTACTCACCACCGCTCCACGTTATTACAGCTCCGGTGGTCACCTCACCACCGAAAATCCAGACTATGAATAGGCCTTAAGTATATTTTGATGCAGAATCGCAGATACTTCTATACTTTTACTCAAGTACGTACATTTTGAATTCTGGACTTTTACTTGTAACGGAGTATTTCTATATTGCAGTTGCAGTATTGTTACTTTTACTTAAGTAAAACATTGGAGTACTTTTTCCACCACTGCTCTAACCCAGACACGCACGCCAGACACGCCAGACACGCACGCACGCACGCACGCACGCACGCACGCAGGAAATCCTGCTCCAGACAGAGCACTGTTTCCAGACGGTGTTGGTGTTCAGTTCAGCCATTTGACTCAAAGGGAATGTCTGTACCCGCCGGTTACTGCCAGCGCGGTCATTTCAGCAGGAACTTATAGGCTTCCTTGTATAAGTGCAGAGGAGGTGGATGACCGATGGGTTCAATGTTGCACATTTTAGAGTGGTTTACTAATTCTTACTGAATGTGTTTCTACGTTCAAACAAGCATTAATTCCTTTAATTAATCTGAAAGTGAATAGCCTTGTACCATCTGAATTATATAGAGATATTCAACGTACGTAGTTGATTTGTAGGCCTAGTTTTTTCCATTATTAATTTTATACCATGAAATATGGCTGTTTAAACATTCCACTGACAACGCGCATAATACTATGATATAAGTGATACCTCATTGCAGCTTCATTCGTTCATTTGTTTGCATTTTGCGTGATTTGAAATCAGTTAATTGAGGTTAGATGCGTTACATACACAGTAAAAACCTCAATACATTTCTCCTTAATCTCAGAGTTAAACTAACACTGAGGATTTTACAGTGTTCTCTTGTTCTGTGTGTCTTGTAGAGACACAAGCAGACAGACATTCCTCTCTTGTCTCTCAGCCTGTCTGCTTGCCTCCTTAACCACTTGAGCTCGTCCCACGATGGATAGCGCAAATAGACAATCTACAACTCACAACGTGCGTTGTGTGGTTGTGAGCATGAAAATAGTGCACTGGGTTGAAAGAGTTTAATGCTGAAAGACCATGTGAAGTTTCTCTGCACAAAACTGTGGCTTAATTGTGATACTTATTCGCTTGTCGGGGAGGCTACATTTGGATCAACGTTCAAGTACAATTGTCCATTTGCAGTGTGTAAGTTACTGTGCATGACGCCTGCATGCTGGTGGGTCTTAGAATTGCGTCTTGGACAGGGTCTGTGGAGGGGTCTTGTTTGAAACAGCTCCTCAAGGACACTGTCTGGAAGCCAGCTTTGTTATGAGAGTTGTGGAGACTCCGTTATCAATTTGTCTCCATTAATTCCAATTCATTTTAGTGTGTGTGATAACTAGCAGCGTCTGCTTGTCTGTGCTCTCACAAGGCAGTGTGTTTTGTTTCCAGATAAACATGAAGTCTTGTAACGGGAGGGACTTCTTTTCTGTTCTCATGAGTGGAAAATCTGGAAATAGAGGGACAATAATTAGTGCCCTACCTCTTGCTCTGTGAAAGAGGATAATGGTTGCAGAATAATGTGTGTGATTCTTGTCACGCCCAGCTATAGAATGTCACATGTACACTGTTTACACATTGTATAGATAAAAAAGGATACACTTGTATCTAGAATAGATCATCATTATTGTGTCATAGGCTATATCAGGGGTTCTCAACCTGGGTGTCGCGACCCCTCGGGGGGTCCCGAAATTATTTTGGGTGACCCCAGATCATAAAAAAAAAAAAAAACATTTATTTTGCAACTGAATGGCTGGAAAATGGAAATTAAGAGTACACATAGTGCATGCATAATCTTTCCTTAATGATTATATCTGGTTTCAGTATTTATTTATGATGTATTTTTTCTATTATTAAGGTTAATGTAGCGGCCAATTTGTATTGGGGGTGGGGAGGGGGGCGGGGCAGGAGTCGCGAGACATGGCCAAAGCATTTTGATTGATTGATTGAAAATTGTATTAACAGTTTGCAGAATTACAGTACATTTCAAGCACAAACTCAATACAAAGGCTGTTAACTGTGAGTGGACGACCCAATTAAGCATTACACTTGTTTACAACAGGGTCCACCATGTTCAATTCATCAAAACATTTAGAGACGTACAAATAGACACTTCTATATAGACAAAGAACAGAACAGGAATTCATCATAATGGAGGTAAAAAGGGAAAAGAAACATATACAGTGAGGGGAAAAGGGGGGGGGGGGGGGGGGCATAGGAGCGAAAAGAATTTAGTCCCTTGTTTGTGCCGAATCTGGGTTGTACATGGTTCGTGGTTTCCGTGGGTCCCCAGCCAAAAACGTTGAGAACCCCTGGGCTATATGACTTCCTACCTTGCAGAGAGACAGTCTTGACTAAAAGGAGTAACTAAAGGATAACATTCTCAGAACCCTTGTATACATGCAATGCAAATTCTGTACAGTGAGTGCATCTCCATCTTCTGGGTTTAAAGTGAAACATCAATGCAATCACACAATGACTGATAAAGAAGTCTTGTTAAACGGGATATGATTGCATTCTGGACAGGATACTTGTCAAAACCTCTGCAAGTGAATTTGTAACGTGTTTTGTAATTGGGTTTAAGGGTGCCTGATGGGACAAGAAGCAGCACCTGAACCTATCTGACCTCTTCCACACGCACCACTTAACCGCCAAAGACGTCCCAGGAAGTCATTTCAAATCCAACACTTAACTGCCGATGATGTCTCCCGATGTCATTTCAGGGTTTTCATTGATTATGTTATGCGCATGGCAGTGGCGGAATAATTAATGAATACCTGGCAGTCAATGTGTAAGGAAGCAACTGCAGTTCTGAAAAGAGGCAAGATATCGTGTTTGACTTTTTTATTTGTACTGCTTGTCCTTGATATGTCATTAGTGCAGCCGCAGCGTCCAAAAAGGGAAATGAAGGCCAGAGCCAGATCTTTGGGTCCAATGCCAATCCTGATTTTGTCCTAGACCACCAATTAGCCCTTCGCTAAGTCCCTCCCCAACCCGTCCTTGTCCAATAGGCACATTAGCAGCGAGGAGACAGGGCAAGCTGTCCTTCTCCTCAATAGAGATGCATGTTAAATGATGGGATTTCTCCATAAATAATAAAATAATAAAAATAATAAATAATCAATCATTTCAGTAGCAAGAGCATCAAAATGTATTCTAAATCTAGTCAACCAGGCCTGCAGTAGGCTATGCACTGGACAAATTTGCATGGCATTATTTAAATAAACTAGAAATACGAGGAAATGATAGAGGGAGAAATCATGTCAATATGTTCAACAACACAGCCATGCAAAATAACATTGACAGCTTTGAGGTGGCGAAAGCTTTTTGTGGTGGGATTTAGTTTTAGCGAAGGGCTAATTATGAATGATTTGATTGATATTTTCTTGAAATTCAACAAATGACATTTGCGAGCCTGTAGATCACCTACTTTTTTAAATGTCAGAATCAGAATCAGCTTTATTGTGACATCACAGTTTTACAAGTAAAAAAGTGTGAAATTAGTTTTTGTGCATAGTTCCCATCGTGTTATTTTTCCAAGTTTGACATGACCAAAACAATGGCAGATTGATTTTTTTTTAAAAACCGGGACACATTGGTTGCATATAGCGATGTCATCCAAAACGTAAAGGCAGAAATATGGACCAAACCGATATAGTGTTCGAGCTCTGATGTAAACTATTTGTGTAAAGGGACATTACACCGCTCGCTCCTCAAGCCGAAATCAGGCTGATATGATGCATCTCATGAGCGGAGCGGACACATACTGTATATCTGAATAAAGAAGGCGCTGGATCAACTTGGATGATTGGAGCCTTTTACAACACCTTTTTAGAACAGGGTGCAAGGTAAAAGAACAACATTTCAATGTCAGATTACATTTCCGTCTATTTGCTTGTTACATCACCACTGCTGTTCATGACCATGTTTCTAAGACCAGGAAAAGTGGAAAAGAACAAGGTCAAATGAGGATGTCACGTGTGCTGGTCCACATTGGACATTGCATTTCAGTTGTTGCTTGTACACAGTAAACCACTGTACACAGTAAACCACTGTACACAGTAAACACTGTACACAGTAAAACACTACACAGTAAACCACTGTACACAGTAAAACACTGTACACAGTAAAACACTGTACACAGTAAAACACTGTACACAGTCAACCACTGTACACAGTAAAACACTGTACACAGTAAAACACTGTACACAGTAGTAAACCACTGAACACAGTAAAACACTGTACACAGTAAAACACTGTACACAGTAAACCACTACATAGTAAAACACTGTACACAGTAAAACACTGTACACAGTAAAACACTGTACACAGTAAAACACTGTACACAGTAAACAGTAAAACACTGTACACAGTAAAACACTGTACACAGTAAAACACTACACAGTAAAACACTGTACACAGTAAACAGTAAAACACTGTACACAGTAAAACACTGTACACAGTAAAACACTGTACACAGTAAAACACTGTACACAGTAAACAGTAAAACACTGTACACAGTAAAACACTGTACACAGTAAAACACTGTACACAGTAAACAGTAAAACACTGTACACAGTAAAACACTGAACACTGTACACAGTAAAACACTGTACACAGTAAAACACTGAACACTGTACACAGTAAAACACTGAACACTGTACACAGTAAAACACTGTACACAGTAAAACACTGTACACAGTAAAACACTGTACACTGTACACAGTAAAACACTGTACACAGTAAACACTGTACACTGTACACAGTAAAACACTGTACACAGTAAAACACTGAACACTGTACACAGTAAAACACTGAACACAGTAAAACACTGTACACAGTAAAACACTGAACACTGTACACAGTAAAACAATGTACACAGTAAACACTGTACACTGTACACAGTAAAACACTGAACACTACACAGTAAAACACTGTACACAGTAAAACACTGAACACTGTACACAGTAAAACACTGTACACAGTAAACACTGTACACTGTACACAGTAAAACACTGTACACAGTAAAACACTGAACACTGTACACAGTAAAACACTGTACACAGTAAAACACTGTACACAGTAAAACACTGAACACAGTAAAACACTGTACACAGTAAAACACTGTACACAGTAAAACACTGTACACAGTAAAACACTGAACACAGTAAAACACTGTACACAGTAAAACACTGAACACAGTAAAACACTGTACACAGTAAAACACTGAACACAGTAAAACACTGTACACAGTAAAACACTGAACACTGTACACAGTAAAACACTGTACACAGTAAAACACTGAACACAGTAAAACACTGTACACAGTAAAACACTGTACACAGTAAAACACTGAACACTGTACACAGTAAAACACTGTACACAGTAAAACACTGTACACAGTAAAACACTGAACACTGTACACAGTAAAACACTGTACACAGTAAAACACTGAACACTGTACACAGTAAACCACTGTACACAGTAAAACACTGTACACAGTAAAACACTGTACACAGTAAACCACTACATAGTAAAACACTGTACACAGTAAAACACTGTACACAGTAAACCACTACATAGTAAAACACTGTACACAGTAAACACTGTACACAGTCAACCACTGTACACAGTAAAACACTACACAGTAAACCACTGTACACAGTAAAACACTGTACACAGTAAAACACTGTACACAGTAAACCACTACATAGTAAAACACTGTACACAGTAAAACACTGTACACAGTAAAACACTGTACACAGTAAACCACTACATAGTAAAACACTGTACACAGTAAAACACTGTACACAGTAAAACACTGTACACAGTAAACAGTAAAACACTGTACACAGTAAAACACTGTACACAGTAAAACACTGTACACAGTAAACAGTAAAACACTGTACACAGTAAAACACTGTACACAGTAAAACACTGAACACAGTAAAACACTGTACACAGTAAAACACTGTACACAGTAAAACACTACACAGTAAAACACTGTACACAGTAAAACACTGAACACTGTACACAGTAAAACACTGTACACAGTAAAACACTACACAGTAAAACACTGTACACAGTAAAACACTGAACACTGTACACAGTAAAACACTGTACACAGTAAAACACTGTACACAGTAAAACACTGAACACTGTACACAGTAAAACACTGTACACAGTAAAACACTGAACACTGTACACAGTAAACCACTGTACACAGTAAAACACTGTACACAGTAAAACACTGTACACAGTAAACCACTACATAGTAAAACACTGTACACAGTAAAACACTGTACACAGTAAAACACTGTACACAGTAAACCACTACATAGTAAAACACTGTACACAGTAAACACTGTACACAGTCAACCACTGTACACAGTAAAACACTGTACACAGTAAACCACTGTACACAGTAAAACACTGTACACAGTAAAACACTGTACACAGTAAACCACTACATAGTAAAACACTGTACACAGTAAAACACTGTACACAGTAAAACACTGTACACAGTAAACCACTACATAGTAAAACACTGTACACAGTAAAACACTGTACACAGTAAAACACTGTACACAGTAAACAGTAAAACACTGTACACAGTAAAACACTGTACACAGTAAAACACTGTACACAGTAAACAGTAAAACACTGTACACAGTAAAACACTGTACACAGTAAACAGTAAAACACTGTACACAGTAAAACACTGTACACAGTAAACAGTAAAACACTGTACACAGTAAAACACTGTACACAGTAAAACACTGTACACAGTAAACAGTAAAACACTGTACACAGTAAAACACTGTACACAGTAAACAGTAAAACACTGTACACAGTAAAACACTGAACACTGTACTCAGTAAACACTGTACACAGTAAAACACTGAACACTGTACACAGTAAAACACTGAACACTGTACACAGTAAAACACTGTACACAGTAAACACTGAACACAGTAAAACACTGAACACAGTAAAACACTGAACACTGTACACAGTAAAACACTGAACACTGTACACAGTAAAACACTGTACACAGTAAACACTGAACACAGTAAAACACTGTACACAGTAAAACACTACACAGTAAAACACTGAACACTGTACACAGTAAGACACTGTACACAGTAAACACTGTACACAGTAAAACACTGTACACAGTAAAACACTGAACACTGTACACAGTAAAACACTGTACACAGTAAAACACTGAACACTGTACACAGTAAACCACTGTACACAGTAAAACACTGTACACAGTAAACCAGTGTACACAGTAAAACACTGTACACAGTAAAACACTGAACACTGTACACAGTAAACCACTGTACACAGTAAAACACTGTACACAGTAAAACACTGTACACAGTAAACCACTACATAGTAAAACACTGTACACAGTAAACACTGTACACAGTCAACCACTGTACACAGTAAAACACTGTACACAGTAAACCACTGTACACAGTAAAACACTGTACACAGTAAAACACTGTACACAGTAAACCACTACATAGTAAAACACTGTACACAGTAAAACACTGTACACAGTAAAACACTGTACACAGTAAACCACTACATAGTAAAACACTGTACACAGTAAAACACTGTACACAGTAAAACACTGTACACAGTAAACAGTAAAACACTGTACACAGTAAAACACTGTACACAGTAAAACACTGTACACAGTAAACAGTAAAACACTGTACACAGTAAAACACTGTACACAGTAAACAGTAAAACACTGTACACAGTAAACAGTAAAACACTGTACACAGTAAAACACTGTACACAGTAAACAGTAAAACACTGTACACAGTAAAACACTGTACACAGTAAAACACTGTACACAGTAAACAGTAAAACACTGTACACAGTAAAACACTGAACACTGTACTCAGTAAACACTGTACACAGTAAAACGCTGAACACTGTACACAGTAAAACACTGAACACTGTACACAGTAAACACTGAACACAGTAAAACACTGAACACAGTAAAACACTGAACACTGTACACAGTAAACACTGAACACAGTAAAACACTGAACACAGTAAAACACTGAACACTGTACACAGTAAAACACTACACAGTAAAACACTGAACACTGTACACAGTAAGACACTGTACACAGTAAACACTGTACACAGTAAAACACTGTACACAGTAAAACACTGAACACTGTACACAGTAAAACACTGTACACAGTAAAACACTGAACACTGTACACAGTAAACCACTCTACACAGTAAAACACTGTACACAGTAAACCAGTGTACACAGTAAAACACTGTACACAGTAAAACACTGAACACTGTACACAGTAAACCACTGTACACAGTAAAACACTGTACACAGTAAACCACTGTACACAGTAAAACACTGTACACAGTAAACCACTGTACACAGTAAAACACTGTACACAGTAAAACACTGTACACAGTAAACACTGTACACAGTAATCCACTACACAGTAAACCACTGAACACTGTAAAACACTGTACACAGTAAAACACTGTACACACAACACAGTAAAACACTGTACACAGTAAAACACTGTACACAGTAAAACACTGTACACACTACACAGTAAAACACTGTACACAGTAAAACACCGTACAAAATATTTGTACACTCTGAGGAGTAAAATTAACACTTTACTGTGTTAGAGCAGTAATGGGTTTTATGAATGGGTTTCTATTACAAAGCTTCTGGTCTCTTGCCACTCCCTGTCCATGTAGAGCATTTTCTAAGATAGATGGCTATTCTTGTCATCGTTGAAGGTTATGTATCCCTTGCAGACGTTCTGAGCACCTCTTGTTGTTAATTTGACATTCATCTCGTATCCTCGATGATCACTTATGACATTCATTATTGACTCAAGTTAAGTTAAAATGGCCATGCCATAAAAAGACAGTGCCCTCATTCTCACAAGGCCTTTTTGTCTAGTCTTTACAGTAAAACAGATGTGGATAATGAATTGTGGCAATTGTGGTTGTGGGAAAAACTTGCTCCGGGGCAATTTTGGACTCACAATCCTCTCTCTCTCTCTCTCTCTCTCTCTCTCTCTCTCCCTCTCCCTCTCCCTCTCCCTCTCTTCTCTCCCTCTCCCTCTCCCTTGTCAGGCCAGTCACCCCTCCCCGGCTCCCCCATCCCTCTCCCTCTCCCTCTCCCTTGTCAGGCCAGTCACCCCTCCCCGGCTCCCCCATCCCTCTCCCTCTCCATTGTCAGGCCAGTCACCCCTCCCCGGCTCCCCCATCCCTCTCCCTCTCCCTCTCCCTTGTCAGGCCAGTCACCCCTCCCCGGCTCCCCCATCCCTCTCCCTCTCCCTTGTCAGGCCAGTCACCCCTCCCCGGCTCCCCCATCCCATATATGTGTCCCTCTCTCCCTCTCTCTCTCTCCCTTGTCAGGCCAGTCACCCCTCCCCGGCTATGTGTTCTCTGTTTTGAATGCATCTTCATCCATTTTTAAAACAATTTTTAAAACAATCCTTAACCCTGATCACCCTTACATTTGACATATTAATTATTTCACTTCACTTTAATTATGCAAATTTGATATCCTTTCCATTCATACAGTACACAGTTTTGGTAACTATTATTGTCTACAGTACAGTCTACAGTAGAAATAAATTATAGTCAGTAGCTCATTATATCTGCCCATAATTCAAGAATAAGCTCTTCTTGATGGTATACACAGAATTAATGTATTTCACACACTTTTACCTGTAAATGGGATGTGACAATAATGTGTGAGTTACGTTTTTTTGTTGCAATATAAAGTTTTAAAAAATGGTAATTTTTAGCTTTCTCTGACCTTGTCTGTTGACTCTTTTTGCCATGGGAACTATTTTTATCTAGGCTTGTTTATTAGAAGAGTCTTTCTGAGAGGCAGAACTAGAGAGAAAAAAAAGAACAACGTTTTTACATTTCCAAGGACAAAGGAGGAGTTTGTATTATAGAGAAGTGCTGTCTTTGTTTCTCACACTTTCTTTCACTGTAGAGAAAGATAGTGTAAATGATGATTAAAACGGGATTCCATAGCTGACAGTAGAATCATCAAGTGAAAACAGCTTTAGTTGCCATAAAAACAAAACTTGCAGTTAAATATATGGCTATTACATATTTGTGCACTCAAGGAAGAAACATGAATTTCTATGCAAGAAGAGCCACATTGCCTGCCATCACTCCTCTGTGTCGGGTAGGAAACATGGATTCTTTCTCTTTACAGATGATAATGACTTTACATTCTGCTCTTATAGTATCGCCTGTTGTTGTTGAGTGTTGGCTGATGATTCCACATTAAAGTGATCTTCTCAAATATTACAGCATACAATACAAATGGCTGGGTAAGTGCTTCCTAAGAGATCGTTTAAACACAGTTTAAGAGCTCTGTACTGTGTGTGTGTGTGTGTGTGTGTGCGCGTGTGTGTGTGTGTGCGTGCGTGCGTGCATGCGTATGTGCGTGCGTGCATGTGCGTGTGCGCATGCAGGCACACATGCACATGTGTATATCGGAAAGAAACTATGTGCGTGCGTGCGTGCACGTGTGTGCACGTGTGTGCACGTGTGTGCACGTGTGTGCATGTGCTCGTGTGCGCAGGCACACACATGCACATGTGTATATGGGAAAGAAACTGTATGTGCGTGCGTGTGTGCGTGCATGCGTGCGTGAGTGCGTGCGTGCATGCGTGCGTGAGTGCGTGCGTGCATGCGTGCGTGCGTGCGTGCGTGCGTGCGTGAGTGCGTGCGTGCGTGCGTGCGTGCGTGCGTGCGTGCGTGCGTGCGTGCGTGCGTGCGTGTGTATGTATATATAGCCTATGTGTTGCAGACATTTTACAATCTTGTACAGGATGTCATTTTACTTTCACTGATTAAATGTGACACTTGTCACATTGTGTACTCATTCTCAAAGAAAAAAAGGGCTAATTTGTTGAAACAAGTAGATTGTGTCAAAAAAGGAATTTGCTCTCATTAAACGTCTGCACCACTGCATTATACAAATATGTTTGTATAAACCCATTTTTCCCCAGTGGAGACAGGACTGCATTGGTGTGACAAAAGATATTAGAGTGTTCGTTCTTTGATTTATATCTGGGCACATGTTGCTCATGTTTACAAAATGAATGTGGTCTGTCTCAGAACAACAGAATGAAAAACCATAAACCAAACAGGATTCCTTCCCCTTTAAAGCTGCCTAGATATTTCCAATACCAATATATACTAGAACTAGAAAAAGTGCCCTTCTGGGCACAGGTCTCCACCAGGAGGATAGGACTGTGTGAGATGTTTGGCAAAATGTTTAGGAGTAATATAAACATGTTTGCCTTTGATGGCAATTGGATGATTTGAGGCATTTTGTTCCAAAAATGTGTTTTGCAAAAATCAACCTGTTGGTGGCGCTATAACAGGCCAATGTGAAAAGGGTGGGATATATTCCTCAGCCTAGTAAGAAAATGTGTGAAAGATTTCACGTAAATTGCATGCTGCGTTCATGATTTGAGGCTTTTGTTCAAAACGGGGCAATCTTGCAAACTGTGAAAGCCAATTATAGCCAATTAGGATGGAATATGAAATATCGGACAGATCCGACTTGAGCACATGACCATAGAGATACTGTGTAACGATTTGTGAGATTTTTGGACAGAATCTGGAGGAGTAATATCAAAAAATGTGTTTTACAAAAGTCGGCCTCCTGGTGGCGCTATAAAAGGCAGATGCGGAAAATGCAGGTCAAAGGTTTGTCCTTGGCCTCTAGGGAGTGTGCATGCAACGTTTCACGCAGATCGGTGCAGTTTTAGGTAAGAAATGTGAAAAGCTGCCTCATGGTGGCGCTATAACAGGCCTTCTGGAAAATGCGGGGCAGAGGTTCATCGTTGGCATCCAAGGAGTGTGTGTGCAAAGTTTGGCATCGACCGGGTTAACGGTGCCGGAGATTAGCTGTACACAGACGGACGGAAGGAAGGACGGACGGACACACACACACACACACACACACACACACACACACACACACACGACGGAGTGCAAAACATACTCTCTCCCCATGCCTTCGGCCTGGTGGAGACAAAAAGTGCCATTCTGGGCACAGGTCTCCACCAGGAGGATAGGATTGTGTGTGATGTTTGGCAAAATGTTTAGGAGTAATATAAACATGTTTGTGTGTGTGTGTGTGTGTGTGTGTGTGTGTGTGTGTGTGTGTGTGTGTGTGTGTGTGTGTGTGTGTGTGTGTGTGTGTGTGTGTGTGTGTGTGTGTGTGTGTGACGCGACTTGGCCTGTTGTAGCGCCACCATGAGGCTGATTTGAAAACTGTCAAGTGGCATTTCTTCCTCAGCCTAGTAGTGGGAATAGGCATGCACAGTTTCACCGCAATCGGACGCTGCGTTGCGGAGTTGTGGCAATTTGTACAAAACGGGTACAAAACGGGCTACTCCTGAAAACTTTAGAAGCCAATCGTAGGCAATCAGGATGGATAATTATGAGAAATCAAACAAATCACATGATCACATGACTATGGAGAGTATGTGTACCGATTTGCGTGAAATTTGGATAAAATCTGAAGGAGTAATATTAGAAAATGTGTTTTACATATGTCGGCCTCCTGGTGGCGCTATAAAGAGCAGATGTGAAAAATTCCAGGCAAAGGTTTTTCCTTGGCCTCTAGGGAGTGTGCATACATGGTTTTACACAGATCGGTGCAGTTATAGGTAAAACACAAATCGGCCAGTTATAGTGCCACCATGAGGCTGAGTTGAAAATATTCAAGTGGCATTTCTTCCTCGACCTAGTGGGAATGTGCGTGCAAAATTTCACGGAAATCACACCATGTGTTCATGATTTGCAGCATTTTGTTTGAAACGGAGCACTCCTGCGAACTTTGGAAGCCAATCTTAGCCAATCAGGATGGAGTCTGAAAAATCTGAAAGACCCGTTTCGTTGAATGGCTCTAGAGAGACTGTGTACCAATTTGCGTAATGTTTGGACAAAATCTGTAGGTGTACTGTCAAAACATTTGTTTTGCACAAAGCGGCCTCCTGGTGGCGCTATAACAGGCCAATGTGAAAACTTTGGGGCAGAGGTTCAGCTCTGGCATTCAGGGAGTGTGTGTGCAGAGTTCAAGCTGCGATCAAGCCAACGGTGCCAGAGATTAGCTGTTCACAGACGGACACACGGACGGACACACGGACGGACGGACACACGGACGGACGGACGGAGTGCAAAACATACTCTCTCCCTATGCCTGCGGCCTGGTGGAGACAATAATAATTAGTTTTATCCTCAATCTGTTCTGTTCTGACTTACTGTTACTGTTTACATTGACAAGTAGAAGGTTAATAGTAATATCACACAAACAATGAAGTCACTGTTACTGAGGTGACTTGGAATGTAAACCATCTGGCAAGTTGAAATATGTGTCTATAATGGTCTGTAAACCTACAGTATGTGACAAATATGACACCTTCCTGTGAACCATGTTTAGGTTACATGTGAGGAACATGATCTAGTAGTCGCTCTGGATTAAGCGCGTCTGCTAAATACCTAAATTGTAAATTGTAGTAGAGCTTTAATTTTGGCATGCTTTTTTGGTGTAGCAGTCTTATCTAATTTGTCAGTCTTGTTCCGGAGTCAGTCCTTGTTGACTCATTGTCTTGTGTCACATGTTTTAGTTTGTCTGAGATGTTATTTTCTTTGTTCACATTGATGCTCCGGATGGCCTATTGTTGGAGGTTTTCATTTGATCTTAGCTGGTCAACTGTTGGAGGGGATAATATTGAAGCTCAGGCTGGTCGATTGTGATGTGTTCTGGTCGTGCAGGTGTCTCCTAGAAGTTCTGGTCGTGAGAGCTCCGGTAACTCGCCTCAAAGTCCTGGTCATGCAAGCAAACACTGTCTGTCCAATGTGCGTCATTCCAAAGCCTATACCAATTTTGCAAAGACGCTCTGTGATTGGCCAGTGCACATGTGCAAGGATGTGCTGTGATTGGCCAGTAGCCACTTTGAGTGGCAGTTGGGGCAAACGCCCAAAACATGATTTACTATTCTGTAAATCGGGACACAACTCGAACGGCGCTGGTTCGGCTCAATCGAACTTTGCAAAGTTTGGCACGGCAAGTCGCTTGCTTTAGCTCTCTTGGTAGTGCCTCACGTGGCTCAAGTCTCCGTCATGGCCAAAAACGAGTCTGCAGTTGTTGTAGGCGAGAGGCACTTCCGGATTGTACTGTCACTCACATACTTTTGTAGTGTCTGAAAATAGATTTTTGAGGGGCGCTAGCCCCTCCTATTCCCAGCTTTGTGTGTCTGTGTGTACCATGATGGAAATTATTTGATTGGCTGAGCACGGAATGTGATGTATAATGATGTATGCTGATAAGAGCGCCCCTCACTTCACACAAGTGTGATTTTTTATTTTGCTGATGAGTTCACTATAATATAGTCCACATCTGTCTCCCTAATCTTTGTCTCATTGATTTGTGTTGTGATGCGATGCGTGTGAGCTCGGCTATTTTTTCAAAGTCTTTGAAATAATGCTTAGTGGTTAATTCATTCATATGTACCTTTTTCCCCTTCCTAGAAATGTAGTGGGATCAAACGTATAATATTTGTCTTTGAATTGTAGTGGAGTGAAGTGGAGTAAGGTGCAGTCACTCAAGTACAGGACCCAAGTACATGTACTTTGTTACTGTCCAACACACATTGCTTTAACATACAGAGGATGCCTGAGGCCACCTCACCGGCAGAGCTGCAGCCGTGGGAGTGGGAGTGCAGTTCAAGGTAAAACCACAGCAATCTAAATGCCAAAATGGACAGCACAGTCCTGTCCTTCAGATAAGGACTTGTAGAGGAGTTTATGCTTGGCGAAAGCTACAGTATATAGGGCTGCATGAATTAGATGTCTGGATTTCCTCTTGCTTATCCCGACTTAATTTTGTATTATTTTCCCCCCTCCAATCCTCCAGCAGCCCTGCCTCTGTCAGCGTGGTGTGGGTAATGCAGTAAAGTAATGTGTATTCAACCATTTGGTTGGCACAAGGGTGGCTGGAATGTGGCTTGCAGTACGCACTGTTTTATAATTACAACGTAGATTCAGAATTTATAAGCCGTCACACAATGATGTTCTGCGCCAGTAATAGCAAATCTACCAGCTCACAACATTCTGATCTTGTAGATCAGCTATTTTTGGCTTAACTGCTGCTTGATTCTGTCATCACCATTACTGTTGCTACACTCCTATCTTATTTCCCTCAACCCGTGTGATGTCAATCACAAGCATTTGCTCGCAATGACACAAAGTCCTGTATTAACAGTACTGTATGTTAGTAACATTCTGTACAGTACATTTGCAAGATTAAAAAAGTGCATTTGATTGACATACTGTTGTTACACATGGAAGCTGTTCAAATACAAGCAAGTCTACACTTGGCTGAGGACAGTCAACTGATGAATGCAGGTCTTTGTGCTCAGTGATAAAGACAGCAGCAGTTCTCCACAGCTCATAACCTGGCCTGGACAATCATTGCAAACTATTTGCTAATGATTAACAGCACCGCTGCACTGCTATAAATCATGTAATGACAGTATGACACATAGCATGCAGTTGTCACAGTTATTTTTTTAATAATCTACCTTTGTCATGTATATATATATATATATATATATATATATATATATATATATATATACACTGGGACCTTCTTTTCCTTTCCATAGCAGTAGTGTACACTTTTTAGCAGACATGAGGCAAAAATTTAGAAAACATCTGTGAGCCATGGGGAGGCCAAAATCACACATGACAACAAATTAATTTAAAGCTGCATTGTGCAATATGTTTGATAGCAAGCAAGCAATAAGGCCTGAAAACACAATAGTCGCTGTGTGAAACTTTAAAAAGATATAACCCTACCAACTATTATCAGCAAATCCCCTCCAGCCCAACTACCCTATTTTCCTCTGAAGACATTGGGCTCCCCTCCTCCTATTCATCTGTTGAAACACCTTAGCTCTCACACAATTTACAATTACAATTTACAATTTAGGCATTTAGCAGACGCTCTTAATCCAGAGCGATTTACATTAAGCAAGAACAAAAAAGCATGGGAATACAAAGCATTTATCATGAAACATGCGTAAGCTAAGAACGTAATATATGGAATATCTATATAATGAAACTATACATATACACACTTTTATACACTTTTCTTGTGCAAAATGACCAAAAAGACCAACATTAATTTGCTACTGTAGGTTTGTCTTACTTTGACTGTCATTGTCTATGTTTGAAGGGGAGCAGGAGAACAGCCTTGTTTATCAGTTATGGCAGGGGTTCCAAACTGTGGTGCGTGCACCCCTTGTGGTGCGCGAACGTGAACGCCCTCTAGGGGGTATAGTGGTTTTATGGCGTAATTTAACACAAACGGCAAAATCTGGTAAAACACTGTTGTGAGATGTATAGAGCAGCTGCGGGAGTAAATAGCAGCTGCATGTCTCTCAGTGCAATGACATTCTGTGATTATTTTCCATAATCATATTAAACTAGATAAAGTGCCCCTCTGGGCCTCCTGGTGGTGCTATAAATAAAAATGTGTTTTGCAAATATCCACCTGTTGGTGGTGCTATAACAGGCCAATGTGAAAAGGCCTAGTAGGAATTAAATTCCGTGAAAGATTTCACGTAAATTGCACGATGCGTTCATGATTTGAGGCTTTTTGTTCAAAACGGGCCAATCCTGCAAACTTTGAAAGCCAATCTTAGCCAATATCGGACAGATCCGTCTTGAACACATGACTATAGAGATAGTGGGTAACAATTTGCGGGATTTTTGGACAGAATCTGGAGGAGTAATATAACAGGCCTAACAGAGCTATAACAGGCCGTTCTGGGAAATTTGGGGCAGAGGTTCATCGTTGGCATCCAGGGAGTGTGTGTGCAAAGTTTGGCACCGACCGGGTTAACGGTGCCAGAGATTAGCTGGTAACAGACAGACGGACGGACGGACGGACGGACGGACGGACGCACGCACGCACACACACACACACACACACACACACACACACACACACACACACACACACACGGACGGAGTGCAAAACACACTCTCTCCCCATGCATTCGGCCTGGTGGAGACAAAAATGTATCATTTTCAGCCAAATACAACTGACTGAGCGTTGGGGGGGTGCATCAGCTAGGTCAGAAGGTAACAGGGGGTGCACTGCCAAAAACATTTGGGGACCACTGAGTCATGGGATGCATATCACACAATGGAGCTTTTAGAATACCAAGCATGAATACCTTGAAGCCAGTGGTGGAAAGTAAATAAGTACATAAGTCAAATTTTGAGGTATAGATGCGAAGGTGTGAGTCGCCCCTTAGGCCTGACTCACACCTTTCGATCTAGCATACAACATTGATGCATGCTAGATGCATGCCCCAATGCATTTCCAATGGAAGTCACATGGTTTGACACAACATTTGTGTTGTACGGCTTTCGGCTGTGTTTCGACTGCCCCCCACCCCCTCATACAACACAAATGTTGTGTCAAACCATGTGACTCCCATTGAAAATGCATTGCGAGCTTGCATCAGTCAATAAGTCTCATGCATCAGCCATACATCAATCTGTTGCGAAGGTGTGAGTCAGGCCTTACTTGTAACGGAGGATTATTAATTGCAGTATTGATACTTTTACTTAAAGTAAAACATTTGAGTACTTTTTCCACCACCACCATGGTGCAGTGGTGTCTGGTGTGCCACTCAGCGTTATGGCGTGTGCCAAACTTTGCCAATTTGTGTGCCTTACTGTAATTTGCACAGGCGCCGTTCCAGTTTGTCCATGACAATTTGGCATTGTACTGTATGACCGTGGTTTGCTGGCCAGCCCCATGAGAAAAACAAATATGACCTATTTTATTTGGACATGGTCTCTGAGTTATTCTTGTACATAATGCATGTACAAAAAAAAATATTTTTTTTCCTAATCCAGATTTTGCATATTTTTACTAAAATGTTTTTAACTAAGATTACATCGCACTTTTCTTTTTTCATTTTTAATTACTGTCATCTGAACGCAAATTTGGATAAATGCAAAATCCACATTGAAATGTGGTATGAATGAGGTGAATATATCAGCTAATTTTATTTAGGCTTCATTAAGACTACATTTGATAAATGTACGGCATTATTAGACTACATATAAATGTTTTCAACAACAATATTGTGGTAGATAAAAATACTTACTGCATTGCACATTTTGAAGTTGTTTTAATGTATTTGAGTATGTGCAAACAAATCAAATGATTCAGTCAGTCATGCCAAATAGAATATAAAGTGGGGTATTTTATCATATCTTTGCTTCGTCCTTATATTAATTTGCATTTGTGTTTTGCATCATCAAAGCGCATCATCAAATATTTCATCAGCATTTAGCTAAGTATGTAAGCAGGTTATGCTCAGGTTTGGCCAGAGGTTAATTAGAAAAATGCTTTTTATTACAAAAAAGCAATGGTGTATTATTATGTGCTGTATAGCTCCTCCATCACTCCCTCTCATGAGGTAGTCATTGTAAAAGGTCACTGTGACCGGTATACAGGCTATGGCCTGTGTGTTTGATTGGATTAGTTTCATGGTTCAAATTAAATTTCACCTTCAAAGGACTCAGAATGTCTCTGTGTGCATCTGGTTGACATTCAAATTAAAACGTGCAAGAAATAGACATATCTTGGGTTGAGATTTGTGCTGAGTAATGCAAATCTAAGTCTGCAAGACTAATGCACAACGAGACTCCCTCACCTTATGACAAACCATGCCCTGTTCCTGGTGAAATGTGACGCCAAAGTGATTTGATTCAGGCCAATTCTCAGGAAGTGAGTACTGTGAGTTCCTTACAGGGACATGCAACTGGAATCCACTCTAGATGCATTTTCCACAGACATTACTGTACAGTGAAGGAACACAATTTTCTTGTGGTGGATACATTTCCAAGAAGAAAAAAAAGGGAATGCATTGTTGTAGAAAGTGATTTAGGTCGGTAGTTTTGCTCTGGTCCTGTGACCACACATGATTTAATTGGCGCAAACTGTTTCAAGATAATACTGTGTGCTTCATTATTAACATGATACACTATTAACTTCACAGAGGGACATTGGCTCCTCAAGTAATCTCTGAAATGCAGTCCTTTGGTTTTTGTTAGGTGCCTTGCAAAAGGAGGTCCTTGGCTGTTTTGTCTTGTAAATCTCCACATGGACTGATTAAACACTAGATGGTTCTCTTCATTGAGGGGTGATGTCATAGCTGCGGGCTCTCATTCGCTGCATGCTCCTTAAGGGTTCTAACCCCGGCCCCAGTTGGAGTGCTCTGACCTCCTTTCTCTCCACAAAAGCGGGCAGGCTTGTCCTGCCCAGCCGACCCGCCTTAAACCACCAATCGAGCTCACTGAGTGAAAAGAGGCAGTCAGTTGGTCTTTACTGCGCTTCTCTCCCAACCCCCCTCTCCCCGCCTACCTCTGTCAACTTTATACAGAGTTGACCCAACTAGCATTATATTTAACCAGCACCTTTGTATTTGCTCTGAGGGATCTTGCAGGGCTTTATCCTGGTAGCTCTACTTGCCATTGGTGTCTGATTGTGAATAGAGAGGGGTGGGATCCTTGTGACTCTCTCGCTCTCCCTCTCTCTTTCTCTCTCTCTTGCTCCCTTGTTCTCTCTCATATTCTACCCTCCTCCTCCTAAAGGGAGCAAACTGATTCTTGGCTTTCTGACTTGGTGGCAGTAGGGGAAAGGTAGCAGGTGATTGGGTACGGAGCCCCATTGACAGAGATCTGTGGAGTCAGGGAAACGCTGCTGCTAAGAGGCAGCTTCGTCTAATTACCTCATTTCAGCTTCACTGCAGTACAGAAAGGGCGAGAGAGAAATAGAGATAAGAGAGAGAGAGAGAGAGACTTCCCAGCTGACACTCGCTTTGCTGTCTGATGCATGTTTCTATGTTCCTCACAAAAGCCCTCTTTTGCAATGCTGTGCACTCAGCCTTATATAGGCTGCAGAGCCTGCCCAAATTCACAAGTCTGCTTGGCACCAAATAGGGCGGTAAGTTGCACTGTTAGATGGTTTAATTAATTCAGTATTTGACGTCTTGGTATGGTCTTGCAAGATTACTGCATTGTTTTCTCTAGGGGCTCAAGTATTGCTGTGTCCTTTAGCATGGTTTTCACATTGTAATGTACTTCGTGCAGGCTTTGATCAACTTTGACTATGTTGTAGGAAATTCTCTGATGCCATTTGGGAATAGTCTATATTTATGTAGGTTAAAGTGATTTGTATGATGTCTTGTCAAGAATTTTTCAACATGCATGCTGTATTAAAAGATCTTCCAAATCCTTCTGATGACTTAAAACAAATTGTTGACAAATGAGTGTTTTATATGTATTGTATGTATGTGATACATTTGATATGTATGTTTTGTTACAGGTAATCAAAGTGTACAATGAGGACAACACCAGCAGAGCAGTAGAGGTTCCTAACGACATCACTGCTCGGGACATTTGCCAATTGTTTGTATTGAAGTGCCATTACATTGATGACCACTGCTGGACTCTCTTTGAACACCTGTCCCATCTAGGCATTGGTAAGATGTATTTAATGCATGTTTGCTACTGTACGTTTTGATAGTGTCTGTGTTGAGTTGCAAATAAATAGGAACCTAAACAACTCATCAATATACTACAGTACAAACCTAATAACCTCCTAGAAAAGTATAGATTTTGCCAAATAAATCATAGAGGTGCTTTAAACCAGAGGTTCCCAACCACTGGTACTTGTACCACTAGTGGTACTTGAGCCCCCCTGATGGTGGTACGCAGAGGAGTCACCCAAAAAAAGAAGAAAAAAGACAAAAGTTAAATGAAATATTTATATTAATTCAGGTAATTCTTCTGACCAAGCAATTGAAATAGGCTCTCCAGCCATGCTGAAATGAGCATGACGGCACACCTAGCCGTTAATAGAAGATTTGAGGACAGATTAATCACATTCGAAATATTATCAGTTGTGCTGATTAGACAGAGTTTCGTCAGAGCAGCAGAAAAATTGGCTTAGGAATGGAACAAAAACAAAACAATTCAAAGAATAAATGACATTTTCCTCCTGTGTTAATAGCTGAATAGGATGGGGCAGATCTACGCTCCTGTATTTTAACAGTTATATGGTGGTACTTGGAGAGCCAGATATTTTCTGTGGTGGTACTTGGTATAAAACGCCTTACTTTAAACGCCTGAGAGGGACCTTTATAAACTGAAACATGACCTGTTATATTTCACATCTTCCACTGCGATGATGCACGTTAGAATATTCCATTTGTTAAACACATGTTAAACAGTTCAGTAGCTTTAACATTGGCTAACTCTCTTGATGTTCATGAAGACACCACTGCTGTGCGGTCGAGCCTTAAATATATCATGTATTGAATCTCCAGAGCGTGACTCGCCAATGAAGCTTAGTGTAACTGTTATTGGGTTCTTCCCTCATCACTCTAATTTCAGATCCAGCTAGCACACATATCAAAAGAGATTTGGTCAATAATTCAGTGCAATTACCGGCTGCTATACATAGGATGTCATTAAGTTTAAAACCCAATCAGGGCGCCCGCTGGCCAAGTGGTCCAGGTGCATGCCACACATATTATAGGCTCTAGCCTGACAGAGTGTTGCGTGTTGGAGTCCCGTTCATGACGACCTTTGCTGCGTGTCTCTCCCCTTCTCTCTCTCCCTCTTTCCTGTCTGTCTTCACTAATAACTATCAATAAAAAGGCAAAAAGCCAAAAACAAATCTTTAAAAAAATAAAATAATAACCCAATCAAATATCCCCTTGAGAAATGTGCTTGTCATAGGTATTAATCCAGCCCTATGAACCGAGGTTCATAGGGCTGTATGGCATTTCTTATATTTTTATAAAAAGCAACAGGCCCCTAGATAAATAATTGAATCAATGTGTGCAAAACTAAATTCAGTTTGAAATTGGAATGGAAAAACACATTGTGTATATGATCAATATTTGCTGATTGCAGGCTCATTGGCCCAAATTATAATGTCAAAAAGCATGCTGTGGAATGGGCTTGTGGATCTTGTTCGATTTGTGATGAAGGAAATGAGCCAAAGCGTGCAGAACACAGACATGAGAGCTGTACAATATGTGGAATAATGACTGGAATAACAAATTGATGAATTGTGCAATAAATGCAACTGTCTAAAGAATCTTCTAAGAGGCCTTCCTCGATGTCAGCATGGCATTCTACAGGACGTACACCACATGAATGCTTTTAAATGTTTTTTACCTGAAATAATATTTTGTAGGCTGAATGATTTATAATGCAGAATACATTTTATGTTTAGAGGTGACCAATCAATGTGGTCATTATATATGGGTATATGACAATTTGGCTTTTTGGGCTGTACTTGGTTTGAAATATGAATCAAATGAAATCACTTTAAACATTTGTTTTTTAGCAACAGTACAACATGTCTTACTGTACATTAGTGAGACATTGGAATCCCAATTATAGCATTATTATAGCATTGCGACAGCTGTCTGTCTGGGAATTATTTCCACAAATGATGTGTGTTTTGTTTTCAAGTGGTCATGTAATCTCCAGTTAGTCCTGGCTTACTTGGATTGGATGATTGGTGAGCGGACGTATTTAGTCGTGCAACAACAAGAGGTGGCATAGTATAGAGCTCTCAACTAAGTCAACTAAGTACACAGGTTTAAGTGGTTAAACAAAAAGCATGTTGGCATACTTCCTCACGTTACTCGTCTGCCAGCACATGGAATTAAATTGGTATCACTTCACGGTTCAACTCCAATTCAAGTACCTCACACACCCTGCAGTGAAAGGTAAAGGTTATGGACTCATTGATTTTCTCCCCTCCTGCTGTTACCAGAGAGAACCATTGAAGACCATGAGTCTGTTATGGAGGTGCTATCCAGCTGGGGCATGGACACAACCAGTCGACTATATTTTAGGAAGAATTATGCTAAATATGAATTCTTCAAGAAGCCCTTGGTGAGTCCACGATGATTTTTGTGTCTTCTAATATGGCAAAATCCAGAGTGTTGAGTTAACTTTTGAGACCTGTGAGAGATTTTGCAGTGTACACATGATCCTGCATGCAACTCACCTGGTTTATGCAGTGTGCAATGTGCTACTTTAAAGCTGTGGTTCTCAACCCGCCAGGTGTTCTTTAGGGGGTCCTCAGCTAAATTAATGATGGACCCGGAAAAGAATGAAATAAAAAAGGTTGAGAATGAGAACACACTGTAACTACTGTAATAAACCAGTTCTATTGCCGGTGTACTGTTGCTTGGGTGGTGTTATAACTTGTGTTGCTGTCATACTGCTTTGGTGATGTTAAACTGGTCTTTCTGTCATCCTGGTAGGATTTCTTCCCAGAGCACATGGTATCTATATCTAGTGAAGCCAACGGGATGATGAAACATTCTGAGCTTATACAGGTATGTCAGTTTCCATGTGCAGTCCATTTTAGTGTGTGTGTGTGTGTGTGTGTGTGTGTGTGTGTGTGTGTGTGTGTGTGTGTGTGTGTGTGTGTGTGTGTGTGTGTGTGTGTGTGTGTGTGTGTGTGTGTGTGTGTGTGTGTGTGTGTGTGTGTGTGTGTGTGTGTGTGTGTGTGTGTGTGTGTGTGTGTGTGTGCGCTTAGAATAAAATAAGTATAAAAAAAAGCTATTGTGTGTTTTGTTTTGTTTTTTGTTTTGCTCCAGAATGAGCTGCTGTGATTCACACAGTACACTGAGTACAGTATGTGAACTGTTCTTCCTCTGTGCAACACAGACCTTCCTGAACTGCAGTGCATGTCCAGAAATCCATGGACATCTCCACGCCAAAGAGCATGGCAGGAAGTCCTGGAAGAAGTTCTACTTTGTCTTGAGGAGGTCAGGACTCTACTTCTCCAACAAGGGCACATCCAAGGTCAGCAGTAGACAACATTCACATCATTTTCATACATTTTTCATTTTGGGCTTTATCTATATCATATAATATTAATGTTTGGACTCATACACACACACACCTTGTGGTGTTGTTCAGTAAGCATCATGTAACGTGGATCAGGGTGTCTGACAAAACACAATTCTTAAATTGTGTTTTATAATTTCCACTTTACATGGGATGAACTGATCAGTTCATCCCATGGGATGAACTGATGACCCCACTGACACAGTACTGCACTTACAGGTCCATTTTTGAGTGGTGCTAGCCACTCCTATACGCAGCTATGTGTGTCCCTATGTATGTATGTGTACGCGTCCAAGCATGGATACGTGTACAAACATGGACACATGAAACACCTCGCTAATCCTACACTATGTTCATCTACAGTTCATCCCATGTAAAGGTTTATGAGAGGGGGAGTGGACCATGAAGGAACTGGTTGGGTTAGATTTTCCTTAGGTCAGCTGGCATGGCAGACAGGCAGAAACAGTCCTCTCCGTGCTGCTGACAGGTGAAGCTTATACCCAGCATTGGCTGTGCCAAGCCAACCACTTCTCAACTGCTTTCATCCTCCACAACAGAGGAGCTTTTGTTCCCTGAGCACAGGAAAGGCTTTGGTGTGGAGTCTACCTTTACTCTTGTTGGGTTACCACCACTGTTGCTTTTCAGTCAGCATAGAGACCAACTACTATATTAACTTATATACGCTATATAAACTTACAGTATATAGCGCCTTTATCCAAGGCGCTTTATATAGATTGTGCATTACATTCACCCATTCACACACACATTCATACACTGATGGCAGCGGAAACCATGCAAGGCACCAACCAGCACATTAGGAGCAATTAGGGGTTCAGTGTCTTGCTCAAGGACACTTCGACACTAACTCTGGGGGAGCCCGGGTTTGAACTAGCAACCTTGCGGTTACCATCCAGCCACTCTACCCCTGAGCCACAGAGAAATAACTAACTAACGAAAGAAAGAAAGAAAGAAAGAAAGAAAGAAAGAAAGAAAGAAAGAAAGAAAGAAAGAAAGAAGGAAGGAAAGATTTTGAAATATTTTGCTTATAATGACATAGAGATGACAAGGTTAAAGTTTTTAAATAAGGAAGCGGGAACACTGTGTCACATAAAGGCTGAACAATGGGAGTCTTTGTGCTGCCCCGCTTAGGAAATATCTCCTTGGCTCGGTGACAGTGTTCATGATGTCTCAATAAAGTTCCTGTCAATGTGTCATATAATTTTACAGCTATCGTCTTGCAGTACATTTACATACTAACCACACCTGCAATGTAACTGATAAGGGAGTTCAGTATAAATAAATGTGCTTTGTTTGAATTTAAGTGTGCCAACCTTTATACCTCTTTATCGTGGATGAATTATAAGCCATTTTGTTCTATGAACACAGAAGATTAGATTGAAGGCTTGGTTTGATTTCAATGGGGCTGGGGAGCTTTCAGTTGCTTTTTCTGTTCTGTTCAGTTTTTTTTTCTTCTTTTGTTTTTGGAATAATTTCAACCACCCTGCACCAAAAATATGGTGTGTTTTATCTGTGGCTACTGTGACTAAACTGTAAAATAGCATTCACATACCTTTACTCCCAGACAGACTAACTCCTGGTGCTACTGGAGCATAGCCACACACTATTATGTTGCGTTGGTCAGCCTCCGTCTTTACGTCTATTTCACCCAACACCCCAATAAAGAAGGTGTCCAAATGTTCGGAGGCGGGTAATTGGATGTGGAATGACCGGTAAATCATCATACTGTACGCAAAGAGAGTTATCTGTGTTTTATTAAGATCCATCTCTTTGTTTTACAGGAACCAAGGCATCTTCAGTTTATTGCTGAATTCAGCGACAGTGACGTCTACACCTTACTGTCAGCAAAGAAAACTCACGGAGCACCTACAGAGTATGGTTTCTGCGTCAAGGTACCATTACGTGTTTTGCAGTAACACAGTCCATGTCATTTTCAAATACGTATTTATTGACTGTTAGTTATAACTTGGGTACCGGGAGGCCGGTAATGGAGAAATGGGAGAGACAAAAGTACAGTGTTATGTAATATGCAATACTGTATGTCGATGTACTGTATCACAAACCCAACGTAATCTTTTGTTTCTTCTCGTCCAGTCAACTAAGTGTAGTTCAGCGAGGGACCTCAAGCTGCTGTGTGCAGATGATGAACAGACCAGGACATGTTGGGTCACTGCCATGCGGCTGTTTAAGGTATGAACAGACCAGGACATGTTGGGTCACTGCCATGGGGCTGTTTAAGGTATGAACAGACCAGGACATGTTGGGTCACTGCCATGCGGCTGTTTAAGGTATGAACAGACCAGGACATGTTGGGTCACTGCCATGCGGCTGTTTAAGGTATGAACAGACCAGGACATGTTGGGTCACTGCCATGCGGCTGTTTAAGGTGACTGACATGTTGGGTCACTGCCATGCGGCTGTTTAAGGTGACTGACATGTTGGGTCACTGCCATGCGGCTGTTTAAGGTGACTGACATGTTGGGTCACTGCCATGCGGCTGTTTAAGGTGACTGACTCACAGGCTGATGATGTTTACCACCAGACCTAATGCAGGAATGCTGAGTCAGTTGAAGTATCAGCTAGTTTTAACTTTGAGGTTATGAACAATAAGGTGGCCAAGGGGGTAGAGTCAATCATTCTGGATCGGTTTCATTATCCCTCCATATATCATGTGACGGTGTAAGACATTAGTCATACTCTCCCACCGCTCACTGTTATTTCACCTGCTAGAAAGTGTAGAAATATATGTTTTGAGCTGTGATATAAAATAAACGACTCAGATTAGTATACAGTATTCTATATATAGTCTACACAGTCAGGCAACCATATGCCAACCAATTCCTTTTTTAATCCTCTTGTGTTTGTGTTTTCAGTATGGGATGCAGCTCTACCAAAACTTCATTCAACCGCATCAGAAACAGAAAGCTTCACCAATGGTAGGCTAAAGGTCTTCGTTTGTTTTCTGTCTTATAACACAATTAACTAAGCAGTTGCATCAGCTCACTCAAAATAGGCTGCAGCCATTTGACAATGTTTTGGAGCCACTGCAGATGCTGAAACACAATTGCTGTTGTATCATAATGGTGTAACAGTGCGTGACAAATGAGGGCAGTGTGTGTATTGAGTCTGGACTCATGTCCTAGAATAGTCCCACTCGCAAATGAGAGTATTCGGCAGGGGTGACCACAGTCTATTTTAAGGCTTTTGGACATGTCCGTGGAACCTCTGCTTTCTAAAAATATACACTGATCAGCTGCTCTCAGACTTAACAAGTCATCACCTCCACTCCACTGTCAGAGGAGCAAATGCAAAAAAAGCAGCCTTGCCAACACCCTGATCTGTGGGTAGGCTGGAGCTTAAAGAGACAGCTAAGGACAAGGAGGATGGAGTGAAGGGTCAGACTGTGATGTTAAACCTAAGCATTTACTGTCTATGGACACATATACTAGACCCGGGCTACGAGGCCCTCACACTTATGTCGCACAGGCAATCCAACTGATATGTCCAAATATGAAGATCTCTGTATCTGTCAGTCCATGTCCCTTTTATGCCAATACTGTATGGATATCTCTGTATGTGTCAGTCCTTGTCCCTTTTATGCCCAAATATGGAGTTGTCATCAGTATATGCCCATACTGTATATGGGCATGCTCCCTTTCATGCCCAATCCTATCATCAATATCAACATATTAAACAAATGCAAAGTTAAATGGCGTTGCATAGCTGATACGGAGCCAAACATATTTGTTTACTTTTTAATATTTAAATGTTATGATGAAAGGCTCCACCATGCATCAATTTGTGCTCGCCTCGCCACTGTGAAATCAGCTGAGCTCTGCTCACCGGAGGTTCATTTGCGCAGTTGTGCTGCGGGAGGGGAAAGGAAAGGGATGGGATGGGGGGGGGTGGCATTTCATTCATTAATGTGGGTCTAAAAATACGGTAATGACTAGTCGATACTCCACGAGTCATTGAGAGTCATTGAGCTTGAGTCCGGGTCGAGTCTGGAGTCTTTGAGGGGCAATTCCGAGTCGAGTCTAGAGTCCCATTTGTGGCGACTCGAGTAGGAGTCTTTTAACTTAAGTCACCATCTCTGCAAATTACATCCTGCACATAATTTTACATTCATTCAAACTCCTAACTCTGACTGGGGGGGTTATTGAGTCTAATGATCATTACATCCTCATATAAAATATTTCTAAAGAAGAAGAAAAAATGAACACTATGAACACTATGAACAGTGTTTAGATGTGGTGTCATAATTAAAGTAAACTTAATATTTATATGGCACACTGACTATCAAGAAAATACAAACGTGGCACTTCGTGTCAAAAAGGTTGCCTTCCCTGTATTATATGGTTATGTCATGGTGATGAGGCAGAGGCGCGATTAGCCTGTCAGCTTCCCATTTGTTGTTTCCACTGGTGCCACATCGCTTCTCGTTCCGCTTTTCCCACGTAACATTATATGGGTGTGTGTGTTTTATGTTCAGTGGGATGTATGAACAAATTACTGATTATTGTCTGCCAGGCCAAATGGCCAAAGATTATTGTTGTTTTCACGCCAGATGGACCTCCGTCCGTCTGGCTGTGAACAGCTAATCTCAGCCACTGCTGGACCGATCAGTGTGAAACTTTACACTCCCATTAGGCCAAGGAACAACCCCCATCCCAAATTGTTCACATTTTGGCCATTAACTATAAGATTTATTTGGGGCTTTTTAATGCCTTTATTATGGATAGGACAGCAGGCTGACAGAAAATGGGGAGAGAGAGATGGGGAGTGAAACGCAGGAAAGGCCGTCGGGATCTGGACTCAAAACCGCGACATGGTAGCCTAGCTACAGTAGGTGCCAGGAGTCAGGGCCGGCCTATAACTCTTGAACGGCATGTTGTATAGCCAATTTCTTTCCATGGACTCCTTGGCTCAGGGCGCAACTCCCAACAAATCATCTCATGCGTCATGTGACCGTCAAGGCGTCAACCAGGGTTTTCATACCCCATATCGTTTGTCTGTAATTAGATGAATAAAATTATGGGCACAACATCCAATCATTCCCAAATTGGAAACGCATGTTGAGGGGTCGCTATAGAGCGCACCTCCAAAATCCCTTTCACTTCTGCACATAGGGGGTCCCGGGTGCCACACGCTGTGCGTGTGTGTGTGTGTGTGCGCGCGCGCGCGCGTGTGTGTATGACTGTGTGTGTGTGTGTGTGTGTGTGTGTGTGTGTGTGTGTGTGTGTGTGTGTGTGTGTGTGTGTGTGTGTGTGTGTGTGTGTGTGTGCTCGCGGGTGCGTGCGTGTGCATATGTGCATATATATGGTATATACTGTGTATATGACCAACTTGTATGTTTTTTTTAAAGGACCTATAACATAAAATTCAACTTTTCAATATCTATATTTTCTATCCCCACAAATATTCAATTTTGAACGATTTCTCATCATATAGGGGCTTTTATGGAAATTGCTCTCAGGAACAGCTCAATTGATTTGGTCGTATTTGTGATGTCATCAATTCCTCCCTCTCTTCAGTCTTCTGTTCCAAATTAGCATTTCCACTTTGTTTACAATGTCCACCATTGTTGATTTTTCCAAGCTGGCATGGAATGGAAACAAGCCTGGGTTTATCTAGCATCAGTATTATAATGACTAAAATATTAAATAAGTTGCTTATTAGCACCCCCACCACCTCAGGACATTGTGGTACTGCAGCTAAAACAGCTTCAGAAGCAAAAAAGAAATGCCATGGACTGGTTATATCAGAGTGGTGATTGAGGCTTAAACCATTAGAAATAAGTTTGAGGGACATAGACAATATGATATTAAATATTGAAAACTGTTTTAGAATTCATGTTATAGCTAGTTTAACATGCTACAGGTGTCCACACTATAAGATTACACCAACAAAAAACTACCTCAAAAAGAAAAGAAAGGGAAATTGAAGTTATACCTCTCTGTGAACAATGATTCCTACCGTAATAGTCCATAGGTATCTTTACATCATCCACATTGGAATACATATAGGATAAGGCGGATTGGAATGTCTATCCTCAAAGTATACACTGGTGACTTTGTTATAACCACTTGTATGGATACTGAGCTTAGGAGGTGGTAGAGGGACAAATGTGGCAATTTAAAGGCTTCCTGGTAATCCCGGTCAGAAGCATTTTTCTTGAGTATGTGCAATTATTTAGAGCCACTCGCTATGACAGCTTAAACGACTACAATCAAAGCTATGTACCCGTGTGTCATTCTTTAGAAAACCCTCCTCTAATCCCTTTTCAATGGAACACATTCTGCCTGGAATCATCTGGAAATTATATGGAGTCACGTTACTTAGACACTAGGTGGCAATACAATACCACCCCACACCACGAGTCAGCGTGCATTATGTTTCCACAGTATACTGAAGAAAAGAAGTTACACCTTGTGGCTCTTGGATACATACAGATCAAAACGGGGCTTTAGAAATGCAAACTATAATGTGTGATGGATGGGTAAATACAACAATATGAATTGTGTCATTCCAGAGAAGCATCTCAGAGAACTCACTGGTGGCCATGGACTTTTCTGGCCAGAAGACCAGAGTGATTGAGAATCCATCTGAGGCCTTGTCTGTGGCAGTGGAAGAAGGCCTGTCATGGAGGGTAGGTCAGAGATCAATATTATATTACATCTCTTTCCACACTGAAAAGAGTTATGGCAAAATGTTTCTTTGTTGTATGACTGACAAAATAACAGATTTTTGTTTCTTTGGTTGAAAGATCATATAAATTGGGCTTCAGAAAATATTTGCTGTGCTGTACAATAGAGAATAAATCAAGTATAGAAGCACATAACCGTCTTTAGATTTAAACAGCTGGTAAATGTATACCTAAATAGCCACCTATAAACATTTAATTATCCAATTTGCAGCTGATTGCGAGATTTGTCACAACATTGCGTGCATCACTTCGACAACGATTGTGACCGTAACTCATGTTTCTACTATAGAGGAAAAGCTGCCATCGTTTGAGCTCCCATGGGAGCCCCTCCACATCACAGAGCTCAATGTCAAACATGGGTTTGTAACATCCTTATTATTATTCTGATTTGTACGTGAGAAAGATGTCTTCTCCCCAAAACTTGTAAAATTGTGACATTGTCTCTGTCTGTTCAGCTCTTCATTTGGCCCAGCCCTGGTTTCACAGCAAACTATCACGAGATGAATCTATGCGTCTAATCACTCAACAGGGTCTTATTGATGGGTGAGCAGCTATTATCTATCTATCTATCTATCTATCTATCTATCTATCTATCTATCTATCTATCTATCTATCTATCTATCTATCTATCTATCTATAAATGCACCAAGTCTCTGTCTGTATGTCTGTCTGTGTGTAATCCACGTAACTCGAGAACCGTTAACCCCACCGACTTCAAATTCGAGACACGCGTTCCACACCACAGCAGGGGGTGCAGTGCCCGGTGACGAGTCGGTCGGACCCACGGTTGTCTAGAACCGCCCTAAAAAGGCCTCTGCCCGGGCTCTAGACCGGGCCTCAGCCCAGCGTCCATATATGGAGCTGGCCTGTTCTGACCTCACAACACTCCATATTTGGGCATGCCTGACACAGAACTCCACAAGCTGGCTGCATATACTCCACATTTGGGCATGCCTTACAAAGAACTCAATATATGGGCATAAAGGGAGACAGACATAATATCTGGGTGAGGCATGCATTTCCAACTTGCATCGTTCCAAGTAGGCCAGTGCCGCTGTAGAGGCTCCAACGCATAATATCTGGGTGGGGCATGCATTTCCAACTTGCATCGTTCCAAGTAGGCCAGTGCCCAACGGGCACCGGTGTAGAGGCCCCACAGGCACCGTTCTAGTATATATATAATAAGGATCACAAGATTCACAATAACCTTCTAAAGACAGACAAGAAACTGCAGATTCCCACATGATTTTTCTTTACACATGTAATGTCCCACATTTCTTTTGAGATAAGATAAGATATCCTCAAGAGAAAATATGCACCAGAACAGAATTTATGCTTTTCCTAAGATCTGTGCATGCATATCAACTAAAGACAAAACGCAAGGGAACCAATTTTATAATCTCTGATGTGATCAAAGGATACATGGAATGTAACTGAAACTGTTTTAACATAAATGGGAATGTCATTGGTACATCTCAGGATGTCTATAACTGTCTATAACAAGATTATAACTTGCTTTTTCTTTTCCCAGAGTATTTCTACTGAGGGACAGCCAGAGTAACCCTAAGACATTTGTGCTGTCACTGTGCCACACACTGAAAGTCAAACACTTTCAGATCCTACCTGTAAGTACAAGTGCCGTGCGTGCGTGCGTGCGTGCGTGCGTGCGCATGTTTACATACTGTGTGCAATGTGCATATCATACACACAAAAATAGTGGTTCTTCAGTCTATATGGTTCCACTAAGAACCATCAACTACTAACCAACCATTTCAAATTCTTGAAAACCCTTTTTATTCTTTAGCAAAGTCCTTTGAGGAAGCAGAAATGGTTCCTCTAATTTTGGATGGTTCTTTGAGGCACCTTTAACCCTAGTGTAAAGGTTCTGGGTATGTCTAAATAGGTAAACATTTGGCGAAAATTGCCGATCTGCATGCCTACAACGCGCCGTGACATGAGTAGTTGTGAGCTTGTAGATTTTTTCGAAGAAGACATCTGGTGTAGAAGGAAGAAAGAGGGGGCCAAGCACAGACCTCTGGGGGACTCCAGTCAATGAAGTGAAGTGGTTTGTGAAGGGTATAGAATCATTAAAATAAATAACCTTGTTCTGAAAGATTCTTTCTGTTACCAAAAATGGTTATTCTATGGCAGTGGTTCCCAAACTTTTTAGCCTGTGACCCATCAAGAATTTAGATGTTTGCCTGGGACCCAAACTAGTGAAAATAGCAGATCTACAAGCTCAAGTCAATAATGATTAAAAAGAAAATGTAGCAAACAAAAATAAAGGGACCCGGAACAATTGTCTGTGACCCACAAATGGCATTATTCTGGAGGGGGGAAAAAGGAGAAAACGTTCCGTTCAAGTTGACACCATTCATGTTTCCATGTGTGCTCTAGGTGGATGATGAAGGGGAGTTGTTCTACAGCCTGGATGACGGCCACACACGCTTCACTGACCTGATCCAGCTGGTGGAGTTTTACCAGCTCAACCGGGGGGTGCTGCCCTGCAAGCTCAAACACCACTGTGCCCGGGTCACCCTATGAACGAGAGCCCTCAAGTGGCCCATGGGCTCACATGCACCTTAGAACACAGCAGGGCTTCTGTGGAGAAACACTCCCAGTTTTCATGTGCCTTGTAGAGAAAAAGGACAAAAACAACAGCCATGATGCTAACTCAAACCACTGGTATCACCCACTAGTGTCCATTTCCATGCTGTGGTGACTAGTCTTGTATTTTCATTTTGTTCTTTTCTTTCTTTTCTTTTTCTTTTTATAAGATTTATATATTGTGTGAAATGCGGTTTTAATACTGCCAGGGTTTGTGCTGAACAAAACATGTAGACTTGTTTTATTGACCCTGTTGCTGGGCCCAGTTGTTGATGGGCTCAGATGTGGCGACAAAACACAAGTCCTCAGACCCACGTGGTGGAAAGTCCAAACCCGACTGTACTGTATATATGTAGAGCTGAATACTCTTTTTGTCCACAGCTCACTTGATCGTTACAGGCTCTACACAGTAAAATCCCATGTTAATTTAACTCTGAAAGTGTAGAAATGGAACCAAATGGGTCGAATTTAGTTACGGGTCCATTTGGTTCCATTTGTACACTTTCAGAGTTACACGTTTTTGTTTTTGTTAAAATATCACAGGATTTCACAGTGAGCCTGATTGAATGAGCAATGTCTTCTGTTGTTTTTCATACTTGGCATTTCAGTAGAATGCCCAATATGGCAAGGACTATAGCTGTAAATGTTGGCTGTGTTTTTAGCCATCAAACCTGATATTTACTGTCTCTGGACAAGGGCGCCATTGTCTTTTTTTGTTTTTTTAAAGCCATGTCATGCTGCGAAACTTGGTGCACCTCTGTACTTTTACCCGTTGGGTAAAACTAAGCTATCTTTGCTTTTTTTATTGTCATTGTATATCTAAGTATTCAGGTATCTTTTTTTTAAAGAAAGTTATCGTTGTTTTCTACTGGAGACATATGACGTCTGTGCATGTACATAAGCTGGACTGAGACTGCTGACAATGAAGGAACTGTGTGAGAGTGGACGAGAGAACTTGAACACAACCTCACTAGCCTGCACTGTACTGTTCATTCATGTATGCTTTACATTTAACACCCTTTCAGACCCTATTTCCCAAAATGTTCAAAAGAGCAGATCTGAAAGCTCATAGCGTGACACTGTCATGGGACAAAGTATAAATCAGTCTGAAGCGGTTAACTGGTGGTGAGCCTGCTCCACAGCAAGGTAACTTAGGTAAGCGACATGATATTTTGACAAACCATGAGCTGTAAAGTGAAAATTTATTGGGACTGACTTCGATCATCATAATTGAAATCATTGTATATTGAAATTAGTGTTCATAGTATATTTTTTCTGAGATTCTGTGTTTATAACGTGCATCACCTTGGTTGTATTTTTTATTTTAGTAGCACTATCGCAGACGATACAGTACAACAGTAGGTCTCGAACTTGTTCATGAACCTGAAATGAATATGTATTTGGCCGTGCCATCTGAACATATTTTGTGCCAGGGATCCCCATACAAGGTTTTGTGTTGTTAAAATGTTTCAACAATATTCAACCTTTTAAAATTGTTCAAGATTCTTTTGAAAATGGCAGATCTACAAGGTCACAATACTTTGCGATGTGATGCGTTGTGAGCTTGTAAATTTTTTTCCTTCCAAATTGCCAATGTATAATTTAAAGTGGTTAAATCTATATTAACTAATGTTTCTGGGGACCCCTGGAGTCACTGCACAGTGTGACATGTTGATGTGTCCTTTTACAAACAGGATATTCTGAAACGAACTGCAACATGCATTGACATAAATTAAATGTCTGAGGTGTGTGTTGTTGACAAGGGAGAACAGTGCATTGAACAATGAATGTCATGTGGACTGCAATGTTTTTTAAAGAAAGAAATCAAGTCTGTTTGCACTGTATGATTTTTGTAATTGTTACAGTTTAGAATATGCTGAAAAGTGAAATAAAAGAAGGAAAAAAAGCATTATATAGATCCATCTTCGTAAATTCATAAAAGAAAATCTCAAGTTATCTCTCTGTAAGGCTTACAGTACACAGGGAATAGTTTTGCTCCAGCTTTTTGCACATACAGTAAGTAAATAAATTGGGTCATGGCTGCACTATATTGGATTAAAAAGTGTATTTGCCAAAACATGTTATTTGGATGTATTGTACTCTATCATCAACCAGAAATTAGTTGGTAATGCTATAACCACTAGATGGCAGTATAAGCCTTATTTCTTTTTTCTTCGGTTGTACTTTTGAAACAAATGAAAGTGTGTAGTGAAATCTAAATTACATAATATATTAATTTGCTACATTTTCAACACACAATTGCAGTGTCAATGTAACTACTAGTACTAACTAAAACAGATTTTGCAATCCAGTGATAGGTGGCACTGATTATGAGTGACATTTGTTTTGTAAAGAATGGTCTCAGGGATTTTCTCACAGTGGAATACTGTAAGTAAATGTGTTTTACAATGACACAAAATGAAATCCATACAAGCCTATTCAATTCCTACTCTATTGATGTGCAGATCAATACTACAGGATGCAAGTAATGCATTTGACCGAGTCAGACTTGTTTAGCAGGAATTTGTGTTATAAAATAACTTTGTGAACATATTGAAACTATATATTAGAGTGTGTGTGTGTGTGTGTGTGTGTGTGTGTGTGTGTGTGTGTGTGTGTGTGTGTGTGTGTGTGTGTGTGTGTGTGTGTGTGTGTGTGTGTGTGTGTGTGTGTGTGTGTAGCCTACTGTCTTTTAAACAATTCTCCACTCAACTCCACTGTTACACAATTACACAATTTGCCTTCCTACTTCCCTTGATTTCAATATCCCAGGGGAGATATTATGCACACACACACACACACACACACACACACACACACACACACACACACACACACACACACACACAGCTCCACAGTCTTAAATGCACCCCTGTTTCTAAGGTCTTGTGCTAAACGTTGTTTTGGATGTACTCCTGCCATTGATCCACATCTGGCTGCAGGGAGAGACATGGCAGATGGGAGAGACTGCACCTCCTTTAATGAATTCACCCAGCTCCATCCAGAGTCCAGACCCCAAACAGCCTGTGGATCCTTTAATGAATTCATCCAGCTCCATCCAGAGTCCAGACCCCAAACAGCATGTGGATCCTTTAATGAATTCATCCAGCTCCATCCAGAGTCCAGACCCCAAACAGCCTATGGATCCTTTAATTAATTCATCCAGCTCCATCCAGAGTCCAGACCCCAAACAGCCTGTGGATCCTTTAATGAATTCATCCAGCTCCATCCAGAGTCCAGACCCCAAACGGCCTGTGGATCCTTTAATGAATTCATCCAGCTCCATCCAGAGTCCAGACCCAAACGGCCTGTGGATCCTTTAATTAATTCATCCAGCTCCATCCAGAGTCCAGACCCCAAACAGCCTGTGGATCCTTTAATTAATTCATCCAGCTCCATCCAGAGTCCAGACCCCAAACGGCCTGTGTGTGGATCCTTTAATGAATTCATCCAGCTCCATCCAGAGTCCAGACCCCAAACGGCCTGTGGATCCTTTAATTAATTCATCCAGCTCCATCCAGAGTCCAGACCCCAAACGGCCTGTGGATCCTTTAATGAATTCATCCAGCTCCATCCAGAGTCCAGACCCCAAACGGCCTGTGGATCCTTTAATGAATTCATCCAGCTCCATCCAGAGTCCAGACCCCGGGCCCAAACAGCATGTGGATCCTTTAATGAATTCATCCAGCTACATCCAGAGTCCAGACCCCAAACAGCCTGTGGATCCTTTAATGAATTCATCCAGCTACATCCAGAGTCCAGACCCCAAACAGCATGTGGATCCTTTAATGAATTCATCCAGCTCCATCCAGAGTCCAGACCCCAAACAGCCTGTGGATCCTTTAATGAATTCATCCAGCTCCATCCAGAGTCCAGACCCCAAACGGCATTTGGATCCTTTAATGAATTCATGCAGCTCCATCCAGAGTCCAGACCCCAAACGGCCTGTGGATCCTTTAATGAATTCATCCAGCTCCATCCAGAGTCCAGACCCCAAACGGCCTGTGGATCCTTTAATGAATTCATCCAGCTCCATCCAGAGTCCAGACCCCAAACGGCCTGTGGATCCTTTAATGAATTCATCCAGCTCCATCCAGAGTCCAGACCCCAAACGGCCTGTGGATCCTTTAATGAATTCATCCAGCTCCATCCAGAGTCCAGACCCCAAACGGCCTGTGGATCCTTTAATGAATTCATCCAGCTCCATCCAGAGTCCAGACCCCAAACGGCCTGTGGATCCTTTAATGAATTCATCCAGCTCCATCCAGAGTCCAGACCCCAAACGGCCTGTGGATCCTTTAATGAATTCATCCAGCTCCATCCAGAGTCCAGACCCCAAACGGCCTGTGGATCCTTTAATGAATTCATCCAGCTCCATCCAGAGTCCAGACCCCAAACGGCATGTGGATCCTTTAATGAATTCATCCAGCTCCATCCAGAGTCCAGACCCCAAACAGCCTGTGGATCCTTTAATGAATTCATCCAGCTCCATCCAGAGTCCAGACCCCAAACGGCATGTGGATCCTTTAATGAATTCATCCAGCTCCATCCAGAGTCCAGACGACAAACGGCATGTGGGTCCTTTAATGAATTCATCCAGCTCCATCCAGAGTCCAGACCCCAAACAGCCTGTGGATCCTTTAATTAATTCATCCAGCTCCATCCAGAGTCCAGACCCCAAACAGCCTGTGGATCCTTTAATTAATTCATCCAGCTCCATCCAGAGTCCAGACCCCAAACAGCCTGTGGATCCTTTAATGAATTCATCCAGCTCCATCCAGAGTCCAGACCCCAAACAGCCTGTGGATCCTTTAATGAATTCATCCAGCTCCATCCAGAGTCCAGACCCCAAACAGCATGTGGATCCTTTAATGAATTCATCCAGCTCCATCCAGAGTCCAGACCCCAAACAGCCTGTGGATCCTTTAATGAATTCATCCAGCTCCATCCAGAGTCCAGACGCCAAACAGCATGTGGATCCTTTAATGAATTCATCCAGCTCCATCCAGAGTCCAGACCCCAAACAGCATGTGGATCCTTTAATGAATTCATCCAGCTCCATCCAGAGTCCAGACCCCAAACGGCCTGTGGATCCTTTAATGAATTCATCCAGCTCCATCCAGAGTCCAGACGACAAACGGCCTGTGGATCCTTTAATGAATTCATCCAGCTCCATCCAGAGTCCAGACCCCAAACGGCCTGTGGATCCTTTAATGAATTCATCCAGCTCCATCCAGAGTCCAGACCCCAAACGGCCTGTGGATACAAAACATATCCCAGCAAAGAACGTTCTATATCTCGTCACTGCAACGTCCACCATCCCTCACTCTTCTATAAACTGACCCACTGTTGCTCACACCGTAAACCACTCCATACTGATTAACAAGCTAAAAGCAATTGGTTTTGATAGCACATCTGAGCTGGATGCAATCCTACCTGGAGGGGAGAGAACAGATGGTGGAGGTGAACGGAACACTGCCACCCCCCCCCCCCCCCCCCCCCCCCACCTCCCCCCCCCTCCCAGTGAGCTGTGGCGTTCCACAAGGTAGCATACTAGGGACTTTACTGTTCCTAATATATGTAAAGACATACATCAGCTTGTGACTGCAACTTGTTCCTGTTCTCGGATGACTCGGCACTGCTGGTCTCATGCAGACAGGAACAAACTGCAGGTTGAAAAGGCCCTCAGCTCTGAACTTGGTAGAATCTGCACCTGGCTCGCTGATACATTTTCTTTACACCTGGGAAAAACTGAATCCATTCTCTTTGGATCAAATAGTAAACTCAGCAATAAGGCAAGACGGCTTCTCAGTTAAGGTGGGCGACAATATTATCATTATATTAAAAGATGAAATTAGTCTGAGCTCCTCCACCCCTTTCTCCCCATACTGTACATGTTTTTCCCTTTTTAACCTTTCTTTATAGGTACCTAGCCTCTCCAATGCGCAGCTGTGTGTGTGTGTGTGTGTGTGTGTGTGTGTGTGTGTGTGTGTGTATATGTTTGTCCATTTCAGCACGGACAGCTGCAGTAGCACTCTGTGACCTGGAGTGGCACTGTTCGGCACTTATCGCTGTGTGACCCGGGGTTTGTACTAGAGTTCAGTACAGTAACTATAACAATAACAGCATAGCACCGCTCAGTTCACACAGGTGTGATCTTTTTTTAATAGACGTGTATATTTGAAGTATTATCTGAGGTAATGGGAACCCGTATTCCCCTCTTGCCTAATGTTTTAATGTTGAATGATGATTCAGCGATCGGGTTGACAATGCCACATAGAAGACTACTGCTCTTAGGGCTGACAGCTGCAAAGAAACTGCTTGTCCTAAGATGGAAACCTCCCCACAAACTCGAGGTCTCACAATGGATCCTTTCACTAATGGACATGATCTCTCTGGAACTCTCTATAGCTCGATCCAATGGGGCACAAGAGAACACACTTGACATCTTATCCACAGCATTTGAAAAACTTAAATCATGCCATTAACACTATCCACTTATGGTCTTGATTGTTCTTTTCTTTTCTTTTTGACTTTCTTATCCAACGGTAAAGTACCTGTCTTGTTTTGGAATTTTGCTGTATTGTAATTTTCTTTTATTTGTTGCTTACTTACCCTGTCTATGCTGTTTAACCTCGGCCTGTGGGGTGGGGTGGGGTGTGGGAAGCCTTTTTTAACAAAAAACTAAATAAAAACTTGATCACAAAAAAGAAGTGTATATTTGTACGTCTCTTAATGTTCTGATGAATTGAAAATGGTGGACCCTGTTGTAAATAAGTGTAATGTGTGATTAAATAACCCTGGGCGTTCGGGGTGTTTTTGTATTGACTTGACTTTCGTTTGAAATGTACCTATTCTGCATACTGTGAAATAAATAAAAAACAATTTCAATCAATCAATCAATCAATCAATTCACATTGTGTGTGACAAAATGAGATCTTGTTTTGTACACGTACAACTTGTACAAAACTTCTGCTAAATGCCTAAATTGTACAAAACAAGGTGTTTTGTATATTTTCCTCTTCAGATTGTCTCTTATAATCCACTGCTCTGTGCTCAATATAGCTGCTGTATAGTCTGCTGGCTTATACTGAATTCCCCTGAAAGAATCCTGCTCTGCCCTTGATCTGCATTCAGGCTACAGTCTAGACTGGAAGTTGGGCCTAGGATGACCGTGTTGTGGCTAACCGTGTTGAGCCTTAATTGCAGTATAGTTTGTCATATGACAGTGTCACCCACCATAAATAACCATTGTTTTCCAACAAAACACAGCGAGACACTGTCTTACAACAAAGTATAAAATTAGGCTTTGGTAAGTGAAGCTACATTTGTTGAGGGGATGTACTGTACTGTTGGCAATAGCCCCCCACTGATCCTTAGTAAGGAGCTCTCCCAGCGGGGGAGACCACTTCTGCAGGCAGATCCCAGCAGCTCTGTGGCCTGGAGCAATGATAATCAGGGCTGATTGGAAGAAATGTCCATAAATGAGTGGATGATAATCCACTTTTTCAGATTTGTTTCTTCCCCAATTCCCACCGTTTGCACGGGTGTGTGCACTGTAAAAACCTTCATTTAACTCTGAGAGTGTACAATTGGACCCATACAGATACATTTGTTTACATTTGTATGCTCTCTGAGAGGGTAGATTTGGTTATATTATTTGTACACTCTGGATACATGAACACCAGATTTGTACTGTGACATCATAGAACAATCAGCACAACAAACCAAATAAAGAAAAGATATAGGTAATGTCTACCAAACGTGGACTCAAACGGGAGGTTAATTGTGTAACCATCCCCTCTATAAAAGCCATCACTCACAGAGCATCTTAAAAGGAAATGCCACTCAATTTCAGCACTGACTTTTCCCCCTCTCCTTTCTCCAAGGACTGTTCAAGTCTGTGGAATAACAATTAGTGAACATTCACTGTTACCATAGATACAAATGGGTCGCAGTGAACCACCACCAAATAAATCTATATCTGGATTTGTTACACAGTAAACATCAAATAAATCCATATCATTCTGAATTTGTTACACAGATTATCTCGTTTATTGTATTTATTATTTTAAATAACCTTTATTTAACCAAGAAAGCATCACTGAGATAAAAAAAGGAAGAAGAAAAAAGACAATCTATTTTCACAAGAGTGGACCAAGACAAGGCAGCATCATCAAAACATGAATTCAGACAAACATAAAATAAGTTTCAGATATTAAAAGTTAAATATGGAATGCTGGGATCATCAGGATTATACTAGGAGAAAGCCACCCACAGCTGTTGTATGATAAAGGGGGAGGGGTTGACATTGTGATGTCACTAACGTGGTGTAGTTCGATTCTGTAAGGGCTTTGGGGACAGTTAATAGGCCTGTGTGTTGTGTGGTTTGGTTGAGGATACAAAACTGGTACAATATATGCAGTCCACTCACTTATTTTACCCAATTAGTCCTGCCTCCATATTACCTAAATAACAGAGGATTTTCCTTCTCTCTTTGGAAACGGTGATGTCACAGCAACAAATAGTTTTACTGCTTGAATGCATTGGAATTAGAGAGTAAAACACAACTAAGAGAGGAGTTGTGAATAGAATACATCTTATGGAAGGGACTAGTTCACCACTTAACATTTTAAGTGGTGATAACGTGTCCCTGCCAAAACTCATTGGGTCCACAAATTCATTAATTGTCAGCAGTGGGTGAAAAATTACCCTTTAAAGTGGTTCATCTCTACACCCCCCGAGTTAAATTAAGACTCTGGATTATGTGGAAGTCTTGATGTAACGTCTCCCTTGAAAGGTGCTGAATTAATGTTCACAAACTGTCCAAATCAGTGGAATAGCTCACAGTAAAATCCTGACAATATGGACTGATCAGTGTTCAAATGACAGACGATTTTACCGTGCATTCTTAAATGAAATGACAGTGCCCTATATCACAGCTGAGACCACATCATGAATATCAAGACGTCTTTATCCATTAATGCATTATGGACTAAGTTGTTTATGTAGATGAACAGAGGCAAATGAAACCTTAGTACTAAGAAAGAATAGTATACAAAACAGTGGTACAATACACTTACTGTAACTCAGCATTTCTTCTCCCAACATTCTCCCAAATAGTGTTTATTTTTTACAAAAATAAGTTGTGTGCTGTTTCTAAAATACATAAACAATCTGAATATCCACCTAATGCTTTGAATGTTTTTTTTTTCTTTTTTTCCCTCAAAATATACCATTACAATATGAACCATACTCCTGTTGTTGCCTCTTAGTAGTTGCAAACTGTGTGATATTTTCTGTTTATTGTTAGGTAAATGGAAACACTTCTTCACTCTGTTGTTCAGCTCTGCTTATCTTCAAGAGTACTGTACACTGTTGAAATAGCTACCCTGTTTAGAATGTTTAAAGGTGCCAATAGTGAATGTAAATTGACTAAAGAGTTGTTGTAATATTAATATTAATAAGGGTAATAATAATAATAATATAAATAAATGTTAGTTTATTAAAAATATAGTGCTAACCAAGACAATGGACAGCAAGTGCATAATGTGTATACGTCATTTATTTCCGGAGTTATCACACTGTACACGACTTTTTACAGCAGTAATGTTCTTGCTATACGGTGCATCTTTTGTGATGTATTGTGTCTCAGCTAATTGCCCAGACAGTGCTGGCTCTTTCGTCTCCTCTCTAACCCCTGAAATATTTTTACAGGGGTCTTGAAACTGGCAAACGGCAAGTACCAAGCTTTGTTAATTACAAGGATAACACATGCACTCGTCAAATAATGGATGTGGTTTGCAATTTCAAATTTTAATAATCAATTACGGGCGGTAATTCTCTGTGGAGTCACAGGAGAGTCATTAAATCTCAAAAGGCGAGACACATAACGTAGCTTTTTCCAAAGCCCTATTTTTAAATACATAAGGGAACAAGGTCTGCTTTAATCCTATGCATTTTGTTGCCTTATTACGATGCAAAGTAGCTAAATTAGACTTGGACAGTTCAGGTTGTAAAATAACTGTTGAAGACAGTGGGTGTCGGGTGATGAATACAATGGCCACATTACTGCCCATTCCTACAGGGATAGAAGAGCATAAAGATGCTAAGTAGAATGTTGTAGAGCAGCAGTTATTCCGTAACCACTGAGGCCCTATATAGTTTGTCTTTCAACAAATAACAAAAATAGCAGCTCTACAAGCTCATAACAATTTGCATTGTGAGCTCAAAGATTGGCTATTCAGTATTCATAAGTTAAAGTTAAGTTAAATATTTTGAAATATTTTCTTTTCTTTGAATAAATAAAATAAAATAAAATAAAATATATTTTTTATAGTTTTCCCACGATGACATGCCAAAATTTGGAGGGTAAAAGTGGTTAAGCAGGAGCAAAAATACTGGCATTCATGATCTGACAGAAGAAAGTAGCACTATCTCATGTCAAATCACCTTTCCCCAACAGCAGGGCCCCTGTTATTGTCTTTTCAGTTCTCCTTCAAAGTAGAGACATTACAGAGGGTTTTCTTGACCTTGAGAAATTAACATGGAGAGAGCGGCTTGGCACTGAGGGAGTCTTTATAAGAGGCCACATCCCCTCCTAATCCTCAGTTGAAAGGCATACCTTTACCGCTCAAAGGAAACAGAAACATCTCAGCAGGCCAAGTGTTTGTGTGATATCATCTGACATGTGTAAATAATGGTGGCAAAAGTATGAGAGGCAATGAGGTGAATGTAAGATTGCTTCGGTGGGGAAGTGGGGGTAGACAGTAACTCTACAAGTTATTTTTTCCAGACTCTCTAGAGGGTTTTTCTTCAGTCATCTTCAGTCTTTCTGCCATGTCCTGTTGGAAAGGTTGTCTCAGTGAGGCAGAAGGATTGAGAGAGAGAGAGAGAGACAGAGGGAGACCTTGAGAGTGAAGGAGAGAGGAAGAGGGAGCTCTCAGTTTCGGTCCAATACAGATGAACAAACAGTGATTCTGAAGTGCAGCACCCTGTGTGGCTGCTCACCACCAACTGAGGAACATTAAGGCAGTCCTCCATGTAAAACCCGCTCACTTTCCCAGCAAACACTTGAGTTTGGCAAGCCAGGCAGCCACTCAGCAGGGAGGAGCTCTCACTGGAAGGCAGACAGTGAGCTGTGGACAGCGGGGAGACACAAACCACAGCTTACAGGTGCTGATGGAGTGATGTTTTAGGTGATCAAAAGGATGGATAAGAAAGAGAAAACGGCAGGGGTAATGTCGGGAGGGGGTCCGAAAGAGGAAAACATTTCTTTATTTTTTGGACTTAAAAAGGTAGGAGAGGCATGAAAAGCAAAGCAAAAGCTGAGATGTTTGACAGTGCAATACTTGCAGAATAGTATATTACTCTACGAGTTTACAAAAAAGCGGGCCTCGACTCTGATGCATCTTTCTGCCATTCCCCTTCCCCATCATATCCAGGCAACAAAGACTGAAATAAATAGTGTATGTATGTATGTATGTACTGTATGTATGTATGTACAGTATGTATGTATGTATGTATGTATGTATGTGTGTGTGTGTGTGTGTGTGTGTGTGTGTGTGTGTGTGTGTGTGTGTGTGTGTGTGTATGTATGTATGTATGTATGTATGTATGTATGTATGTATGTATGTATGTATGTAAAGGGGCAATTTATAGCATCTGAAGACTACAATGTAGAACTTAGGATGATGTATTTCCTGTGCATCTTTTCTGCAAAATAGGTCAAAATGTTCACGGGGCACACATACTGTAGCCTACACACATACACAAGTACATGTATTGGATAAATTAACATTTCTGCCGTACTTTTTTTCCATTCTTTTTCTCATTTACATGGTGTGCGAGTGACTCTTGAACGGGGTAGGAAGCCTCGTGGAAGAACTAGGAAATGGTCCATTTCTTAGAACACAGTGGAATAGAAGCAGAGCAGCATATGTTGGGATTTGAATAGTCAATCGATGAATAACCCAGAGCGGTGTTTTTCTGGACTGGATTGGCAGGCATTGTGTGGTGTGTGTGTGTGTGTGTGTGTGTGTGTGTGTGTGTGTGTGTGTGTGTGTGTGTGTGTGTGTGTGTGTGTGTGTGTGTGTGTTGTGTTTGTGTGTGAGAGAGAGAGAGATATATATATAGAGAGAGATAGATATGGGGGAGTGCGAGGGGGGTTCATCCTTCCCTAAAGTATAAGACAGTAGTCAAAAATATTTGCAATGCCAGGAGGTATTTTGAAAAATATTCTAAGAAATCCAATACCACACTGACCTTTCACTGGGCATTTTGTGATCTGCTTCTCTCCCCATCTAATCTCTTTTCAGAGTCGCGGAGAAACAATATCTCTGTATCGTTTTTCTGATACTGCTAAACCAGATCCACATGGAATCTGTCGATTCACCTTGATGTCTCCATGACATATTATTTGATTTATGAATTTTACGATGCCATTATAAATTAACAATGGAAATATTATAATTTGTAAACACAAGAATAAAAGGTGGCTTGCTGTGACTCAGTGGTATTAAATTATTTAAACGAATATAAGCTCCCTAATGACTAATGTATTTAATTTAATGTTTTGTAAGTGTTAAATAAATGTGTGCAGAAAATGCATGTACTAACCCTTTGTGAAAATACATCAAACAATGTGACAAAGTGACCTAAAGTTTTCTGATTTATTATAAGATGTAGTGGCTGTATATATCTAACACAGAAGCATTCATTGTGGCCAACTGAACTGGTCCTGATGCTCACTGATGAAGACATGAGCTACACCTGTCATAAACAACATCACCGCTAGAGGGCAGAAAGGATCCAATCAGTCAATCTCTCCCTGTTCTGTCCTGTTCTGTTCCTGTTCGGAAGAACCTGGGCTTGAAATCTGGGGGAAATGTGATGTGCAGTTAATGCTATTAGTTTAATGCTGCAAGCTGTGCGTTGCGTTTGATAACGGGGTACAACTGGCGGGGCCTCCTCCAATAGTGCTCGTCCCCTTCGTCTTAAAAAAACCCCCCATATAATAACAAAAAACAACAACAAATCAATTACCTCGTTTCTGAACCATGTATGCGGATGTATGATAGGCCTATTCGGGCTCCTCTTCCTGCTGTGCCGACCACCAAACTTTGCAATATGGAACACCATCCTGGCTGGCTGGTGGGAAGAGAAGGCCATTACTTTTTCACTCATCATTATTTATTCCATGATAATGATGACATAGCCAAAGAATGACAGCAGCTCGCCTCAGACAAGGAAATGCTAAACAAACAGCACGGAAAAGAGGCAATTAGCAGAGCAGAACATGGATACGTTTTCAAACCTGCAAAAGTTGATGGAGAAGCATCCATCCATGCTGGTGGAGAGTCTGGTGAGTGACACTTTAGAGTATATCACCCACCCACCCTTTGGTGAAAGAAAGTCAACAACAGAGTGAGACTGTGGCTGGATGTGTGTATCTGCAGGGCAGAATCATAGAAGCATTAGGGCTATGGACCAGAGCTAGGCTGGATGGTGTGTGGAAACGAGCATGGCTGCAACACCAAGGTAGAAAGTGAAATTGTCAAGGAGAAGATGGCCAGGTAGGCACATTGTTTTTTCCCTTCTTCTTCTGCCTGTCATTTTCTACTACGCTCATAGGCCACTCATTTCATTGTGGTTCTGTTGCTACTGTATTGAGGCCAAAAAAATGGTAAATGGTGCCTTTTATATAGCACCTTTATCCAAGGCGCTTTACAGAGATTCTGAGATTGTGCATTACATTCACCCATTCACACACACATTCACACACCGATGCCAGAAGGAAACCATGCAAGGCACCAACCTGCACTTCGGGAGCATTGGGTACAAGGACACTTCGACAGTAGCTCTGATCCATAGCCATAATGCCCTTTCCCGTGCATTAAGGCTATGGGACTGTTGTCTTCATGCCCTCGCATGAAATGCAGACCAGCCTCTCCTCTGTTGCAAAAATATAAAGAACGTTTTACGTACTCACCAATACAAAGGCGGCTTGTGTTATTAGAAAGCCTACTTTCGTTTTTTTTGTATATTTGTATTGTCATTTGTGTGTAAAAAAGGAAAATAAATACATTGTTGAAAAAAAATAAAAATAACTTGTGACAGTGAAGTTACAAGTATGCGTACTGTACAAAAAGGTTCTCACAATCTGGAATGCAAAAAAAAAGAAAGCCTACTTTCCTTAGTGGACGCCACGCTGGGAAAGACCTATGCTGTAGTGTAGACGGTTGTGACCAGGCTTTTCTCTTCGCAGATGAGTAAGGCTGGGACCGAGGCTAAGTGGACGCACTCGGAGCCCCCCACCACACATATAAAATGCACTTTTTGGGCCACTACCGATATTGCCAAGAGAAAACCTCATAGACAAGATTTCTCCTTCTGGTGAAAAGAAATCCCTTTCTGGCCAAAAAGTGTATTTTATATGTGTGGTGGGGGCTCAGAGTGTGTCCACTAAGGAAATTAGGCTTTCTAATAACACAAGTCGCCTTTGTATTGGTGAGTAGGTAAAACATTCTTTATATTTTCACAACAGAGGAGAGGCTGGTCTGCATTTCATGCGAGCACAGGAAAAGAAGAGTAACATAGCTCTAATGAAGACATTAGAGATATGGACCAGAGCTAACTTCAACAATAACTCTGGGGGAGCCCTAGCCCCTTTCGGTTACCTTTTCTGAAGTTTGGACGCGGTACCCTAGTATAGGGTCCCTGACAGCTTATTCAACCCTCCATAGGATGCAGATGTATACTCTCTGTTCACGGAGAGCGGCGGCACCGCTTGAGTGTTGGTGAGATGTTTCAAAGATGCATAACACAGCTATAGGAGACCGCCGCAACGTGTACGAAATGGCATTAACCGCCGATGCCGTTAAGTATTTTTTTTAAATTTTGCTTCGCTGAACTTCTCTCTCCTCTCTCTTCCTTGACTTCCTTATTGACTTCGCATTGTACCGCCCCCCGAGCGGCAACTGGCTAGCTGCACGTCCTAGTTACTGCCTCTGATTGGCCGACCGCGTGCATGCAGGACGTTTATAATGCTGTTGTGTCGTGGGAGGCGGGACATGGGAAGTGAGGAAGAGAGAATTTCAGCGAAGCAAAACTTCAAAAAAAGATTAAAAATACTTAACGGCATCGGCGGTTAATGCCATTTCGTACATGTTGCGGCGGTCTCCTATAGCTGTGTGTTGCGTGTGGCCATGACATCACTCGCACACACACACTCAAGTCATTCAATCATTGTCTGTGCCTAATCTTTGTCTCTCCTCCCCACTCAGACTGACACACCCAGGCTGGCACACCTGCAGCAGATTCCCCAATTATCCTCTGCTGCAGCCCTCTGCTATAAAAGCCATGCCAGCTCAGTGTCAAGGCAGACACAGACCCAGCAACAGCTCAGTCCCAATCCATGTCAATACTTTTCAGTTAAACTTAATTTAGATTAGTTTGGCCTGGGGATGGCCGGCAGTTAGAGTTTTCGTTGTTATTAGTTAATTGGTTTAAGTTAGGGGAGGGGGGAAACGGCTTCGACGTCCCTATAGGGGGTGGCCTGGGCCCCCCCTCATTCTCCTGTTTTGGCCGCCATCTCCAGGTCTCCTTTGTTCTCCTGATTTGGTAAAGTACCTGACAGTAATATGTATTTTGTTTGATATTTTGTTTGTTGGTTTAATGCTTCTGTGGGGAAGTGGTTAATAAAAACAGTTAAAGCTTGTCCACTTTGTGATGTCTGTCCTTATGTTGGTCTCCAGTTTGAGCCACTTGTTATCATATATACTTTGTTTGGAGAACGAAACACTGTTATGCATCTTTGAAACATCTCACCAACACTCAAGCGGCGCCGCCGCTCTCCTAGGGTACCACGTCCAAACTTCAGAAAGGGTAACCGAGGGTGCCGAAAGAGGCTAGGGGAGCCCAGGTTTGAACTGGGAACCTTGTGGTTTCACTCTATCTGGTAACTCTACCCCTGAGCCACTGCAGGCTAAAGTGGCAATGAATCATGTGTTCAGTCAGTGTGTGCTTGTGCTTTAAGCTGTACAATGTGAATGTAGGCCTATTGTCGTGCTGTGGCGCTGGTGTTGAAGGTTTTGAGCTGTGACAGGATGGCTATTGTATTGCATGGTTCCCAACAATATTCTCTCTCTCTCTGTCTCTGCCATTTTATCATTCATGACCATAGGCATGGAAAGGAAAAGTAGACTCCATGGCATACAAAACTCTGCTATACAGTCACCCCAAGACAGTTAGGCAGCTATTTAATTAATGTCCTTCTGTGAAATGTGAAGCATGACATGATATACACAGCTAGACCCCAACTGATGGTGATTATAAGCTTTATTTGCCCTGCATGACACAAATTTCATCACATATTGTGCGTCCAGAAAAATAACAATTCCATATCATACGAAAGATTAAATAACTGACCACTAATTAGATGCAATTGCAGTCTGAAGGCTGATGTTGTCGAGCGCTGTTATTATGAGGAAATTCACTGGAGCAGACTGACAGCTGACAGGAGCAGCATATGTCAACAACAGCAGCTCACAATGTTTAATGGTTCTTGAGGGGACATAGAGGGTGCAATTAAAAGCAGTTAGTAGCCTACTATAGAAATGTGAACAAACAGCTGTGTGTGTAACCCCAATAATTAGGTGTTGTGTGGTGATATCAAACGTGATCACCACACAATGGGGTTGTAAAATATGACGGTTTAGCCTTTAAATTACTTCAAAACAAGATTTCTTGGCAGTGTTTTATTTAGAGCCTGTATATGCCATCTCCATTGGTTTTCACTCAACATCACTGATGACCAGTGGTGGCAAGTAACTAAGTACATTTACTTAAGTACAGTACTACTAGTATTTTCTTGAGTATTTACAATACTTTTACTTCCACTCCACTACATCTCAGAGGCAAAAATGTTGCTTTTACTCCACTACAATTATTGGAAAACATTAGTTACTATACTTTTGAGATTTTGATTAGAAAACATCAGTACATTTGGGCCATTTGGAAATGGCAGATCTACAAGTGAGCTTGTAGATCTGCAAAAATGTTGAACTTGTGAAATGGGACATTCTGTAATATGATTACTACTTTTAGTACTTTAAGTACATTTTGATGCCGATACGTTCTACTTCGTTCTACATTGCAGTATTGATACTTTTACTGTGTACAACATTTGAGTAATTTTCCACCACTGCTGCTGACAACCCCCCTGGGTGTTTATTAAGTGCCATCACACAAGCATACCGTCTGTGTCTATAACTAGACAGTGCTCTGTCTTCACTGTGACAGAGCAGAGTGACTGGTATGCTGACTTATCAACCGATAGTGATCGATGCCTGCTAGGGTAGATGTGGACTGTGTCTGCAGTAGGGTAGTCTCACGTTGCCAGACTGTTGCCTCTCGCAATTTTCAAATGCTTCCGTCATGTATATATCATTCGGAGATCGTGGAATAGTTGTCTGGCTACACGAGACTAGCAGTAGGGGCACAAACTACAGGAATCTCAGAGCCATGGCTATATATCTGTGTGTTACACCATTCTGTATGTCACACTAATAGAATGTTGGACAACGGTGGCTGATCGGCTGTCATTTGGTCAAATCTATGCACTTTAGCATAGTTTGAATGATTACACAGTCAAACTGAGATATGCAGGTACCCTGTAACTTTGCGGTGATAATAATTAACATTAAAACTTAAAAAGCCATATAGCCTATGCCTACTGTAATTTGACATGGTCTAGATGTCTGCTGCTCTCTGAGAAAGGAATGAATACAGTGCTTAGAGTGAGTTGTGGTGTGCTGAGAAAAACATGTCTTCGGGTTGATTCTTAGGCTATCATTTTGCATTTTACAGTAGTTGTATGTCTTCCACACAAGACAAGTGCTCAAGACTAATATATTCTGTCTGCATAGGGAAGGAAAGGCTTGTGAAATGTGCAGTGAAGTGAAACCTAGAACGTTCGAGACAAGATCTGACACTGTCATTCAGCAAAACCCTGTTCATCGCTACTAACACCCCTTCAGCGCATTACTGGGAAGTAAGAACACATGAAACTGCACAGATCAATGCACTGGTAGTAATGCAAGCAAAAATATGAAAAAATAAAATGCTGACTAAACCTTTTAAGAAATTACCTAATGTCCCTTCCTGAGCCCCCTTGTTCTTATCCATCGCTAAAGATGTCCCAAAAAGAGTGTTGTTCTCCCTTCAGATGGAAGGCAATGCTGCCGTGTTTGTCCTTCACCCTGGAGATTTACAGCGCAGCTCACTGACTTATTCAATTCATCAGCCAGGCACAATACATGCCCATCTCAGCACTGATCCTGTGGACAGTGGACACTGTGCTACTTCATCATTCTCCCTCCCCAAACATCATTTTGTGAGTTGAGAAAAAATATGGGTTTTGATTCTGTGAAAGTGTTTTGGGCAGGTGCTGTTGGTTAAGCGCAATAAGTGGAGAATGTTTTTGAGTGCATGCTAGTTGTTTACTAGCAGCTCCTTCCTTTCAAGCTGAGGTTGAATGGAGGCTTACGTCAATCATACCTTTGGACCTTAGTTGTGTGCTGCTGACTCCCAGTCTTTGCCCCTTATTATAAGACAAGTTAATTGAATGATCGGAGTCGAATGCAGCCTTCCAGATGCTTCTGTGTATGGAGGTACAAAAGTGATTGAGCGTGTGTGGCAATGTTTGCACTTACAGTTTTTCCATTGAATATCAGCTTGCTCTGGTCAGACATTTAAGAGAATAGTCCCAGCTTTGTAAATACCTTTCATTTACCGCTGGGCAGTATTCCTATAATCCTGTATTTCAAAAGATTCATCTTTGACCCACATAGACCAACAACAGAGAAAGGCCCCAGTCTTAGCCGTCGTACGTGGTTTGCTTGGTTTCCTTCCACGGTACACTAAGAAATGGGATGTGGGCAAAATGACCATGACCCCAGACACCACTGCACTTAAAAAGGAAGGGAATACATCTTGGTCCATAACAGACTGTTGAACACAGAGATCACAACAGATTTATGTGTGATGGTTTGCAGAGGTGGTCAACTCACATGCTGGTACAGTAATTGCTGTCATATTTCTCCAACGATGGAAACTGTGTGTGTGTGTGTGTGTGTGTGTGTGTGTGTGTGTGTGTGTGTGTGTGTGTGTGTGTGTGTGTGTGTGTGTGTGTGTGTGTGTGTGTGTGTGTGTGTGTGTGTGTGTGTGTGTGTGTGTGTGTGTGTGTGTGTGTGTGTGTGTGTGTGTGTGTGTGTGTGTGTGTGTGTGTGTGTGTGTGTGTGTGTGTGTGTGTGTGAAGCGTGCGTGTCCATGGATCTGTTTGCATCATATTGTATATTGATCCATTTACAATACAATTTGTGAATTACATTCCAGAAGAAAGCATGAATGATTCTTTTTTTCCCCTTTGGACATCAATAATTTGACGTCTGGCTGAGTCGACCTCTATAGCTCCTTGAATTGTAATCTGATAAAATCTGTCACTAAAAAGTGACATACAATGAAGCCATACACAGAATGTATTATTTATAAAACTGTTTGACTTCATTCGTAATTTGAAGAATCCTGTATTGCACATTAGTTATTATTTGAGCCAAACATTTTTAAGGGGCGAAGTCCGAAGGGCCTATGTTTTTTTTCTTCTCCTTCTACCACTTATTACAGTTCTGGCTTAACCGTGCAGTCGGCTTTTGTGAAATGCGGCAATATGGTAGAGGGCTATGCCAAAGGGAGAAGAAGTGAACCATTGGCCAAAGGGTGGCGCTATAGCACTCAATTGAAAATGCAAACTTTGAACAGGCATAGCTCATGAACAGTTTGACCGTCAGCAATAAAACTTCAATACTCATGTGTCTCCTCATACCGAACAACTTTAGTGTTCTGACTTTTGACCTCTGACCTTTAGATCACCCACTATTTTGAATTATGACTAATTTCTTCTGTCTGCACTCCAGGCCAAACCGTCGCCAAAGGGTGGCGCTACAGCGATCAATTGCAAACTTTTTGACCGTTTGACCGCCAGCAATAAAACTTCAATACACATACAGTATACATCTCCTCACAAAGAACAAATGTATGATGACCTATGACCTGTGACCCTTAGGCTGAGCTCACACCTTTAATGCACTGCATTGCTGTTGTGAGTGTCATGGCTGCCCCCAATGCATTTCCAATGGAGGTCACATGGTCTGTTGTATGGCTTTCAGCTGTGTTTCGACTGCGCCCCTCCCCCTCACACAACACAATGTTGTGTCAAACCATGTGACCTCCATTAGAAATGCATTGGGGTGCCATGACACTACACAACATTCATCCAACAAGCATAGAGCACTGCATTAACCGTGTGAGCTCAGCCTTAGATATCCCACTATTTTGAATTATATGAAAAACTGTTCACAGCGATTGACACTAAGGTCTCAGAGGCACTTGCCCGTTGAGCAAGTACAGGTCATGTTCTACTTGCCCTCAGGTCATGGCCACTTGCCCCCAAAAATATCGTAACATTTGAATTACCGTTCATTTTAACGTATGTTAAATGAACGGTGGCTCAGGGGTAGAGTGGCTGGATGGTAACCGCAAGGTTGCCAGTTCGAACCCGGGCTCCCCCAGAGTTAGTGTCGAAGTGTCCTGCTCCTGGTATGCTGGTTGGTGCCTTGCATGGTTTCTGCCACCATCAGTGTATGAATGTGCGTGTGAAATTTGTGAATGGGTGAATGTAATGCACAAACAAACACAGACATCTATGTAAAGTCCCTTGGATTACTAGGTGGATTACTAGATTACTAGATTACTGGATTACTAGATTACTTGGTGCACTATATAAATGCACCATTTACCATTTTATGTTTTAAATTTATACTTGCATGCTTGAGGCGTTTCCTTTCCCAGTTGAAAACTAGGTTTTTGTTTATGTCACAGGAATACAATCAAGTCATGTCAAAACTAGAATGTTATTTTAACAATTAGAACATGAGGACACCCCTCATTACTGGAGGAGAGGCATCGGTGCTAGAGCTTAAGATTTCAGCTGGGCCAGGCCCATTTCACAGGCTTTGGGTCGGGCCAGGCTGAACATTTACACCCAGGAGCAAATGAAGCAGTGTTGCCAAATTGTGTGAGAAATAAGCAGCCAGGTCTATGAAAACAAGTCCAAAGGGAGAGAGATAGGGCTCTGATCATGTTCAAGACAGATATATCTCATGTTGTGTTTATAGAGAAAAAAAGTCCCGGTAGCAAACTTTACCTGACAGACCATTTTATTGACCTGCCCCAGGCAGTCGGGCAGGCATTAGTGTCAACCCCTGAGTTCAAATGGATCTACTCCAAGGATCTTTGCACAATTTGCTCGAAACTTTCTACATACGTTGGACCAATATCTAAAAACCCAGTATAAGAAAAGTTTGAAAGTGAAGAAATTAAGCTTTTATGAGCGAATGAATATTGCAGTTTTATGAAAATTCTTCTTCTAACACATACATGCAGAGTCACATGTTCATGAAACTTTACAGCATCAGTGATGTAAATAGGTTTTCAATGTAATGAGTCCCGGGATGCAGGGATGGTCTTTTAGATGAGTCCCAGTTATGAGTCCCACTTCAACGACGTTAGGAGTCATATTTTGCCATTTTTACAAATTGCAGCATTTCAATGCTGCAATAAAATTTCATTTGATATGGTTATATTCATGTAGAAAACAAGAAGAAATGATTATTATAACTAATCAAAATAAACTAGAATAAAAAACAGTACAGTAGTGCATCCCGTGGATGCAGAGGTTGTTGTTTTATTGCGTCCCTTAACTATCAACTGCGTTTTGGGATGCAAAATGCACCCTATTTTAATCTCTGCAGTATGGTAGAGGATCATGCCAAATAGAGTCTTACTCCAATTGGTCAACGGGTCGCAATAGCATCGTTTGAAAATGAAAACTTTGAACAGGCATACTGTAACTCATGCCTCATTTGGCCAAAAGCTAGTAATAGTATACAGTTTTGTTTCCTATGCACACACACACACACATCATTATAAACATAATTATGACCATATCAAACACAAGTTAATTACTACAAAATCAGCGCAGCTAAATTGCGATGAACTGACTTTGCAAGGGTCCCTACTCAAGGCTCTAAAGTAAGTTCAAAGTCGGCCACCAACCATGGTTACGGCAGATGATCTGGAATTCTTGACTGCTGAGACATTGGAGTTTATCTGGCCGCAAATCAATCAACAATATATTCTGAAAACGGCAACATTCCGCTGTTCACAGAATGGCTGCTTACCAACAAAGGTGATGCATGCTAGCAAAATTCCTTCCATGTTGTGAGCAAACTCTCACCACCCTGTCAGGGAATCCCAGCAGGATGTCCAATAGAGTTACTCTGACAGTTTAGCTATTATATTATGATGAAATCCTCATTTCAGGCGGTGACGAATGCCAGAGTGAGCGTAGTAAAATATCTATAATCCTAATCTACCATACGGATATCTATATATTCCTATCCGTCTGTCTGTCTGTCCTTCGCATATCTCAAGAACCGTTCATCCAATTGACTTCACTTGCGGCCTGGCAGGTGTATCGCTGAGGACCCAAGGGAAGTAGTGTTGAGCGTAAAATCGATTGCATGAGCAATTCTCGAGAACACTGCAAACAGTCATATCGCGGTTCTCGACATTGCTGCAAGCAGCACTTCTGGGTGCCAAGTAGTTGGTCCTCCCTGAATAGCCATGCCCCTCCAACAACACTGTATAAGAAATACCGGGAGCCAAGCAATGGGCCCATCACATGTTGTGGACGACCAGGCCATGAACAGGCTACAATAGAGCTCGAATAGCGAGAGGGAGAAGGAGAAGGGGGGAGATAGAGAGTGAGAGCCTATTTCAGTATCAACCACACAATTACCTGGCCAATTAGGCCACATTAACTAGTGTAGCTCTGGGCATGGCATAGGATTTCATTTTATTATAAATGTCATGTAACAGTACATTTTCAAATTGGAATGTTGGAAGCCATATACAAAAGCTGTAGTGTTGCTGTCAGTGTACTGCAGTTCTAGGATATACTATGTTCTCCGTGCTGCAGTGCAGGGAATGATCTATAGCTTCTCAGACATGAGGTTACTATATGCTGCACAAATCCTCATGGTCCTGGACAATCCTTATATAGTACGGTATATACAGCTCAAACCACATTGACTTAATCAGAATGTGCTTTATAGATGTCCTAATAGTACAATGATTCTCTCTATTTTAAAAAACGAGACCAGCCTTTATGCATGAGGATGCATAATTCATACCTGAGATCTTTTATCATCTAATCTGGTGCTTAAGGTAGCCTAGTAACCATTATTTACTGTGTACAATTCAGTTATAAAACTATGGATTTCTCCCTCATGCCAATTCTTTTGCATTCTTACAGTAGGTGTTTGCCCAACGAGCACACTCTATTATAAGTTTATATTGGCATTATCTATTATCACCTTGTTGGATGTACCGTAGCTATACAATGCTGCATGGATGGATACTTCAAAAATAGTCCTCAGTTTCCCAAGGATTGAAGAGCCCTGTCATTGGAAATGAAATTACAAAGCAAGCATCGACATCATTGTCACAAAGCGGGCAACTCTTCATATCTCTGAAGCAGTACTTGAGATAAGGATAGCACAATTTCAGCACAATTGGCAGAACACCATTTCCCCCAAAGTGCAAGCATGCACTTCATCCTTTACCAGTGTACCTAAACGGCATGGAACATTGATTTCTAGCACTCTAGAATCTTTTTGAGTCTGTTTATTTGTGGAGATTCTTCAAGCCCTTAGAATCTACAGTACATGCATTTGTATAGTTGAATGTGGCCAATTATGTCCAATTAGTATTATTTTGGCATAGAGGTCCCTGCACACTGCTGTGTTGTTTGGATTTCTACCTGCGTTTTCTGAAAAAAAAAACATGCACAGTCTGCAAGGACCTTAAGACTGTTGCTCACCAAAAATAATAGATTTTCTCTTAGACTTTCCTTTTTTTTACATGGGTGTCATATAAATGTACCGCTCGTACGACAACAACAAGGCTTTGCGGTATGTGAGCATGTAGACATTTCTATCTTCCTAGAATTTACTTAATGACCAGTGATTCTGGCCCCTCATAAAAAATGATTTAAATACTTTTAGTTTTCTTAGTCATCTGAGTGTCTGTCTTGTGCACAGCAATGCTGTAACTTTTCATGAGCAGAGGTTATATCTGACTGTTTGGAACAGGTTTATAGTCTCTGGCCATTATTTTCTTGCATTCAAGGGCAATGTGGAATGCTCAATTGTAGGACATACGACAGCCAAGGTTTGACGTCACGTAACAGGATCTTTATTTCTGCGAGCTTTACAGAATCCAACAGTGCTGCTTGCCACACTGTGGTAATAGCTGAAACCAAAACTGTATTGTTTGTTACACAGAAGGGGAGAACAGAGCCATTAGTAATTAGTTTGGTTTGGACCAGGTAAAACCATAGTTATAATTGAGTACGGACGACCACAACCCCACCTATTAGAGGGAGGGTGAGGTGAAAATACCGACTGACTACTGTATGTCGGTCGGTAAGTCCCGTAGGTCGGTCTGACGTATTAATTTCAAAGAAGTTGCTCAACTAGTGCATTTTTGGCACACGTTTTTGGTGCTCAATTTGGTGCCGGGCAGGCACACTAGGGGTTCAGGTGATAGAAGCATACACAGTAGCATTTTTAATGCAGAGGTCTTGCAATGCCAGATTTGACCACCAGGACATGGCAGCTTCAATAATCCTATTTCCGGCCTTGGCCGTGGCTCAGCGGTCCAGGCACCTTGGCTGGTAATCCAGTCTGGCAGTGTGCCGCGGGTTCGACTCCCAATCCCGACAGCCTTTACTGCATGTCACCCCCCCATCTCTCTCCCCAATTCCTGTCAGCCTACTGTCTGTCCATCAATAAAAAATATAAAATAAAGGTGAAAGCCACAAAAAAATAAAAATAATATTAATCCTACTTCCTTGGGTCTTGGGTATGGCTTGGGTTTCTTGCTTTAGACCCCATTCTGGCAAACAAGGTACAAGGACAACAGTATTTCTTTGCATTTAATGTACTTTACAGAGGCACATTGCCAGACATTCAATGAAGAGCAAGTTACACACACACACACACACACACACACACACACACACACACACACACACACACACACACACACCTTAGTCTACTTTAGAATTCAATGTGTGGCTGTGCTAAAGCAGTGTGGCTCAGAATATGCTTGAAGTGGGGAGCATTGCTCCATGATTCCAATGTGGTACTGAATAGAAAGAGATGCACACTAGGCCTGGCTATACCATATATTTCACTGCATTGCAGAATAGGTAGTTATACTGAATAAACAGAGGTGTAATAAATGATGGGGACCGAAGTGCATGTATTCCAAGAGCTGAAAAGCATAATAGTCGAGCTGTCTCACATACTGTACATACATTCTATGACCGAACATCTTTTGTTTGTTCTGTGCATTTTTTTGCCAGTAAAACGTTAAAACTCATCAACAGATGTGTCAAGGTTACAAGAACAATGTCTTCAGGGGTTGTAGCAGCAGTAAAGTTTACACACAGTTCTGCCGGATGTTGGGGTGGAGTTCACAAATAGGGTGACTCATTTTGGGCTATATGTTGTGAATCTCTTTTCTGTGGAACTATTGGATCTAGTATCATATTATTTGATAATAACAAAGACATCGATATAACCTTTCCTTTCCTGTTATTTAATGTTTTAGAGAGAGAGAGAGCTTTATATAATGCCCCCAATACTCCCAACAAGGAAACGATTACCGGTATACAATTTATTTTCCCATACCTTTTATTTCATATTTTTGAGTGGTGCAAACCACTCCAACAACCAGCTTTGTCTGTATGTTTGTGTACCTGTGTACGTGTCCGTGCAACTGTGTACGTGTCCGTGCACAGGTGAGCATGGTTGCTATGGTTAGTGTGTGACGTCACTGACATAGCTGATCAGACTATATAAGACCTTGCACCACTCAGTTCACACGGGTGTGATTTTTAAAATATAATGATGCAACTCTATCTTTAAAAGCATATTAGCATATCATCCTTAGCATAGCTCAGGAACCGCCCGTACGCCCGACTGAGTATCCGGCGGAGGGGATATGCCCATAAATGGACATATACTGATGACATCAGGGTTTCTCCCTATATGGGCATTAATGGTAGTAGAGCATACAGAGCTCTCCGTATTTGGGCATATAAGGGACACAGGCAGGCAGATGGGTACATCACCAGGTAGCCTACTCATACACAGAGTGCAACGGTATTACATGGTTTGGTAGGGCATTCATTCTCATGCATGACTCCATCGTTCCCGACTTGAATCTCTCCTAACTTGCATCACTGAGTAGGTCTATAGTGTTTAAAAGCCAAAGAACCCCTTTTATTTAGTGCTAATTTAGCACCATCTTTTGTTTAGTGCAGCCTAATACTCTACACATCTTAAAATGTAAATTGAAAAAGTTTATTCAGTTTTGCTGTAGTGGTAGGCAGACAGAAGTGATATGCATAGCCTGAACAATATTTGCTCATCACCAATCATGATGTTCTAACATGCTAATTGTGTGGATAACAATACAGCAGCATGCTCTAGTCTGGACGACTAGTCGCCCCTTCAGTGCCACATCGTGAAAAGTAGTACTATAAAGGAATGTTATGAATTGAGTGGATGAATAAATGACTTAATGAAAGACCTAGGCAGTAACGCATTAAAATCCTATCCAAGATTCTACTGCCACAATGATATTGTTCATTCCAATCCTACACTTATGATCCCCGGTGTCGCTGTCTCAGGGTCCCCTGATGTTGAAAGAATGGAAATACCAGCCATCAGGATTCCACACATGAGGTCTATGTGATCTAAATTCAGGACCATTGGGGTGACTGAATAATAACATTAATGACATTTTTACATTGACTAAAAGTCAGAGTTCCCCTTCATTAATTTTGCACTCTGTCTTTCGGACTTGGAAATGCAGCTAAAGCTGACGGTCTTCAGCCTCCTGTGCCAAGAAAGGTGGCTCTGTGCATACTGGATATTTTGAGCAGATTAAGTTAACATAATACATACTGTATGTTTTTTCCAGTCATATCTTTACTAATAAATTCGCAAAAATCTAACTTTCAGCAATGTTACGCCACACACTCGCTAGCTATTATGCCACTTAGTGAAAAAGATTGGAAAATAGGCAAATCGTAATACTGAGTTTATTTTATACTTTTTAAAAGGTAAGAGCTCATAAATACAATCACTACTTTTGAAAGATGACAAACCTGCAATAGTACCCAGAACATTGATTATCTCACGAAACAGCCTTTAGCTATACAGCAAACAGTTTGCTAGCTAATCCTTTTACAACTGATGTTTGCGTATTTGGTATTCAGTAAAATATTCTTATCTGCTATTCCCTCTTTGCACATAAATGAAAGATATTGGTCTTCATTTTTCTAGTGAAGGTTGTATTGTTTTGATTAGGATTTTGGATAAATATGGACTTGATCTGCCCGTAAGAGGAATAAACCCCTAGCAATGTAGCTGCAGTTTATGGCATTTCATTCCTGCCTATCGGAGCACAAAGATGTAATTGGAATTGTACGATATAAGCAGTAGGAGATACATATCAAGCTAACATAGAGGATTTACCCAAATCTGCACTAACGGAACACCATTGAGGGAATAAGCGGATCATTCTGACACTGTTATTTTATTCTCATATTGTTGCACAAACCAAACTTCTTTACTCTTCTAAGGGATAAAGGGTTACCTGGGACCTTCTTATTTGACCATGAATAGTGCTTCCCTCAGGAGTCTTACAGTGTTATTGTGTAGGTTGGCCTCATTCCTCTGAAAGGCCTATAGCCTAGCCTGGGACATTGCGCCTTTAAATCAGCTTGGGGGTCTCACAGACTGCGCTGATTTCCTTGTAGGCCTTTGTGATCTTAAGAAGTGATCACCTTCCTCCAATGCCCCATGGATTAAACAGGGCAGGCTGGTTCACTCCTCTCTCTCCGCCGCGCAACGACCGTACCTTTGTAGTCAATAAAAGACTAACTAGAAAAGAATGAGGCGATGGGAGAATCAATCTACTGGAAGCCTCCCCACAGTTTTCTCATCATTTCTCGTGTCGTATGTCATCTCAGATTGTAACACGAAAAGCAAAACTCAGTATGTGGGATGGTTTCGCAGCCATTCAATGTTCAGAGAAGCCGGAGCGTGAAAGGGATTTTGATTCACTGTGAGAGTGTGATAAGTTGTGTTTTACGAGTTAAGTGGAGTGTGTACTTATGTGTCTTTGTATTGGCCTACCATTCAAAATCAGAAGAGAGACGTCCGCAGTCTGTACTCCAGGTACAGATTCAACTTAACCACTTTCAACCGGATGTCCACACTTCTTTGGGCATGTCATTATAGGTGAAAACTATATATATATATATATATATATATATATATATATATATATCCAAATCTTCAAAAATAGCAGATCTACTAGTTCACAAGTCACAACATGACGCGCGTTGTGAGCTTGTAGCTATTAGCTATTATACACTATTCATTATATGACAACGTCTCTGGTTGGGCGATATGGACAAAATCAGTCGTCATGATATATTTGTCCGAATACCTCAATATCACTATTGTGGCGATAATATTGTATTCTGATGAGAGTATCTTCTTTTCAAACATTGTCAAAAACAGCTAATGATAGACAGATCAGTCTCACATCACAATATCGATTTAATTTCAATATAGTGTAGTGCCCAGCCCTACGACAAAGTGCATGGGGCACATGTGCATAAATAAGACAAATTTGGGTCAGTCTTTCCTCTCTAATATAATATGGATGCTATTGTATCCCAACAAGTGCGTGCTCACCCTTTCCATCCATTCTTCCATACAAATGTGCTGATGGGCAGATTCGACATTGGGCACCAGAACCGACTCAGCATTATTGCATTCTAATCGATAGCAAAGATTAGTGCTAACACCAAGTGTCATAGTTTTCCAGTCCAACTCATCATCACTATTAAAAGATAGTACCAACACGTAGTAGGGCTGGGCGATATCCAAAATCAAATATCACACTGTTTGTAGCCTACCTCAAGTTCGACATTGTTTTTTTTCTTCTCTTTTCCAAGAAACTTTTCAAAGATAGTGAAAATATCTACAAGCTCACAACAGTTCGCACTGCATTGCGTTGTGAGCTTGTAGATAAGCTATTTTTGAGAATGTATGTATTTGAGAATGTATTAAAAAGGGGATCTCTAAATTACTTCAAAGAAGATGACCCTTGTATGTGACATGCAAATCCCTTGACTCCTTCAAAACTGCTCTCAAAGTGCACTTACGGACGGTTGCAATTCGAAACTGAAATCTGAATCCCCCACCCACCCCTTTTCCCCCTCACTGTACAGTATATGTTTTTTTCCTATGATGATTTCCTGTTTTTGGCTCGTGTATATTCGTACATCTCTAAATGTTTTGATGAATTGAAAATGGTGGGCCCTATTGTAAACTAGTGTAATGCTTTATGGTGTCGTCCACTCACAGTTAACAGTTTTTGTATTGAGCTGTACTTGAAATGTACTATAATTCTGCAAACTGTCAATAAATACATCAATCAATCAATCAAACCCACACACTGTCAGGGACTTTCAAAGAAAGTTTATTTTTTTAAGTATAAAATAGGATCTAAGCCAGGGGTCTTAAAACAAATTCAGGCCACGGACCCTTAGTTGGGAGAGGGAGTCGGATTTTATGTTATATGGTATTTTCTGACAATTTTCTTTATTTGTTTACTTACATAATTATGCTTAGAAGCACAAAGGAGGAACTATGTAGTCAATGCTGTTCTGTGCTCTCTCAGGGGTGTGTATGAAATAATCTTAACAAGAATTATGAATACCAAGGAGATTGAACATTTCTAAAAATGTGTCCTTCAGGCCAGACATGTCCTTTTATTATGTGTGTAAATTATTTTTATTTTTTATCCTTCTCTCTCTCAAAATGATTACAGATATAATATTTGTATTTGCTCCATGTGATATATAATATTCACTTACAGAATTACATTTTAGCTTTAAACTTTTTTAGTATTAACAAATTATTATGTCAGTATTTACTGTATATATAAATAACTAGATCCACTGTCAAAAACTCTTCAAAAAGCTCACACAACACCGCATCGTGTTGCAATGCATTGTGAGCTTGTAGCTGGTCTAATTATGCTTTTTTGTTGTTGCAAAAAAACATTGACATTGAAAGAATTTCTAAAAGAAAAAAGCCATTTTGCAATAATTTGCCGTCATTAAGACTGACACTGTCACATTTTAATTCTAGTCTTGATAACTATAACATTAATATGGACAAAAATGAATGAATAAAAAATGATTCATTCCCGTCCAAAATGGCATTAAAGAGATTTCTTTTTTTTAATGTCATTTTCCATATGTGAACGTTCAAGCACTATTGTATTGCCGTTGGTCTGCTTGGTTCTATTCCATATCAGGGGATGAAGCTGTCTGTTCGGGTGATTGACACAAGCCCACATTAAGAGGTGGTTTTGGAAATTAGTCCGTGGAGACCCTTTGGAGCCGAGCTGGAGAAGGAGAGCTGTCTCCGAGAGGAGCCGTGCCTTTTTAACCCCACTCATTGGTATGCCGATGTGCGAGTGGCAAGCTGCTCTCTAAATGGCTCAGGCATCCAGGCTGGTACCCCCTCGACACGTTCGCGCACAGACAGACCCCGTGGAGAGCTGCCAACAATATGCAGCCCAGAATCCTCAAATTACAATGGGCCCAATTAATAATCACATAGTTAGTTCATATTTCATACCTTGCAAAGATCTCTGTGGAACAAAGTTTGCATCAGACATATATAGGCTATAGACTGTATTTTTATTCTTCTAACTGTGCCCAAGCCTTACCTTTTATTGTGAACTTTTTTGTTGTGTTTGCCTTTCCGCTGCATACTTGAATTTTGGTTTGGTTAATGATGTGGTGGTTTGACCATTCCTTCACCTTCCTTCTAATTCACCATTATGGACAGATTGTGTAAAAAATACATAATAATGGGACCACTAAGGGATGGTCATGAAATTTGAATGAGTCTGTCTTTGTGGAGGCGTATAGTGTGAAATAAGATGTATCCATAAATCAGCAAAGCGATGCTTCGTCCAAATGGCTCCTCTGCCCTAATCATTTCTGATATACTGGGTAACTCTCCGAGACAACGCAATGGGGTGGCCTGTGGCCACTGCCTGAAACTTAAAGAAGCAAGCTTGTGACCCATAGGTCACCAGTTTAAATTCTTGGTTAAAGAAATCTCCCTAGAGAAAGTGAAGGAGCATTGCTCCCCCCACATTAAAAACTACCACTGATGTGCCCTTGAGCAAAGCACATAACAACTTGCTTTAGATAATCAGGAGTAGACTAACATTAGCCAGTTGAACCCTATAGCATCCATATTCTGGGGGGGGACATTCGCAGAAAATTGCAGATCTACATGCTCACTACGCATCGCAACGTGACACATTTTCAACTTGTAGTTCGGCTATTTTCGACATTTAGTGTCAAGGGTGGGAGACAGAACAAAATACAGATCTGACCATGGCCAATTAAGTATTAGTTTATAAGTATAGAGGGTTTATAGCTACAGTAGCTGTGTATAGGGGAACATCCAGATTTGATTTGTGTATGATTTGTGTCGTTTATTTATTAACTGTATTGCCTGTCAGTTTCTAGCAGTAAAAAACTAGCCTCTGAATAAACATTTATTCATGATTAATTAATTATAGAACTGTATAATTATATATATATATATTTTGCCTCATAATCATAATAATCATAATCTTCAGCAAACTGGCAATCAATCAATGCCATAGTCATCAATTAGATTCCAAGTCTATAAAGTCTGAGCTGTACAGTGAATGATGGAATTGTTATGATCATATGATTCATGATCAATAGTCACCCACCCACTTTTTACTCTGGCAAGCCCCCAACATTATCCATTATCATCTACTACGTGCATGCGTTATTGTCAAGATCTCAAGAAAGTTTTATTCCTCAAAAATATATTGGATCCAAATAGACGCGTTAATGTATCCACCTCATAATGTCATATCATCTAACATTAATCACAGTCTGTGGCAGGTATTTTGTATCATTAAAGTGTGTAATGTGGAATTGAGTGTGGTCCGCTTTATGTCAATGATGAACCTTTTGGAGATTTTGACATGTTCATTTAAAGTCGTTAATCAGATGTAAATATGCAAAGCGGTTTCCCATGGGCTTCCTTTGAAATGCAAATAGAGAGTGCAAACAAAGGTGGGGTGGCTGTAGGTTCTAATGCAGCAGAATCGCAGAGGTGTGATGCTGTTCATATCTCATTAAAAATGTGAACGGCAGCAGCTATGTTCCCCTCAGTCCTTTATTAATGGACTTGTGGATTGTTTCTAATTTGATCATGAGGTGTGCATGGATGGAGTGTTTTTTCATCTCTCTCTTGTCTGTTAATTTGACCAATCAAGCACTCTTTCAGTTTCAATCTCAGTTACACACAGTACAATTCATGGCACCACAGAAGTAGAACACACAGAATTGTGGGATCTCTCTGTCTGTCTTACATATGTCAAAAGTTACATTGACTTACATTACATTTATGCGCAATGTTATTCCTTGGAAGAATTTAGGATACACTTTATGAACTGAAAACGAACTGCTTTTTTGAATCCTTGTCTAAGTCTAAATACATATTAGTTTTTTCTCAGAAATACGAGAATATTTCCCATAACCACTCAAGCCCTATTTTTTTGGGGGGTAAAATATATATATTTTTTGCCTATACAATAGGGATACCAGGGTGAAAGGTGAAAGTGTTTTTGATAAATCTAGTCCAATAACTTTGCAGGTGTCATTTATGCTATGTAGAAGAGCAGCGTTGTCCTCGCTAGTGCTCCTCTCACTTTTGAACCCATATATCATACTAATGCTATTACAGCTCATTCAAATTTGTATTCATGAATATGCCATCTTTACAAAGAGGGCAGCAACCTATATTGATTGTCATTCAGGTCGTATACTGGACTGTTCCACAAAGTGATTTGCGGGTACAGTAAATGTTTACACCATCAGAGTTAAATTAACACTAAGGATATTGCTATGCTGGCACTGTGGTAACGGTCAGGTAAATTATGCCAAATCAGGAGGCAACCGATTCTTTAGTTTAGACAAAGGAATATTTAGCCTAAAACCAAAGGACTGGTTCTCAGCATCATCGTTGAGGGGGTCCCCACCCAGCTAAATGATTTGTAGAAACTCTGTAAGAAGGTGCACATTTGTGCACTTCCCAAGTTGATTGATTGCAGCCACCTATAAGTGCTTTTTGAGAGCGGTTTAGAATGAGAGTAGGGATTCACATTCCTTTAAGACTGTTGGTAGGACGTTCCACGTTTTTGTGGCATAGGAGCGAAATTAATTTAACCCCTTGTTTGAGCCAAATCACGTGATTAGTGGAGTTAAATTAATACTGTGGTTCCAGAGATAAAAATAAATTGTAGTAGTGTGACTAACTAGGGGTCATTGAAATTAGATTTACAGACAGACATCTTCAGTTCCATCATATACTGCATGCATTTATGTACAGTACATAATGTATATGTGAATTGTGAACATGACAGAATGGTATTACAGTTCTTCTGGTGGTAGGCTGTAATGCATGAGTAGTAGTGCAGTCCATCGGGGCATCCAGCTGCTGGTCATCCAGCCTTGTCCAGTTTATTGGCACCACGCTTCCATGTCTGCACATTTCCAATTTCAGGAGGCAAATTGGGATTCCTGGCTGCACCTACAAGTGTCTCAAGTACCATTTTCTGACTCTATGGAGTGGAAAATAGGATTCAATTCCTGTTCAACGCCTCTTCATTAACTAACTACCAAATGCCAAACCATAAAAAGTGCTTGCATCAAAGAACTTTGATAACTGTATTTCCATTCCACTTTTGGTATTTCTCTCTGATAATTTAATATATACTGTAAAATGTGCTGTGTGAAACACTGGAAAAGTCAAGTTTTTCTTAATTATTCACTAGGGCTGTGCAGAAATGTGAGAGCAATTTTGTTAAAACACAGAGCCCTGACCATTCTCTCTAGAGAGGTGACTGGGCTCGCGGTGTGTACAGCCACTTAACCAGACTCACAGGCATTCACCACCCATGACTTTACTGCCAATCCAGATCAGACACTCACTGTACTTCCCCATTATAATTTTACAGGTCAAAAATTTAAAAGGCAGTTAAAGAAATGTTCTTTTTCATTACAAGTGACAAAAAAATGAGTAGGTCAGCCTGTGGCATAATGGCACAGTAATTAGAGCCTCCTGGCTTGATAAAGTGTGACTGTAAATCAATGTTAGACTAATTAATCAATATTTTAATTATTAGACCTTTTAATGAGTGCTTTGTCGAATTCCCCTGGATCTTGCCGCCATATTGGCCTCCTATGTCATCATTAGCAAGTACATTGAGGTTTCACTGTGTTGTGAAAGTGCCATCATCTTACAATGGAGGCTGACATCAAAGCGCTTTGATTCTTGGCTGGCTTCAGCACTGAACTGCAGCCTGATGGCCCTGATCCTCAGGATTCCAATCTCTGACACACTAATCTGGATCACTGTGAGATTTCTTTCCCCTCTTTTTTTTGCGTGTGCCACAGTGTCTTACCTCGTGCATCAACACTTAATTAGATTCCTTTTCTTTATCACGAGCCACTCTGTAACTTTTAATTGTATGCTTCGAGGAAAGAAACTTTTATAAAAAATCAGACCAGTGCCTGGGCCGTGGCTCAGCGGTCCAGGCACCTTGGCTGGTAATCCAGTCTGGCAGTGTGCCGCGGGTTCGACTCCCGGCCTTTACTGTATGTCACCCCCCATCTCTCTCCCAATTTCCTGTCAGCCTACTGTCTGTCCCTCCATAAAAAATATAAAATAAAGGCGAAAGCCACAACAAAAAAAAACATAAAAAAGAATCAGACCAGTCTGAAGTGAGTGGTGCAACAGCGCCCCCTGTTGGTACTCTAAACATAGGGACGGACATAGGGACATATAGGGACATTGCTGTTCCTTGGAGTGGTTGCACCACTCAAAAAGAAAAAGGTGATATTGGCATTGGTCAAACATTTGATGCCTGAGGTATTGTCAAATGATTGAACAAACCAACCTTGTATAGATTTAATAAAGATTTAATGTGAGGTCTTAAGTAAACGGATAGAGGTTCAGTTCACCTGCCTAAAATACAAAATGACCGCTTTCCTCAGACAAACATATGTATTATGATCATAAAAGATTCAAATGAACTTTCTAGATTGTTGCTGCTGCTGTGAGGCTACATGTGACGAAAATCAGTTTCATTGCTTTTGATTACAAATGCAAGATTATCAATTTCATGTGCCTAGCTATATTTTTTACCAACAAGATTAAGCAATATGAGATTTACTCTCATAATCTTGATGAATTGCTAATGATAATATAAACGTTTTCTCATTTAACAAGAGACAAATGGGAAACGAGGAGCAGCTGCAATCTATACATTACACAGACTTTCATTATTGATTTTACAGCAAAGGTTAAAGTCACCACATCTTTTTGTCATACTGTAGGTCCTACAGTTCTGGGGAAAATAACAAAAATATTCACTAAAGCTTGGTCACTCTAAAAATGGTTGAAAGAAAGCCAATTTGAATGTGATCCAGACATTACAAAAGTTACAGAATGTTTTGATAAACTTATATTAGGAAAGAATACAACTTTAATATTGTATCAATGTCCCCTAGTCCAAGCTTCCTTCAGTAGCCCACGTCTCTCCGCAGTTGGCTCTCGTGCAAAGCCACGCCATGTTTCCTCCACCCTACCCCGTGCCACCACGACCTCCATGTTTCCTCCACCCTACCCCGTGCCACCACGTCCTCCATGTTTCCTCCACCCTACCCCGTGCCACCACAACCTCCATGTTTCCTCCACCCTACCCCGTGCCACCACGACCTCCGGGTGTCCTCCACCCTACCCCGTGCCACCACGACCTCCTCCACCCTACCCCGTGCCACCACGACCTCCTCCACCCTACCCTGTGCCACCACGACCTCCGGGTGTCCGCACTGCTGGTTTTGACCAGAAGGGGCACACACAGCCTGGTTGCCTCCTCCTCGCCTGTATTCTTTTTTTTTTTACTTTTTTTTTAACAATTTTATTTATACATTTTCAGGTTTAAAGACAAGACATACTTAACAAACATTCACATTACATACACATATAAACACAAACCCCCCACCCCCCCCCCCCCCCCCATTCAAAGGAAAGAAACAAAACGTACACAAATGAAAATAATACAATAACAATAGATCACAGTTAAGAGTTTTAGAAAATAAAAAATACTCATGTGCATACATACTTCAGCCTGTTAATGTTAAGTGAGAAAAAAACGGTTGCCACATTCTGTCAAATACTTTCTTTTTAAGAGAAACGTCTTATCTTTTCCATTTGCAGCAGAATTGCCTGTATTCTTTGTTAGGCTCCACACAGAGGACGTCAGCAGCTGAAAGTGCCTCCTGACGTCCTCTGTGTACGTGGCTTGCAGGCCAGGGTCGGTTGAGAATGCCTTCCAGTCATAGCGGATGTCTCCACTCCCCGTTCCTCAGCACAGTGTGCTAGCTCTGCCAATCTATAGCTTCTTCTCTCACTGTACATGCGTTGAAGATTCCCATTGTCTCTGACAACGCAATAGTGCACTGGACGGCGTGCTGTGATCGGACAGGACCCCCCTTGCGCGTTTACGGTCCTATCGTAATGTTGTCCTCTGGGAGGAGGACCAGCACCACAGTCCACTGCGATGTAGTTGCGGACTCCCACCACTGGAAGTATAGGATTTATTTAGTCCTGAACAAAAGTCGGTTCGGGAAAGGTCCCAGACCCGAAGTTAGGCTCTAAAAATCGATTCATACTCCTCCATGGCTATAGTGCCGAAGTCGCTTGAAAATATTGGAGGTCCTTGACATGGATATGTTGGGTGGCCGGGAAATGAGCCTCGCAAAGCTGCGGATACTGTGATGTGACAGGAATGTGACACAAACAAAGGAATATTCAGTAAGAACCCTACAAAAAATAATGAAACAATATGAAAAACATCACAATACAATATGATGCCACGACGATACATATCGTCACGTTTTAACATCACAATATACCGCGTGACGATATTTCGTGACACCTCTAGTACTAGCACATCCAGAGTTATAGTCAGCTGATGTTTCCATATAATTCTTTCTGCACTCTGCCCAGTATAATGCGTAGTCACATTGTCAGACGACAGGCTACAGAGTAGACTAGAGCCTCTCTCATCTCTTTCTGGAGGTGCAGGAGTGTCGTAAATCTGTCATTTTAACAATCAGATCCCCTATCAGCCCATGACATGAAGTGAATCCATTAATCAAGTGAATTCATAGATCTAAAACATCATTTTGCCATGGGGTGAGAGCATTTTCCACTGCTAGCTACACAGCCAAAGTGAGATTAAATGGGAAAGGACAATCTGAGAGAGGTTAATTATAATGACAGTACCCGAGTGTAGCTGTGTGTAGTTACTATAGTAACGAACGTAATCATGGACTCTGATGGACATCTTTCAATACTGAGAATTCTCATGTTTTAATATGCATGCATGCACTTCATACAATGAGAAACAAAATTGCCACGTACATATGAGAGATGAAATACTGTATAATGGTTTGAGTAAAAGTAAAAGAGATGCAATTAATGTACTGTCAGTGTAATAGTCTAAATATGACTTTAGGGCCAAAAAAAATAAAATAGGCCTACATACATATTATATATATATATATATATATATATATATATATATACCGCTCCAACTAACAGCTATGTGTGTCTGTCCGTCCCTATGCATGTCTGTCCTTTTGAGTACGGACAGCTGCAATACTGCTGGGTGACCTAAAGTGGCACTGTTGAGCAGTGTGGTAAATGGTGCATTTATATAGCACCTTTATCCAAGGTACTTTAGAGAGATTGTGCATTTCATTCACCCATTCACACACACACACACACACACACTCGTACACCAATGGCGGCGGAAACCATGCAAGGCACCAACCAGCACACCAGGAGCAATTAGGGATTCAGTGTCTTGCTCAAGGACACTTCGACACTAACTCTGGGGGAGCCCGGGTTCGAACTGGCAACCTTGCTGTTACCATCCAGCCTCTCTACCCCTGAGCCACCGCCGCCGTGGCCATGTGGCCATCATGGCCATGTGTGTCTCTATGGGTCTATGTATTGTCCCTATGTATGTATGCATGTATGTACTGTATGTCTGTTTAGGCAGCACACACACACATGCAATCTGCACCGCTCAGTTCACATGTTGGTGTGATTTTTGAGTGGTTGATTTTTTAGTGATTTTTGAGTGCAACACTCCTATAGCCAGCTATGTCCGTCCATCCCTACATCCCTATGTAGGTATGTTTAGGGTACCAACAGGTCACTTCAGACAGGTCAGATTTTTTAGTGGTGCAACCACTCCCTTACGGAGCTATGTGGGTGGCTGGGTGGCTGGGTGGGTCTGAGCACGAAAACAGCATGGCTGTTTTTCACCACCTGTGCGCAACCTGACACAGACACAAACACACACGCACATATTAACTGTATATATGGTGATTTCTGGGGTGCCAGTACAGTACAGTACAGTACAGTACAGTACAGTACAGTACAGTACAGCACAGTACAGTACAGTACAGTACAGTACAGTAGAGGGCCCCCCACACGGTAACTGTCATTTCTCAACCATTTTGGACGTGGGGCAGCTCGCCGGATTCGGCCCGGCCCCCTGGGCACGTTCCTGGGCGCCTTCCCCGAGGACTCCCCGGAGACCCCCACATGGCAACTCTCTCATTTCTCTACCGTTTTGGATGTGGGGCGGCTTGCCGGAACCGGGCCGGCACCCTGGCCGTGGGCCTGTGGGTCTGGAACCTCCGGGCACCCCCACACGGAGTTGCACCACTCACTTCACATGGATGTGATTTTTTTGTGATGGAGCGACTCCATCGCTGACTGCAGGCAACACACAACACACACACACACACACACACACACACACACACACACACACACACACACATCTATACATACAGACTTTTTCTTATTCACATTCTGTACCCTTTTGAAGTGTTGGGTTGCATGCTGAGACCTGGCATCTCTTATGGAGGAGCCTGTTTGGCAAAACCAAGGCAGAAAATGTTCCTTGGTTAAATGCTCTCTCATTGCTCTGTTCTTGTGGGAAATTTTCCACATTATATTATAGATGATTTGTGGTGCCAGAGATACAAAATCTCTCTTCCTAATCTCATCTATGCACCGGAAAGAATGTTCGTGTCATTAGGATTTCAATAAACAAAATACAGGCAATACAGGTTTTTTCACTTCCAAAGACAGATGGATTTACTATGGCTTTTAATATCAATCAACTACATTAAATATCATCCTATAGGAGTGTTTGTCTGATACTGTAAGTAAGTGTTTAGCATTTAATAAATAAAAATTGAATACTTTAAATAGCGAACAGAAAATGGTGTGTTCAACTCAAAGTGACCTCCCGACCCCAACTTTATGGATGTCGTAGATCTTTATCACACATACACATCTGTCATTAAAAATATAAATGACTCAAACTGCATGTTTCTAGACATGCTGTAGCAACTCATAATTATTACATTATGAGTTGCTACACATGCTCATGAGTGATTTGAGATGCATCATGTCATGTCAACACATGATTATCAGTGAGTGAGGAGTGTACCATCTATTTGTTTTGTAACTATAATACAATCAATGCCATTATAATCATGAGTATTATTGTCAATTGAATTTGGCCGGTGACCTGTGCCACTCATTTTCCCATTTTCTTTCCAAATAAAGTTGTTAAATGTGTGTGTTCAGCAACAGACACATGCAGCCTGCAGTTTCATTTCCCCAAGCTGCATATTTCAGTCCCTTCCAACCCAAGCCCCCAGTGAGGCTCAACAACGTTGAGGCGCTCGGCCCTAGTAGTGGTAAGAGCGGGGACTGCAGGCGGACCCGCGGAGTTATGGCGAGGAAACCCCGTGCATCTGGGCTTTAACATTGAGCGCTCGTTTGCACTTCCGAAAAAATGCGGAAGTAGACCGTTCTTCCGGGTGCTTCAAAACGCCACTGAGCAACTTTCACTGAAATGAATAGTGGCAGGGCGGGGCTATCGTTCAGGTTCAGTCTCTATCCTTTTAATACTCTATGTTCCAACCGCTCTGGGCTCGTAGAATGATAATTACAGATTCCACAGGCCGCAACGTTTCACCTGGTATCCTATTTGTGTTATATTTTTTGTTATTGTGTTGTTATTTGTTATATATGTGTACAGTATGTGCATGGTAGATTACTATTGACTATTATGGCTTTGGCGTAGTGGATTCAGTCTTTACCTGGTTAGAGAAGAGGTAACCTCTATCGAACTGTGTATGAGATTACAGCTTCCTTTAAATGTTTTACCTGTATCTTATTGTCAAAACAACTGGGTTTCCGGGTTGTCTGTCCGTCCATCCATCCATCCATCCATCCATCCATCCATCCGTCCGTCTGTCTGTCTGTCCTTCTGTTCACCCACTTGAATGTAAATTTACCTCAGGAATGCCTTATGGGAATTTCATGACATTTGGCACAAAGGGGACTTGAGGGTGAACTGATTAGAAGTAGGTAGTCATCTTGAACCGTAGCTCGTACCATAGAAATTCCTTGGATAATGATGCACTTCCCCATTTCTGCCTGACTTGAATTTCTGCCATTTTGCTTTCTCTTTGTCAAACTCACAATACTACACAGTATCTTCATGACAATGAGCATCAAACATTGTTTTGATGGATACTGCCATACTGGTTGTCCTTGTGAGAAATGTGTTGAATTACAAAAACCACACCATCTATCAGGAACGCAGTGTCCAATCAACCCCAAATTGGAATTGCATGTTGAGGGGCCAAACGAGCCACCACAAATTATATTCCCCCCAGCTTCGTCCTGGTGTGTGCAACCCACAAATTACACAGCCCTGACTAGTTAACTCAGCCTGGTGGAGATATGCGCTCGGAGGAGCGCTCTTTTCTACTTCAAATGTATACTCCCTTCCCTTTCCCACAAACTGTTTGTTCATTGGCATTAGCATGATGTCCACACATATTAACCTGTTTTATTTTGTTACTTACAATAATTAATCCATTATGTGCCATCTCTTGCTCAATGCCAGCTCATAAACGTGAGGACTTATATAATTAATTAAGGTGAAGTTCATCTTATGGTTGGATCATTATTGTCTCCACCAGGCCGAAGGCATGGGGAGAGAGTATGTTTTGCACTCCGTCCGTGTGTGTGTCCGTCCGTCCGTCCGTGTGTGTGTCCGTCCTTCCGTCCGTCCGTTACCAGCTAATCTCCGGCACCGTTAACCCGGTCGATGCCAAACTTTGCACACACACTCCCTGGATGCCAACGATGAACCTCTGCCCCGCATTTTCCAGAACGGCCTGTTATAGCGCCACCATGAGGCAGCTTTTCTAATTTTTTACCTAAAACTGCACCGATCTGCGTGAAATGTTGCATGCACACTCCCTAGAGGCCAAGGACAAACCTTTGACCTGCATTTTCCGCATCTGCCTTTTATAGCGCCACCAGGAGGCCGACTTTTGTAAAACACATTTTTTGATATTACTCCTCCAGATTCTGTCCAAAAATCTCACAAATCGTTACACAGTATCTCTATGGTCATGTGCTCAAGTCGGATCTGTCCGATATTTCATATTCCATCCTAATTGGCTATAATTGGCTTTCACAGTTTGCAAGATTGCCCCGTTTTGAACAAAAGCCTCAAATCATGAACGCAGCATGCAATTTACGTGAAATCTTTCACACATTTTCTTACTAGGCTGAGGAATATATCCCACCCTTTTCACATTGGCCTGTTATAGCGCCACCAACAGGTTGATTTTTCCAAAACACATTTTTGGAACAATGCCTCAAATCATCCAATTGCCATCAAAGGCAAACATGTTTATATTACTCCTAAACATTTTGCCAAACATCTCACACAGTCCTATCCTCCTGGTGGAGACCTGTGCCCAGAAGGGCACTTTTTCTAGTTTTAATTTGTTATGACAAATATAGGAAAGACAATCATTGGATTAGTCTATTGATCAAAAATAAATAGTCCATAGATTAATCTATTGCCAAAACAATCATTGTTGAAGCTTAGTTCAGTTAACTGTGAAAGAGGTCCTAAGGTGTTTATCAATTCCATGGTAAATGTTTGAAGAAATATGCAACATGCACTTACAGTATAACACGTGTCCAGAATAGATCACACCATGAAATAGGATTGCATTATTATTCCCTTACAGTATTTTTCAATCTTCAAATCTTCACTGACACATATCCCTAGCCGAAGACGATTTCACAACAACAGGATAAACAATCTTCTGACAAATTTGATAAAAGTTGACACAGTCAAGTCTATCTGATCTCTCTCTCTCTCTCTCTCTCACTCACTCACTCACTCACTCACTCACACACACACACACACACACACACACACACACACACACACACACACACACACACACACACACACACACACACACACACACACACACACACACACACGTGTCGTCTTAAGTATTTCAATTGCTGGAGGCTAAAATTCTAGAAAGAAAGGCCAATATTCAAAACTTGGTGATCCTTCAGCCAGATTTGTAGGTTAAGGATATACTGTATGTGTTTTAAGTGTGGTATCGGTTATAGCTCATAAATCGTACGAGAACAACAGAAAAGCCATAATAATACATCAGCACAAAAACAATAGGGGTTTAAGCCCTCCCCTGGGAAACAGACAATTATCAAGGGCACAAACAATAGGGAGTAAATGAGAACAATGATGTTGATGAACCACTACATTTTTACAAATGCATCTGTTTGCACTTGAGCTTGTCCATTTGAAGGAGCTTTCATTTTCTATTTCCACTGGATGATAATCCATGTGTTGTTTCTGTTTTATATGAACTAGCACCATCTCCTTGGTCATTCAAAGGGATTGGGAGCCTTTTAAGAGTAGAAGGGGGCTGTATTGGAGGGGGGGGGGGGGGTATGAAGTGAAGAACAAGCAAGGTTAATGAGCAAAAGTAGACAGAGCAGTGCTGACATTGGACAAAAACAAGCAACACAAAGAGAGGTGAAAAGAGACTACCTTCGGTTTTCGATATTGAAAGACCTATAAGAGATGACGTTACCCATCAATGATCAATTCACTTATTGCACTTCTTAAATATGATGACCCAGTGTGAAACTCAATTCATAAAAAATAAATGCTTTAATGAAGAAAAAAAACTATCCTACTGGAAATATATAGTTATTCAAATATGATAACACAAGTTAACGCCTGTTGTGGGAATAATGATTTGCTTCTGGCGTTTGCCTCTCCAAATTACCTCCAAATGGGATTACAACTCATCTGAGTGTGCGGCCAGCGCGTGTCAAGCAACATCTTAACTACGACTGACAAAACTGTGCGGAGCTCATCTCCTCTGAGGCAGAACTAAAATCTGGAAATAATCAGCTAGTGGAGGGAACATGAGAATTTCTCTAGAAAACACTTTAACGCCACTGGAGCCCACTGCTCCTCAAGATTGGATTCAGGTACCTAATCCCAGGCGGCAGCTGCCCCCCCTCTCTCTCTGCACCACCACCACCCCCTAGAACCCCCCATCCACCCAAACCCCCACCACTCCCCAGCGCCTCTCTTTTTCTATACAGTGGAGCAGAGCAGCCACGGGGTGTCGGATGGGGCAGAGAGGCGGCTGACACCTGCTGGGCGCTATAAATATAAGAATATATATAAAAAATACTGGAGCTGCCATTGTTGGTTTGCGGTTCTCTCCATCAGATTTTTGCTCTCTCTCTCTCTCTCTCTCTCACTCAGAAGCAGGGGCGCCGTCAGGCTTTCAAAAGTGCCTGTGAGGTAGTGGCGTTATGACGTTCGCCGTTTGTTTTCATGTAGCTCCGAAAAGTGTAACCAAATCGAATGGATGAATCCTCTGGCTCCTCAGAATTTAATTAGCTGACTAGCACTGGTTAAAGACATTAGATTAAAGTTTCCCTTTCTTTCTATAGGGTCATTCAAGCTCATAGGCCTACTCTGTTAGAGTAAGCTAAATTACAACTACATGAAACATTGGATTAAGGGACATCGTTATAGTATACACATAGATTCAAAATGATGGACCCAAACCAGAATGGACCCCTGAAATTGGTTCTGAGATCCGAGTTCAGTGGAGCCGACATAAAATAAAAAAAATAAAAGAAAGAGGCACCCGCGAAATGGAATGACAATTAAATCGCATGTTTTCACGTCGGCCTCGATGAATAAATGTAATCGATGATCACGCAGTCATACGATTGAGTCCACAGAGGTTCGATGCGTTTTTGTGTGGGCATGCA